>NC_057809.1:502026984-502364134 GCF_018294505.1 Triticum aestivum
ACTATGAAGTGGTACAAGATGAGGCTGATGAGTTTGCAATGAAGGAAGATGAAGAACCTCGTGAGATCTATCGGAGAGTAACCAAACTCGCGGTCTCACTACGAGATCACGGGAGCAAGGACACGGATGACAATTGGATCAAGCGCAAATTCCTCAAGGCAATGATGCCCTATCACAAGGCCATGTCCTCCGTCATTCGTCAAAGACCGGACTTCCACACTTTAACCTCAAGCGAAGTGTTGGATGAGTTTGTGACCATGAACATTTTGGACAAGACCACCGACAATGCGGTGCTCCGTTCTCAACGGGCAAAGAAGCCTAACCTTGCATTAAAGGCCAAGCTCATCGTGGAAGACGAAGAAGAGGAAGAAGAGGAGAGCAACCCCGAAGATACGAAGTATGCATATCATGAACACATGGCACTTGCTTCAAGGCAATTTTGGAGCAAGAAAAACTCGAGGCCAAACTTTAGCAAAAACAACTCGAGTGGTACAAGGGGCAAGCAACGTGTAAGGACTTGCTACAATTGCGGCAACGTGAGTCATTTCGTTGCGGAATGCCCGTATGAGAAGAGGGAAGACAATGGTGGCAAGCTCATCCAAAAGGACAAGGCCAAGTCGTTCCCCAACAAGAACAACTTCTCCAAGAAGACTCCTCCCAAGGCTTTGGTTGTGCAAGAAGAGTACAATGAGGATGATGACGATGATGAAGATGATGAGTCGGTTGCCATGGCCTCCGTTGCCATTGCGACAACGTCACGGGTGTCTCTCTTCGACTCACCCAACGAGAGCATCACCGCCAAGTGCCTCATGGCTAAAGCCACCAACAAGGTAACCTCCAACATCAAAACTACCATCATTAATCATCCTTCCCCGGTGGATCGCATTAATGAACTTGAGGGAGCTAATGTGGAGGCTAACGAGTTTGAGGCCTTTATGGGCAAACTCAAGGGAAAATTCAAGAAGCACTTTGTTGCTCTCTTGGAACAACTTGGTGAAGCCAATGACATGATCGAGGCTCATGAGGACACCATCTCTAAGATGGAAGGGCATAGTCGTGACTATGCCGATGAGATCTCGGATCTTTCCAATGCTCTTGAGGAAGAGCGTGGTCTTCGTTTGGCTCTTGAGGAGTCACACAACGTTGATCATGCTAAGATAATGAAAGATTACGATCATGTCCTCATTGTTTCTCATGTGCTAAATTCCGAGAAGGCCAAACTCGGGGTTGATCTTGCTAGACTCAAAGAGGAGATTGATATACTTGACAAGGCCCACAAGGCCTTGAAGGGTATTCACGCTAGTCTCAAGGAGTCTCATGATCAACTCCAAGTGAAGCTAACTAAGGAGAAAGCAACTTTTCCTCATATTGTTTTAATTGATAATGCAAATGCTACTAACCCGTGTTGTGAGCATATACATCTTGTTGAGGAAAATGCTAAGTTGAAGGAGCAACTTGAGAGAGGTCTTGCAACTTGCATACAAGGCAAGAAGAACCTCAACGATCTCTTGATCAACCAAAAGGGAGTTGTGACCAAGGAAGGGGTTGGGTACGTGCCCGACTCCAAGAACAAGAAGAAGAATGACAAGACCAAACGATCTCCTCCTCTCATGCAAACATTTGTGAGGGAGGGAGAGAGTGCCCCCGAGGAGAAGAAGAAGAACAATGTCAAGAAGGACAATGTCACCTCTCCCAACAAAGCCGGTGATTTTAATGCCGTGCTAGTGATGGGCATGTTTATGCCAAATTTGTTGGTTCTCTTCATGAGTACATTGAATGGTCTATTTGGGTTCCTAAGACCCTTGTTACTAACATGAAAGGACCCATTACAAAATGGGTACCTAAAATCAAGCATTGATCTCTTGTAGGTGTTTGCTTCTAGAGGTGGATCATGGTTGCTCGATAGCGGAGCAACAAATCATATGACCGGAAGCAAGGACTTGGTGGTGGACGTGCACAAAGTTCCATCTATGCCCACCAATGTCGAGTGGGGTGACGCCCCATCCTCTAAGGTATTGGGACTTGGCAAGGTGGTCATCTCTCATGATCTCACGATTGAGAAGGTCATGCTTGTTGAGTCCCTTGCATACAATTTACTTTCCGTTCGTCAACTTGCAATCATGGGCTTTGCCACTTTCTTTGATATCGATACTGTGGCCCTCTTGTGGAGCAAGACTCTTAAAGTAGCTTTTGTTGGGCATGTCGAGAACGGTCTATATGTGATTAACTTTTCGGAGCGACCCACTAAGACCGCGACATGCCTAATGGCTAAAGTTGATGCGGGATGGCTTTGGCATCGCCGTTTAGCCCATGTCAATATGAGATCTTTGCAAAGTCTTCTCAAGGGGGACCATGTCCGTGGACTAACGAATGTGAGTTTTGCTAAAGATCGTGCTTGCAGTGCCTGTATCGAAGGAAAGCTACATGAGAAGGCTCACCCTCCCACGACTATCATTTATTCAAAGAGGCCTTTGGAGCTCCTTCACATGGATCTCTTTGGACCTCCATCCTTCGATAGTCTTGGAGGTAGGAAGTATTGCTTGGTGATTGTGGATGACTACTCAAGGTACATGTGGGTGTATTTCTTCAAGAGGAAGAGCGAGACCCAACAAACCGTCATTGACTTTGCAAATGAAGCACAACGTCAACACAATGCAAAGATCTTGACAATAAGAAGTGACAACGGCACCGAGTTCAAGAACTACACCTTGGATGAATTTATTAGTGATGAGGGAATCAAGCATCAATATTCCGCACCATACACCCCTCAACAAAACGGTGTTGCGTAGAGGAAGAACCGGACGTTGATGGATGCGGCAAGGACCATGATGGCGGAGTTCAAGTCTCCGTACAACTTTTGGGCCGAAGCCATCAACACTATGTGTCATGCATCCAATCGGCTCTACCTCCGCAAGGGCTTGAACAAGACTCCATATGAGATACTCATCGGTAACAAGCCCAACCTCAAGTACTTCTGGGTATTCGGGTGTAAGTGTTTCATTCTCAAGAAAGGTGTTCGGTTGTCTAAATTTGAGGCTAGAGCTCATGAGGGCATATTTGTTGGTTATGCTACAAACTCTCATGCTTACCGTGTCCTCAATAAATCCACGGGACTTATTGAGGAGACGTGTAACGTGGAGTTTGATGAGAATAACGGCTCCCAAGTGGAGCAAAGTGGCACTTGTGATGTAGGTGATGAAATTCCTCCTCAAGCCATAAGAAGAATGGGTGTTGGTTTTATCCTACCCATTGAGGAACCCCTTGTGGCCGAAGGAGAAGGACAATGCTCCACTCAAGTGGAGCCATCACCAACCCAAGGCCCACACGCTTCCGAAGAACAAAGTGAAGGCCCTCAACCTCATGAACAAGACCAAGGGCAAGATCATACTCAAGACGGTGTTGACACACCAAGTGATGCCCAAGGTCAAGTTCTCTCCCCCGAGCAAGTTCAAGATCAAGAACAAGTTCATGATGGCGCACAAGATGATCAAGTAACCGCTCCTCAACTCACCACCGAGGAGGAATTAGAGCGTCGTGCCGCTAAGATTGCATCCAAGCTCTCCACCAAGGATCATCTCATGACGAATGTGCTTGGAAGCTTAAGAAAGGGGGTAAGCACTCATAGATAATTAGCAAATTATTGTGAGCATCACGCGTTTGTCTCTTGTGTGGAACCCCACAAGGTCCATGAGGCGCTAGAAGATCCGGATTGGCTCAATGCCATGCACGAAGAACTCAACAACTTCGAGCGCAACAAAGTGTGGAGATTGGTGCCAAGGCCAATGGGGAACCATAATGTCATTGGAACCAAGTGGATATTCAAGAACAAGCAAGATGCCCATGGGATTATCATTCTCAACAAGGCTCGTTTGGTAGCACAAGGCTACTCCCAAGTCGAGGGTATCGACTACGGTGAAACCTTTGCTCCCGTTGCTCGTCTTGAATCCATTCGCATGTTGATTGCATATGCTTCTCATCATAACTTTAAGTTACAACAAATGGATGTGAAGAGTGCTTTTCTTAATGGTCCCATTAATGAATTGGTTTACATCAAGCAACCCCCCGGGTTCGAGGATCCCTACTTTCCCGATCATGTGTATCAACTCGATAAGGCACTCTATGGCCTTAAACAAGCCCCACGTGCGTGGTATGACCACCTTACCGAGTTGTTACAAGACCGTGGTTTTGAAGTTGGGCTAATCGACCCCACTCTTTTTACTAAGAAGGTCAAAGGGGAGTTGTTTGTATGCCAATTATATGTTGATGATATTATCTTTGGTTCTCCTAACAAAGCTTTCAATGAGGAACTTGCCGCTCTCATGACCTCAAAGTTCGAGATGTCCTCCATGGGAGAGTTGAAGTTCTTTCTAGGGTTCAAAGTGAAGCAAAGAAGAGAAGGAACCTTCATCACTCAATCCAAATACACCCAAGACATGCTCAAGAGATTCAAGCTAAGTGACGTCAAGCCGGCCTCCACTCCAATGCCCACCAAGTGCCAACTTGACTTAGATCCCAATGGTAAAGTGGTGGATCAAAAGGTATATCGTTCCATGATTGGTTCCTTGCTTTACCTTTGTGCATCTAGACCGGACATCATGTTGAGTGTGGGAATTTGTGCACGGTTTCAAGCCGCACCTAAGGAAAGTCACTATGTGGCGGTTAAACGAATCTTCTGATATTTGGCTCATACCCCAAACTTTGGCCTATGGTACCCCAGAGGATCAAACTTCAAGCTTGTAGGGTACTCGGATTCCGATTGGGCGGGAGACAAAGTGGATAGGAAGTCCACTTCTGGAGGGTGCCAATTCCTTGGTTGCTCTTTGGTAAGTTGGTCTTCCAAAAAGCAAAGTTGTGTGTCTCTCTCGTCCACTGAGGCGGAGTATGTTGCCGCCGGTAGTTGTTGTGCTCAACTCCTATGGATGAGGCAAACTTTAAAGGATTATGGTGTCACTTGTGACAAAGTGCCTCTTTGGTGTGACAATGAAAGTGCCATCAAGATCTCTCTCAATCCGGTGCAACATTTCAAGACGAAGCATATTGAGATCCGGTATCACTTCATCTGGGATCACATTAGACGAGGAGAGATCGAGCTCAACTATGTCAACACTCATGACAACCTTGCAGATATTTTCACGAAGCCCTTGGATGAAGCAAGATTTCACGAGTTAAGGCATGAGCTAAATATCATTGATTCAAGCAATGTGGCTTGAACCCTTGCACACCCTACCACGCTCAATTTGTTGTCTAGTTTAGGTGTAGGCATGGACATAGGGGGAGTGTTGTTCTCTCAATGAACTCTCCCTCCCCCCATTATGCATAAATTGATCGTGTCTTTCTCATTAGCCATATTTGATGGTACTTGTGCTTCAAAGACAAGTTTTGGTCATGGACCCAAGGATAATTCTTCGCGGTGCCATACCAATTGACTCAAACATAGGTGGCCTCGGCCACCGTCCTCTCTTCGGGAGGTTGGAGTTAGCCTTGTTGTTCTCGTGTTGTTTCTCTCCTGTTCTGTGCCCCTTCTTCCTCCCTTCGGATTGCACTCATTTGATCTTGGCTTGGGCTTAGGTGGTCGGGCGGTACAACCGGTACCACGAGCGGTTCTACCGCTGGTACCGGGATGTGCCGTCCCAAGGGTCTCCGTTCGGTGCTTGGGCGGTTCCACCGCACAAACCCATGGTAACCCATGTCCGGTACTACCGGTTGATGTCGTGCGGTACTACCGCTGCCTCCCAGGCACCGAAAGTACCGCCTCCATCCACCAGTCTGTATCAGATGAGCGGTACAACCGCTCCCCTAAGCGGTTCTACCAGGGCGTGTGTACGGGCCTATATATACTCGACGGGGCTGAAGGGTTGTCTTTTTCCCTTCGTGCTCGTTCCTCTTTTTTTCCCGCCGGCCATCTCTACCACTGCCCCGGAGTGCGTCTCGCGCTTCGGATCCGTGGCTCTCCGTGGATTCTCTCCGTGGAGGCCTCTCGATCTCTTCCCATGGATGGTGGTAATGCCTCGTGTTCATTGCCTCTAGATTTTTTTTAGGGTTCTTCCTTGTCTAGGGCTTTACTTCTCTTTCCGCGTTTAGTGTTCGATCTATGGCTTAGAAGAGTTCTTTGTTAGCCTCCTGTCTTGTTTGCAGCACTTAGAATTCGGAATATTACTTGTGTGATTCATATGCCTCGGTTAGATCTATCTTCCCTGGTAGTGCCACTGTCAGTGGTCCTACCGGCGGAAGATCCGGTACAACCGGAGTATATCAACCACTAAGCACTGTTCTATCTTCTCTGTTGTTGCAACTTGTTCCTTTTCTGCTAGTGGGTGCAATCCTCTCATACTTGTTGGGTTTTTGTGTGTTCTTTTCGTGTGTGTGTTCAGGTGGCTCTAGTTCTCGCTCTTCTCCTTGCAAGACCAAGAAGAAGGCACGAAGGACCTTGCGCCCGGTTGTGTCTGATGATGAAGAAGAAATTGTGATTCCAACCAAGCCCACTCGCCGTGAAAAGTCTGCAGCTGCTAAGCAACGTGTGGTTATGCCGTTGCATCATTGGAAAGCCAAGGATTGGGAAGCCTTCCGCTCAAAGAATCCGTATGAGGTTCCCATTGCTCCCTGTTGGACCACTGTTCAGTTCCGGAATGAGATGCAAGTGCGGATTGTTCATGAACTCTTTGAGCACAAAAAGAACAGATATGCCAAGCAGTGGACAATTGATTTTGATCATTGGAGAAACAACATGGAGTATTTTGGTGAGGCGCTAGCTCTCTGCGAGGAGTTTGATCTTGTCAAGATCATGTCAGTCAACTATGACTTTGATGTTCAACTTATCCATCAGTTCTATGCCACGGTTCATTTTGGGGAAGATGATGCACGCACTCTCACCTTCATGTGTCACGATGAATTGTTTCACGTTCCCTGGAGGGCTTTCTGCAATGCTATTGGGTACGAGGATACCGGTCTGGAAGGAAGGGGTGGCATTCGCCCTCATGATTTTCCTGAGTCCATGCCTAAGGAGAAGCTTGCCCCTCTGTACATTCGGGGCCGTGGGATTATTGGAGAATCCAAGGATTTAGAGAAGGTCTATGACATCATGCACCGAGTGTTCCGCAATGTGCTCTTGCCCAAGGTAGGCAATCAAGATGAGATTCATGGCCATCTAGTTGATTTGATGGTTGCTATGAAGACCATGGTGGGGACAGGGGCAACGTTTGATGTGTCAAATTGGATGTGGCATGAGATGTACAACATGGTCATCTACCGTAAAGTCCCAATCTACGCTCCATTTTTCATGTGCTTTCTGAACTCTGTGTGGGCTGTTCGTCGTCCTGGAGAGCTCCTCACCTCTCCAGACAACCTCACTGTTCATGAGGTCAAGCTCCCTACGAAGAAGAAGCATGTCGAGCCTCGCTTCCCTGAACATGCTCTTGAGGATGTCTATGCTACTTCTGGCGATGAGGACTTTGAGCTGGAGCCAGGGGCCAAGCCTTCGTGGGTGGCCAAACTTACTACCAAGGTGAAGAAGACCTTCTGTCTCCAGGCTGACATCCAGAACAAGATGTATGTGGCACATGTCAATGAGAAGCTTGCACGGCGTCGCCAAATTGCAATGATGAAGCATCTCAACATGCAGGTTTAGAGTGGCTCTGAGAAGAGCATCACCCCAGAGGAGCGCTGGATCTCTAACCATAGCACCTGGACTGATGATGAAGCCCCTCCCCAGCCATCATCCTCGTTTGCAGCAGCTAACAATGCCATGGAAGAATCTGATCACGACGATGTTGACGACTCTGATGATGAAGATCCAGATGCGACCGAGGAGTCAGAGGAGGACGCTTGAGCTTTGGGTCGCTAGCTTCGCTCTTTTCCTTTTTGGTGTCTTGATGACAAAGGGGGAGAGGGTTCTTTAGGTCTCGGGGTTTTGCTTGTTTTTTTGTGTTTTCTTTTGTTCTCGTGTTTTGTGTTTGTTTGTGGACTTGTTTCGTTCCGTGCTGTGTGTGAGACTTGTTACTCCGTTTACCTTTCCGTTCGTAGGTCATTATCGTTATTATTGCCTCTAAGTATTATATTGTCTATCCTTTTGAGCTCAGAGTGATGAGTCTATAAAATCTAGGGGAGTCTAGTCCTGAAAGTGTGCCCATGCTTTCTAACAGCTAGTACTTGTTGGGGCACACATTCAGGGGGAGTTCCGTCTAGATTTCATTGACTTATCTCTTGCAAATCGTGTTGTTGTCATCATCCACCAAAAAGGGGGAGATTGTAAGGGCATTTCCCTACTTTATGTTTTGGATGATGATGACAACCCTTTATGGTCTAAGCGTGTGCTATATGTTTCAGGTTCTCGATGCTTAGGCTTACATCGGATTGCTATTGCCTCTTTGAAGGAAAAGATCGAAGACATGTCCTCTACGCTTTTATTTCTCTTTGGTCGTAGAGTACCCATACTACCAAGAGGGAATCCTCATTAGGAAGCTCTGCGGGAATCAGTTCACGTACACTTTTCTCACCCTCTCTATGCCTTCCTCAGGTGTGTGTAAGAGAGAGAGTTTTCCTTGCCTCTTCCCCTCTTTCTTGCTCACTGTTTCTGCCCAGCGGTTGTACCGCTCTCTGGAGCGGTTGTACCGCTGGGTCTTGTTGCTCACCGGCTTTGCTCGAGCGGTTGTACCGCTGCCTCCGGGCGGTGGTACCGCCACCATGCTCTGCAACAGCTGGGCGGTGGTTCCGTCCATGCACCGCTCAAGTACCGCTCTCGCTTCTGGTTTGATGCGGTTCTTGGGTGGTAGTGGCCCGGTTGGTCCGGTCATCCCATGATGACCGGTACCACCGGTGGTCCGAGCGGTTCTTCCGCTCAGAACTTAGCCGCCCAAGAGCTCAAGGCCATGCGGTTGTTCCGGCCAGGCACCGCCCAAGTACCGGTCAAGCTCCTGTTTTGATGCGGTGGTTGTGCGGTAGCCAGGCGGTTAGTCCGGCTATTTTTCTTAGCTGGTACTACTGCCCGCCTGTCCGGTTGTACCACTTGGTAGGGTTCTGCAGTTACACCATGAGTCCCGGTTGTACCGAGATGAGGACCGGTTGTACCGCTGCAGTGCAAAAAACGCAGTAACGGTTGGAAATGTGGGTGACTATTTAAGGGAGCTTCTCCCACCTACCACTCCTACCTTTGACCTCTCTCACTTCACCATTAATGCCCTTCAAGCTCTCTTGCCCGATCTCTCTCTCTAGCCACTCAAACTTGTTGATTTGCTAGGGATTGAAGGAGGATACCTAGATCTACACTCCCACCAAAGGATATTTGCTTCCCCCATACTTTCTTGTGTGGATTTTGTTACTCTTGGGTGTTTGAGCACCCTAGACGGTTGAGGTCACCTCGGAGCCACATTCCATTGTGGTGAAGCTTCGTGGTTTTGTTGGGAGCCTCCAATTAAGTTGTGGAGAGATCCCCAACCTTGTTTGTAAAGGTTCGGTCGCCGCCTTCAAGGGCACCAATAGTGGAATCACGGCATCTCGCATTGTGTGAGGGCGTGAGGAGAATACGGTGGCCCTAGTGGCTTCTAGGGGAGCATTGTGCCTCCACACCGCTCCAACGGAGATGTACTTCCCTTCAAAAGGAAGGAACTTCGGTAACACATCCTCGTCTCCACCGGTTCCACTCTTGGTTATCTCTTACCTTTACTTGTGCAAGCTCTTTATTGTTTCTACTCTTGCTTGCTTGTATGCTTGTTGTTATTGCATCATATAGGTTGCTCACCTAGTTGCACATCTAGACAACCTACTTTGATGCAAAGTTTAATTTGGTAAAGAAAAGCTAAAAATTGGTAGTTGCCTATTCACCCCCCCCCCCTCTAGTCAACCATATCGATCCTTTCACTTTATTTTCTCGTCACGATGATTTTCCACTTCACTCTGAAATTCTTTGAAATTTTCAAATGTTTCAGACTTATGTTTCATCAAGTAGATATGCCCATATCTTCTCAAATCATCTGTGAAGGTCAGAAAATAACGATACCCGCCGCGAGCCTCAACACTCATCGGACCGCATACATCAGTATGTATTATTTCCAATAAGTCAGTTGCTCGCTGCATTGTTCCGGAGAACGGCGTCTTAGTCATCTTGCCCATGAGGCATGGTTCGTAAGCTCAAGTGATTCATAATCAAGTGATTACAAAAGCCCATCGGCATGGAGTTTCTTCATGCGCTTTACACAATATGACCTAAACGGCAGTGCCACAAATAAGTTGCACTATCATTATTAACTTTGCATTTTTTTGGTTTCAATATTATGAATATGTGTATCACTATGACCAAGATTCAATAAACCATTTATATTGAGTGTATGACCATAGACGGTTCTATTCATGTAAATAGAACAACAATTATTCTTTGACATAAATGAATAACCGTATTGCAATAAACACGATCCAATCATATTCATGCTCAACGCAAACACCAAATAATATTTATTTTAGGTTCAACACTAATCCCGAAGGCAAAGGGAGTATGGAAACCATAGTCTACCTCACAGTATCGGCCAATTTCCCTTTGCCCAGTTTTGTATAAATTGGCCATTAAAAATAAAATCAGGGAATTTATGGATGAGATAATTAGTGAGGAACAAAATGCTTTTATCCCCGGACGCCTAATTACTAACAACGTGCTAGTAGCGTTCGAGAGTGTCCATGCTATGTGGAAAAGGAAGAAGTGAAGGAAATATGTCCTAGAGGCAATAATAAATTTGTTATTTATATTTCCTTATATCATGATAAATGTTTATTATTCATGCTATAATTGTATTAACCAGAAACTTAGTACATGTGTGAATACATAGACAAACAGAGTGTCCCTAGTATGCCTCTACTTGACTAACTCGTTAATCAAAGATGGTTAAGTTTCCTAACCATGGACCTGTGTTGTCATTTGATGAACGGGGTTACATCACTAGAGAATGATGTGATGGACAAGACCCATCTGTTAGCTTAGCACTATGATCGTTTAGTTTATTGCTATTGCTTTCTTCATGACTTATACACAAGGTTGTCAGAATCGCGATTTTGAGTCGGATCGGAGCTCCGATGGTAGGATCGCAAATCGTAGAATCTTCACTATCAGGATCGTAGAAACATAGATTCTATGAACTAAATCGTAGAATCATAGGGGTTAGTTTGGATCGTAAAGTCGTAGAATCATATAACAGGATCGCGATTCTGACAACCTTGCTTATACATGTTCCTATGACTATGAGATTATGCAACTCCCGAATACCGGAGGAACACCTTGTGTGCTATCAAACATCACAATGTAAATGGGTGATTATAAAGATGCTCTACAGGTGTCTCCGATGGTGTTTGTTGAGTTGGCATAGATCGAGATTAGGATTTGTCACTCCGTGTATCGGAGAGGTATCTCTGGGCCCTCTCGGTAATGCACATCACTATGAGCCTTGCAAGCAATGTGACTAATGACTTAGTCATAGGATGATGCATTACGGAACTAGTAAAGAGACTTCCCGGTAACGAGATTGAACTAGGTATGATGATACCGACGTCCGAATCTCGGGGAAGTAACACACCGATGACAAAGGGAACAACGTATGTTGTTGTGCGGTTTGACCGATAAAGATCTTCATAGAATATGTCGGAATCAATATGAGCATCCATGTTCCTCTATTTGTTATTGACCGGAGATGTGTCTCGGTCATGTCTACATAGTTCTCGAACCCGTAGAGTCCGCACGCTTAACGTTCGATGATGATATGTATTATGAGTTATGTAATTTGATGTACCGAAGGTTGTTAGGACCCGTATGAGATCACGGACATGACGAGGAGTCTCGAAATGGTCGAGACATAAAGATTGATATATTGGAAGGTTATATTCGGACACCAGAATGGTTCTGAAGTGTATCGGGTATTTCTGGAGTACCGGGAGGTTACCGAAACCCCCGGGGGATTAATGGGCCACAATGGGCCTTAGTGGAGAAAAGAGAGGGCCGGACAGAGGTGGGGTGCGGCCCCCCTTGCCCAGTCCAAATTGGACAAGGGAAGGGGGCGCCCCCCCTCCTTCCTTCTCTTCTCTCCTCTTTCCCTTCTTCTCCTTCTTGGACTAGGAAAGGAGGAAACCTACTCCTACTAGGAGTAGGATTCCTCCCCCCTTGGCGCACCCCTTGTGGCCGGCCGGCCTCCTCCTCCCCTCCTTTATATACAGTGGAGGAGGCACCCCATAGACACACAAGTTGATCTTTAGCCGTGTGTGCTGCCCTCTCCACAGTTTTCCACCTCGGTCATATTGTCGTATTGCTTAGGCGAAGCACTGTGTCGGTAACTTCATCATCACCGTCAACACGCCATCATGCTGATGCAGCTCACCCTCGGCCTCAACTAGATAAAGAGTACGAGGGACGTCATTGAGCTGAACGTGTGCAGATCGCGGAGGTGCCGTGCGTTCGGTACTTGATCGGTTCGATCGCGAAGACGTTCGACTACATCAACTGTGTTACTTAACGCTTCCGCTTTCGGTCTACGAGGGTACGTAGACACACTCTCCCCTCCCGTTGATATGCATCTCCTAGATAGATCTTGCTTGATCGTAGGAATATTTTTGAAATACTATGTTCCCCAACCAGAAGGGGAAGAATTATACGTGTGCTATCAAACTTGACATGATGAAAGCCTATGATTGAGTCGAATGGAGCTTCCTTGAATCTATCTTACTCAAGTTTGGTTTTGGCATTAATATTGTTAGACTGATCATGAAGTGCGTAACTTTGGTTTGTTTTTCTGTTCATGTAAATGGGGAGCTCTTGCCTTTTTTCAGTCCCTCTCATGGATTGAGACAGGTGTCGGTGTCAAAACCGGCGGATCTCGGGTAGGGGGTCCCGAACTGTGTGTATAGGCCGGATGGTAACAGGAGGCAGGGGACACGAAGTTTTACCCAGGTTCAGGCCCTCTTGATGGAGGTAAAACCCTACGTCCTGCTTGATTAATATTGATGATATGGGTAGTACAAGAGTAGATCTACCACGAGATCAGAGAGGCTAAACCCTAGAAGCTAGCCTACGGTATGATTGTATGTTGTGATTGTTGTCCTACGGACTAAAACCCTTCGGTTTATAGACATCGAAGAGGGTTAGGGTTACACAAGGTCGGTTACAAAGGAGGAGATATCCATATTCGTATTGCCTAGCTTGCCTTCCACGCCAAGTAGAGTCCCATCTGGACACGAGACGAAGTCTTCAATCTTGTATGTTCATAATCTAACAGTCCGGCCAATGGAGATAGTCTGGCTGTCCGGAGACCCCATAATCCAGGACTCCCTCAGTAGCCCCTGAACCAGGCTTCAATGACGATGAGTCCGGCGCGCAGTATTGTCTTCGGCATTGCAAGGCGGGTTCCTCCTCCGAATACATCACAGAAGAATTTGAATACGAGGATAGTGTCCGACCCTGCAAAATAAGTTCCACATTCCACCGCAGAGGGAATAATTTTTCCGCAAATCTAATTTGCTGGCTTGTTTGGCAGCATGACGTTATGTCATGGCCCGGTGATTATTCAAACTGTTTCTTTTAACCAGCTCCACACATAATGTGAGGCTGTTTCTTGACACGTCTTGCCGAAGCGGAGATCGTGTTCCCCCAATTACGGGATTCTCATTAATGCGGTCGTGGGTAACCCAAACGTGTCTAGGACTCCTAGATTATAGGCAAGTCCCAAACGGCTACGGAGAGGACACTTGATGTTCACCCCCTTTATAAGGGGACAAGGTTTTCGCATTTTCCCTCTCGTGCTCAATCGAACCCTTCCCCCGCCTCGAGTTCTAACACCCAAAGCCCAGGTTAGGTGCTCCGGATCTTCAACCATGTCCGGATCCAGCCTTCAAGGCCGATGGACGCCCTCCTCCGTTACGGAAGAGGACATTAAGAAGTTGAGGGAGGCCAGATACCTGACCGCCGAGGTTTCGCATCGGCTGCCTGCTCGAGGGAAGATCGTCCCTACTCCCGAACCCAACGAGACCGTTGTGTTCGTCTCCCACTTCCTCCGAGGTCTAGGCCTCACTCTGGATCCTTTCGTCAGGGGTTTGATGTTCTATTACGGGCTGGATTTCCACGATCTAGCTCCGAACTCCTTTCTCCACATCTCGACATTTATTGTCGTGTGTGAGGCATTCCTCCGTGTTACCCCTCACTTCGGCCTATGGCTCAAGACCTTTGAAGTAAAGCCGAAGATGATCGAGGGGCAACACGCGGCGTGCGGAGGTGCATCAATAGGCAGGATGGCAGGAGTTCCATGGCCGAAAGGTTCCTTTCCAGAGGTGTCCGAATTATGGCAACGGGAGTGATTTTACGTCATGGCTCCCAGAAGTGCCAAGTGGGCAGCTGCCCCCGCTTTCCGCTCGGGCCCCCCACCACAACTGATGTCCTGGATTAGCAGAGGTATGAGCTGGGGTCCAGCCAAGGACGTGCCAATACTGCAAAGCCGCGTCCGAGATCTCTTCGAGGGAGATTTTAATTTAGTTGCGGTAATACAAGTTATGTTGGTTCGTCAAGTCCAGCCTTGCAAACGCTGGCCCCTTCGCTTGTGGGAGTTCAACCCAGAGGGACCACGTGCCATTCAAAGTTTCCTCGGCCTGACGCACGAGGAGATGTACAAGTCATTCTTTGGACCTCAAGTAGAATGTCCGGATATTACCGAGGACGTGGGCCTGAGCAGTAACTGTCTTTTATTTGAAGTTATTTCTGAGAGTTTGCTTTTTGACCAGGACTGGCTAACAAAGGCGAAGGTGATTCGGTGTTTGGCCCCCCTCCCTGAGGGTTTGGAAAATCCGGTATTGGAAAAGATGCTCGAAGTCGCACCTTGCCCGGAGCGCTTGAAGGAAGATACCGGGGGGGGATAATACGGGCGGACGCGGGCCCCCATCGCCGCCCGTTCCAACCGAGGGAACGAGCATCCCCACGAAGGAGGACGACCGGGGGAGGAAAAGGACTGCTTCCAAGGATCCGGAAGCCGAAGCCTCCAAATGGGAGAAGAAGTCTCCCACAGAGGGTCCTGCCTCGGGGGTGCTTTTGCCGCACAAAGTCCGCGGGGGGATCAGCCCTCCAACGAGTCGTAAGTGATCCAAAATACTTTAATAGTAAAGGTATGCTATCTTTTTTCTCCGAGAAAATAACCACCGCATATATCTTGCAGTTCAGGCCTTAGCCCCTCTCAAATGAGCTCGTCTTCGGGGGATCTTCTTCCAGAGATGATGGAGAGCGAAACGCCTCCCCCGAACTCCTCCGCTCCATAAGCGGGCGACCCCGAAGTGTCGTCACGGAGGGCCTCTCCGGATCCGGTGAGGCCAGAAGATAATCCCATAGACCCCCGAAGTGCCCAGTGTCCGGCTCCCGAAGAGAGCATAGAAAAGAGTCCAGCGCCGTCTGGTGTGCGGTCGGACGTTCTGAGGGAGTTGGTGGGGCGAGCGGCCATCTCAGAAGAACACCGTATGCTGATGGGTACGGTGATGGAGAGAATCTCATCCGCCGAAAGCGGATTACATGAAGCCTTTATGAGTCTACTGACAGGCTTTGAGGTACGTGAGATAATATGTGATAGTACTGCACATGTTAGGTGTGCCCTGTGTAGATAGTAGCCCCTGAGACTCTGGCTGTCGTCGAGAACGGCGGCAAACAGAGGATCATATTCCCAGGCAATAACCATACTGCCCCTATGTGCAGGTGGTGGAAGCTCAGGTGGCTAGCCGGACTAGTGAGTTTGCCAAATTAAAACGGCAACTGGATGCGGCAGACGCCGACATCGAGCTTGTTAACAAGAGGCTTGATGAGGCACAAGGTAAGTGTTATTATCCGGTGAACGCCACATAGTAAGAGCAGCATGATGCCAGTATCTTTAATATGTTGTGACTGCAGATGGAGCTACCATCGTAGAAGCCTTGCGGGCAGAACATGCCCAAGCCAAGGAACAAGCGAGGATTAGTAATGCGGCTGCTTTGAAGGCGGCCGAAGGGTTGAAAGCCGAGAAGGCCGCACATTGCGAGAGCCAAGAGAAGATGGCCAAGATGGCCATAGAATTAAAAGACACTGCCAACCGTTGCCGGGTACTTGAGAAAGAAAACCGAGCGAAGGCAGGGACCTTGAGAAGGTCGCGGCGGCGGACAAAAACACCCGTTCTGCTATGAGAGCGAAGAAGGAGGAGCTGCGGGAAGCCGGGGATATTGCGGCTGGGAAACCCTTCATGTGACGGAGGAAGTTCGGAGATCCACGGTATGCCCCTCTGGATCGACTATGGAGTTCGGCAGATGCGTATATGGATTTGGCGGCGAGCTCTGCCGATGCGGCCAAGTATTTCCAAGGTCAGACAGATTGTGAAGTGGACAAGCTGTTCTGGACGCAATTCCGCGTTCCAGAGTGTCCACTTACATTGACTAACCAGCTAGCCGAATGGGCCGAACTGAATAGGTTGTCCGGACTCGCCATGAGGTCTGTTGTGGATCAGCTATGGCCGGAAAGGCCAAAGCCAACCAGCTATTTCAGCTTAGTGCAGCAGTTCCTTGATGCGGTGTCGCGCATTAATGCGATGAAGAGGTCGGCGTGCATAGAAGGCTCGCGGATGGCCCTTGCCCGTGTTAAAGCATACTGGGAGGAGATGGACGCTACCACGGTTGCGGCGCAGGGTTCGGCCATAGGCCGGGTGGCTGCCGAGCACTATTTCGAGGAGGTTCTCGAGGGTGCTCATTTGATAGAGGCCCAGTGCTCGAAGAATATTATGTTTGAGTGATATGTATTCTCATTGTAAGCACAATGCTTTTATGAAGTTTTTATAAGGTTATGTTTATACTTTTGTCTGAAAGTAGTATGATGCCTCCTGCGCAGCCATTTATGTATACATGTGTATAACCTGAAAGATTGCAGCCGTCGGCTTCAACCCCCACGCATATAATGCGGAGGTGCTCGCAAAAAATGCGTGTTCACACTTAACCCAATGTCTTGGTCCTATTAAGGAGGTGATAGCGTAGCGAGCGAGGCAACCGGACTATAATGCTTTAACACTTTCACTTAGCCATAGGAGTTTGATAGTGGGGCTACTAGATAGCCCCTGGTGACTCCGCACTCTCCCGGTCATGGGGTGCGTACATGCCTGGCCGGAAAACGACCCTTCGTTAAGGCGGAGGAATTCTAACATTCCGATATGTCACCGAGTGGTTGACCAGTCTCACGCTATATCATGACAGTCAGTTTTCGGCTTTCTCTACTGAGGTGCTCGTCCGGATGAACCAGGGCAGAATCGCAGTAGTTCTCCTGGTGCTACCTTAGCCGGTAAAACGGAACGTAAGGCACCAAAATACAGGAGCCGGGCAAACCCAACATTTGACCAAAGACAATGATTTGGAGCTGATGCATATAAGGCCAAACTCGCGACGCCCAACACTCCCTAAGGCATTCGGTATTTATGGTATAAGCTGGGCCTAAATAGTGCCCCTCGTAAGAAGCCCCATGTGTCCATGTACGTGCATTATTCTGACGTGGCCACATGCCAAGACGTCAGCATCCTTCTCAACTGTGCTGAGAATTCAGTGGATATGTATCAACAAGAGACAGTAAAAAAGGTTTATGCAAGGTCTTAATCTAAAAAGAATCCTTGGAGCAGGTCCTTGCTGCACGTCTGCGCCTGTGTCTCCGTTGTGCCGTATCCTGGACGGGTGTAGCACGATGATCATCTGTAAAAGAGAGGAACGTAGGTGAAAAAGTTATCGCGCAAAAGGATAGTTTTTAAGGGAACCAAGTGTAGTTCAAGATGTGTAAAAAATTGCCACTTGTCTGCGCGCGTTGAGCCCCTTGTATAGGGGTGTGACCATTGATCCGGTATGAATTACATATAGTTGTGCCGGACTCGTCCAACCGTGTCCGAGGTCTTGATGACCTGTTAAATGCTTTAGTTGGTGAGGCTGTTTTTAGTGTGCGGCTGCCAAGGCAGCCGCACTCTCTTCGGCGCGCAAAGATCGCTTAATATTTCCGTTTACTGTAATGATGCCACGTTGACCGGGCATCTTAAGTGTGAGGGAAGCATAGTGCGGTATTGCATTAAAGCGAGCGAAAGCTTCACGTCCGAGTAGTGCTTGATAGCCACTTTGGAACGGAGCGGTGTGGAAGGTTAAATGTTCGCTATAGAAGTTATCGGGGGAGCCGAATATAACTTTTAGCAGCAGGGAGCCCATGCAATGAGCCCAAGGGCCTGGCATTACTCCTTTAAAGGTAGTATTGCTATGGCAATTTTTTGTTGGGTCTATCCCCATTTCGCGGATTGTATCCTGATAAATCAGGTTTAGACTGCTGCCACCATCCATCAGGACTCGTGTGAAGTGATATCCGCCAATTATTGGGTCTAATACCAGGGCAGCCCATCCTGCACGCCGGATACTTGTTGAGTAATCATGATGGTCGAAAGTGATTGGTTGAGACGACCAGTGGCAGGACTCCGCGATGATAGGCCCTTGGGCATATTTTTCTGGGAGTGTCGTTTTGTTTCTTCCCTTGATCACGTGTAACACGTTTACTGTTTTGACTTCTGGTGGAAATTTCTTTTGTTCCCCAGTGTCTTGCTTGAGAGGCTCATCCTCGTCTTCGCTTGGTGTATCCTCCCCCTTGTGTACGGCGTTGAGCTTACCGGACTGCTTGAAGACCCAACATTCTCTGTGGGTATGATTAGCAGGTTTACCAGGGGTGCTATGGATCTAACATATTTGGTCCAGAATTTTGTTTAGGCTGGACAGTTCGTCTCTAGCGCCTTTAGAGGGCGGCTTTTGCTAACCTGGCCGAGAGCTTTTGAATCCGGCGTTTACTGCCATGCTCTTCGTGTTGTCTTCTTTATTCCGGCGTTTGTTACTGCTATTGCGCCGTGATTTCCCGTTTCCATCTCTAACTTCAGATGTACTGGGGTTGCTGGTGCTGCATCTGGCTAGCCAAAAGCGGGTCATGAGGCTTGTTAATGCTGCCATTGTTCTCGGCTTTTCTTGGCCGAGGTGTCTGGCGAGCCATTCGTCACGGACGCTATGCTTAAAAGCTGCCAAGGCTTCGGCGTCCAAACAGTCGACAATTTGGTTCTTTTTAGTAAGAAACATGTTCCAAAGTTTTCGGGCTGACTCTCCGGGCTGTTGAGTTATATGACTCAAATCGTCCGCGTCCGGAGGTCGGACATAAGTCCCTTGGAAATTTGCCCGAAAAGCGTTTTCGAGCTCTTCCCAGCTTCCAATGGATTTTTCGGGGAGGCCTTTAAGCCAGTGATGAGCTGGCCCTTTGATCTTGAGGGGTAAGTACTTGATGGCGTGGAGATCATCTCCTCGAGCCATATGGATATGGAGGATATAATCCTCAATCCAGACCCCAGGGTCTGTTGTTCCGTCATATGCCTCTATGTTTACGGGTTTGAATCCCTCTAGAAATTCATGGTCCAGCACCTCATCGGTGAAACATAGGGGGTGTGCAGCACCCCTGTATCTGGGTGTACCGCGTTATTCGGATGTTTGTTGTGTTACATTGTATGCTGGGGCGCTCTTGCGTGGTCCATAGATGGATCTGGTTGCGCCGTCCTTTTGGTGCGAGCCCTCACGTGGATCGCGTATTGGCTTGTGAGTGGCGTTGTTTGTCGCTCAATGTTGGCCGTGAGGTCGTCTATCCGGCCAGGTGGCTGTTTTGATTTTTGGTTGTGGGGGGTCTGAGGCCTCCTCATCGAATTCAGGTAGCAACTTCCACTTTGGGTAGCTCTTGGTGGGGCGATTGTCGCTGTACCTCACTGCTGTGTTGAGTACTTTACTCCATCTGAGTTGGAGTGTGTCTTGCGCAACCTTGAGCCTTTGCTTCTGCTTTTTCAGACTCCTCGCAGTGGCAACAAGCCTTTGACAGGCATTCTGTTGCTTCGGGTGCCTGTCTGGCGTTATGTCGCCCGGACTATTATCTTTGACAAAATTGGTTTGTTCGGTTTGATTCTCCGCATTGCCGTGGTCCGGCAGTGGTTCGCCCTGCTCCAACGCTGGGTCTGTATGGTCATTATTTCTGCCGAGGCGGGATTTGGGGCGGCGCTTGCGCCGCCGCTTTGACTGCTTCTCGAGGGAACAAGCCTTCGTTGCGTCCTTCTATTCCTCGTCGTCGTCTTCTTTTGGTGTATCCACCATGTATACGTCATATGATGAAGTGGACGTCCAGCGCCCTGTGGGCGGTGGTTCCTCTCTGCCTACTGCATCGTCGTCCATACCTCGAGGTCTTCGGAGTCGAAGTCGAGCATGTCGGTTGAGTCATCAACAGTGCCTATTAAGTGGGTGGTGGGTGGGCATCGAATTTCTTCGTCATCCGCATCCCAATCCTATTGGCCATAATCCGGCCAGGGCTCTCCTGACAAAGAGAGAGACCTTAGTGAATTCAGAATGTCGCCGAAGGGCGAGTGCTGAAAGATATCCACGGCGGTGAATTCCATGATCGGCGCCCAATCGGATTCGATTGACAGGGGCGCGGGCGGTTCGAAGTCAGAAAAAGAGTCCGGCACCTTGGAGTCACGGGCTGCGCAGAGGGGTATGCTGGTGTTCGGCTCGATCGCTGTTGAGACTGCAGCCCCTAAGGCGGTGTCTAACCACCTGTCCTCGATTGGCGCAGTTGGCTCCGAACTAAGGGTCAGAGCTGATGCGGGCATGGCTTCTGGGGTACTGTTCGGTGGCAGAGCTAGGTCATACCCATCGCAACAGTGCGGCGCGCCCGGCTGTGGCTCGAATCCGTCAAAGATCAGGTCTCCGCGGATGTCGGCCGTGCCGTTCAAACTTCCAAATCTGACCTGATGGCCAGGGGCGTAGCTTTCAATCTTCTCCAAATGGCCAAGCGAATTAGCCCGCAGTGCAAAGCCGCCGAATACGAAGATCTGTTCGGGGAGAAAAGTCTCACCTTGGACCGTATCGCTATTGATGATAGTAGGAGCCATCAAGCCTAATGGTGACGACACAGAGGAACTCTCAATGAAAGCACCAATGTCGGTGTCAAAACCAGTGAATCTCGGGTAGGGGGTCCCGAACTGTGCGTCTAGGCCGGATGGTAACAGGAGGCAGGGGACACGAAGTTTTACCCAGGTTCGGGCCCTCTTGATGGAGGTAAAACCCTACGTCCTGCTTGATTAATATTGATGATATGGGTAGTACAAGAGTAGATCTACCACGAGATCAGAGAGGCTAAACCTAGAAGCTAGCCTACGGTATGATTGTATGTTGTGATTGTTGTCCTATGGACTAAAACCCTTCGGTTTATATAGACACCAAAGAGGGTTAGTGTCGGTGTCAAAACCGGCGGATCTCGGGTAGGGGGTCCCGAACTATGCGTCTAGGCCGGATGGTAACAGGAGGCAAGGGACACGAAGTTTTACCCAGGTTCGGGCCCTCTTGATGGAGGTAAAACCCTATGTCCTGCTTGATTAATATTGATGATATGGGTAGTACAAGAGTAGATCTACCACGAGATCGGAGAGGCTAAACCCTAGAAGCTAGCCTATGGTATGATTGTTGTTCTGTATGTTGTCCTACAGACTAAAACCCTCCAGTTTATATAGACACCGGAGAGGGTTAGGGTTACACAAAGTCGGTTACAATGGTAGGAGATCTACATATCCGTATCGCCAAGCTTGCCTTCCACGCCAAGGAAAGTCCCTTCCGGACACGGGACGAAGTCTTCAATCTTGTATCTTCATAGTCCAGGAGTCCGGCTGAAGGTATAGTCCGGCCATACGGACACCCCCTAATCCGGGACTCCCTCAGTAGCCCTTGTACCAGGCTTCAATGAAGACGAGTCCGGCGCGCAGTTTGTCTTCGGCATTGCAAGGCGGGTTCCTCCTCCAAGTACTTCATAGAAGATTTTGAACACAAAGATAGTGTCCGGCTCTGCAAAATAAGTTTCCACATACTGCCATAGGGAGAATAATATTTTCACAAATCTAATTTGCTGACATATTTTCTAGTGTGACGCACCACGGCCAAGCCTTTATTCGAATCGTTTTATTATCCCACCTCAACGTGTCATGCGAGGCGGTTTCCTTGGCACGTCTTATCAAAGCAGAGATCGTGTCCCCTTATTCCGAGATTCTCATCAATACGAGCATGGGTAACCCAACCGCGCCATTGATTATGGCGCTTGGGGATAAGCGGGTTTTACCAGGCTGGTGGGGACACATAGTTGCGTCCACCCATATAAGGGGATAAGGATCCACCTTTTCACCTACGCCTTCTTCCTCCTTTGCCTATCCATTCTTGCGCACCCGAGCTCCAGCGCCCAAGTCTGCACTCCCCACCTCAACCTTCTCCAGCCATGTCCGGAGCGGGAGGCACGTGGATGGTCTCCTCCGTTACGGAGGGACACATCAAAAGACTAAGGAAGGCCGGATACTTGTCTAAGGACATTGCGCACCGTCTTCCTGAAGAGGGGCAGCTCATCCCCACCCCTAGGCCCCATGAGAGGGTGGTGTTCCTCCCCCATTTCCTCCGCGGACTGGGCTTCCCTCTCCACCCATTTGTCCGGGGGCTCATGTTCTACTATGGCCTGGATTTCCATGATCTGGCCCCGAACTTTGTCCTCAACATCTTGGCGTTTATCGTCGTGTGCGAGGCTTTCCTCCGCATCCGCCCCCATTTCGGCCTATGGCTCAAGACTTTCAATGTCAAGCCGAAGGTGGTGTGCGGCAACCAGGCGGAGTGCGGAGGCGCCATGGTGGGCAAGATGCCCAACGTCTTATGGCTCGAGGGCTCCTTTGTGGAGACCCTGAAGGGGTGGCAATCAGGGTGGTTTTACATCACCGAGCCGCGCGACCCTGAATGGGTCGCAGACCCCGAGTTCCGATCCGGACCACCTACGCGGCTCACCTCCTGGAAGGAGATGGGCCTGTCGTGGGGTAAAAAAGGAGAGCTGACCGGACTCCAAACATGCGTCTAAACCCTGGTGGACAAGAAGCTCAAACTTGTCAACGTAGTCCAGGTTATGCTCATCCGCCGGATCCTCCCGTGTCAACAACGGGCTTTCAACCTATGGGAGTTCGACCCGGCGCGGCACCGAACTCTGAGTAGGCTCTTCGACACGACGTACGAAGATGCCTGGAAGGTGCTTTTCAAGGGCGCCGAGGCCCCCGCATCCGCTACCGAGGATCGCGGATTCAGTACGCAGCGTCACGCTCATGCGGTAAGTTGTTTTTACCTTTTACAAGGTATCAGTTTTTCATAGTTTGACTCCATGCGGGATCTAAGCTCCCTTACCTTTGACAGGATTGGCAGGAGACGTCCGGGCAGATCAACTGTCCGACTCCTTTGCCTGAAGGCCCAGCGGACGCTCGTTTGGCGAAGCTGCTGGTTCCGGCACCCCATGTGGTGCCAGAGAAGAAGGCCACGGGGACTCGAAAGAGTGCCCGGCGCCTGGAGGTGTCGGATCCCTCATTCGACGACTCCAAGACTCACTCCTCCCATGAAGACGAGGAGGAGGAAGAAGAGACCCCTCCCCCTCCAGCGGGGGAAGGGAAGAAAGGGAAGGCCGCCCCAACCGGGGAGGCCGAAGGGTCCAAGAAGGGGAAAACCCTTCCTCCGGATTACTCCACCGACGCTGACGACAGCGGAGAGGAGTGGCCGCTCAGGTCCAAGCCCCTGGCTAAATCGTAAGTATCCGGATACTAGAGTAATTCATAGTATTCCTTTATTGCACAACTTTCCCTTATGTCGAATATGTTTATGCAGCCCACCCAAAGACCGGCTCGACGCGTCGTCGAGCAGTTCACTGGACTCGTCGGATGTGAATTCGCTTCCGACGGCTTCCTCCCCCCGCCCTACGGACGACACCGAAGTGTTGTCCCAATAGGTTCCAAGCCAGGAGGAGGTGGTCCTCGAGGCGCTGCAAGGCGACCTCCCGGACCCCAGGAGTGAAGGGGATAGAACCCCCCCAGGGCTCCAAGTCCGGCTCTAGGCCGGACACCGCTCCGGAACCTTGAAAGGTTCTAGAGTCCGGCGGGCGACCTCCTTCCAAGAGGAGCAAGCCCACCGTGCCGGTGACCCCCGTCCAACTGGAGGCACCGGACAATCTGTTGGAGGTGCTCGAAGGCGCCTCCATCGATGAGGAGCACCGCACCATTATGAGTGCGGTGGTCCAGAAGGTTCAGTCCGCCAAGAGCGTACTGACTGAAGCTTGTACTAGCCTTTTAACAGGCTTTGAGGTAAGTAAAGAATGTGTAAATAATATTACCGCATAGACAGTAGCCCCTAATGCTCTGTTTGGCATTCAGGAAGAAAAGCCGAATAGAGGGTCAAATAAAATTCATAGGAGTCTAACAAAAAGGAGTCAATACGCGTATGCAGGCTTCTCTGCTGGCGCCCGCCGCACTGACTGCGGAAGTGGACACGCTAAAGCAGAACCTCGAGCAGTCCGAGCAAGAGCTCGGGCGTGCCAAGAAGCAGCTCGAGGACAAGGAAGGTAAAAAATACCTTGTTTAAATATATATAAAAAAGGTACAATTGCAAAAAAATGACAAGATTATCGTGGCTATTGTAGGGGCCACGTCAGAGGTGGCGACCCTTAAGCAAGCGCTGCTCGAGGCCAAGAAGAGGGCGGCCACGGTGCGCACCGAGCGGGAGAAGTATGAGGCCGAGGTTGGCAAGGTGTGGCAGGAGCTCCACGCACTCATGGAAAAACATGAGAGTTTGGAGCTTGACTCAAAGACGCGAGCGTTCGAGCTCGCGGTGGCTATTGAAAATGCCAAGTCTGCCAAGGCCGAATCCCAGAAGACCCTCCGAGAGTTGGATGAGGTGAAAAAGATAGTGGCAGGTAAGGCATTCTTTATGCAAAGCAAACATATAAACGTAAGTTACTTGTTGCTTACCCGAATCCGGAGCTCTCCAGGAGCATTCGCAGATCTTCCCCGTAGCATGTCTGATGCCGCCGCATTCTATCGAGCCGAGGAAGGAAGCTCGACAGAGAAGGTGTTCTGGTCTCAGTATGCTGAGGCCAGACACCCTGAGGGACTCCTGGATTAGGGGGTGTTCCGGTAGCCGGACTATACCTTCAGCCGGACTCTAGGACTATGAAGATACAAGATTGAAGACTTCGTCCCGTGTCCGGATGGGACTTTCCTTGGCATGGAAGGCAAGCTTGGCGATGCGGATATTCAAGATCTCCTACCATTGTAACCGACTTTGTGTAACCCTAACCCTCTCCGGTGTCTATATAAACCGGAGGGTTTTAGTCCGTAGGACAACTTCATCATACAACAATCATACCATAGGCTAGCTTCTAGGGTTTAGCCTCCTTGATCTCGTGGTAGATCTACTCTTGTACTACCCATATCATCAATATTAATCAAGCAGGACGTGGGGTTTTACCTCCATCAAGAGGGCCCGAACCTGGGTAAAACATCATGTTCCTTGCCTCCTGTTACCATCCGGCCTAGACGCACAGTTCCGGACCCCCTACCCGAGATCCGCCGGTTTTGACACCGACATTGGTGCTTTCATTGAGAGTTCCTCTGTGTCGTCGCTTTTAGGCCCGATGGCTCCTTCGATCATCAACAACGATGCAGTCCAGGGTGAGACTTTTCTCCCCGGGCACATCTTCGTCTTCGGCAGCTTCGCCCTGCGGGCCAATTCGCTTGGCCACCTTGAGCAGATCGAAAGCTACGCCCCTGGCCATCAGGTCAGGTTTGGAAGCCTAAACTACACGGCTGATATCCGCGGGGACTTGATCTTCGACGGATTTGAGCCACAGCCAAGCGCGCCGCACTGTCTCGATGGGCATGATATAGCTTTGTCGCCGAACAGTGCCTTGGAGGCCGCACACGCATCGGTTCTGACCATTGATTCGGAGCCTACTGCGCGGATCGAGGATCAGCGATTGGATGCTACCTCAGGGGCTGCGATCTCAGAGGCGATCGAGCGGAACTCCTGCCCCGCACTCCGCATGGCCCGTGACTCCGAGGAGTCGGATTCCTTTCCGAACTCCGAGCCCCCCGCGCCCCTGCCAATCGAATCCGATTGGGCGCCGATAATGGAGTTCACCGCCGCAGACATCTTTCAGCACTCGCCCTTCGGCGACATCCTGAATTCGCTAAAGTCTCTCTCTTTATCAGGAGAGCCCTGGCTGGACTACGGTCAGCAAGGATGGGATTTGGATGATGAATAAATTCAAAACCCACCCACCACCCACTTCGTAGCCACTGTCTACGACTTAACCGACATGCTCGACTTCGACTCTGAAGACATCGACGGTATGGACGACGATGCAGGAGATAACCAAGAACCAACGCCTATAGGGCATCGGACAGCCACCTTATCTCACGATGTGTACATGGTGGATACCCCTAAAGGAAGCAACAACGAGGAAAACGGGGATGGAAAGAGGGATCGATCTCTCGAAAAACAATCAAAGCGTCGGCGTAAACACCGACCCAAGCCCCGCCTCGATAAAGACCCAGCCATAGAGCAGGATGAGCGGTAGACGACGAGCATGCCTTAGAGCAACCGTCCCAACAGGACAACCCGGATAGAGAAACCGAACATCCCTCCCCCGGTGAAAATGGCATTCCGGACGACCCTACACCGGACAAGCCCACGAAACAGAAGAACCTCCACAAACGGCTCGTTACAACCGCACGCAGCCTGAAAAAGCAGAAGCGGAAGTTAAAAACTGCGGAAGATGCACTCAGGATCAGATGGAGTAAAGTAATCAATACGGCAGACAAATACGGTGACAGTCACCGCGCTAAAAGCTATCCGAAGAGAAAGCTACTGCCTGAATTCGACGAGGAGGCCTTAGAGACCTCGCATTCCAAAAGTGAGAAAGCCACACGGTCGGATAGACGACCCCATGGCCAGCATAAAGCGGCAAGCAGCGCCGCACTTAAGCCGGCATGCGACCCACTTAAGGATTCGCATCATGGCCCAGCCAGGTCCATTTACGGGCCAAGAAAGCAAGCTCTCGTAAGCAACGCAATAAAGCCATTATCAGAATCCGGCACACCCAAATACAGGGGTGCCGCACACCCCCTATGTTTCACCGATGAGGTCCTAGATTATGAATTTCCAGCGGGATTCAAACCCGTAAACATAGAGGCATATGATGGAACAACAGACCCTGGATTCTGGATCAAGGATTATATCCTCCACATACATATGGCTAGAGGAGATGACCTCCACGCCATAAAATACTTACCCCTCAAGCTTAAAGGGCCAGCCCGGCATTGGCTCAAAAGCCTTCCTGAAAACACAATCGGAAGTTGGGAAGAGCTCGAGGACGCTTTCCGAGCAAATTTTCAAGGGGCCTATGTCCGCCCTCCGGATGCAGACGATCTTAGTCACATAACTCAATAGCCCGGAGAGTCAGCTCGGCAATTCTGGAATAGATTTCTTACTAAAAAGAATCAGATAGTCGACTGTCCGAACGCTGAAGCCTTAGCGGCTTTCAGGCATAATGTCCGAGACGAATGGCTCTCCAGACACCTCGGCCAAGAAAAGCCAAGAACAATGGCCGCACTAACAAGCCTCATGACCCGCTTTTGTGCAGGAGAGGATAGCTGGTTGGCAAGATGCAGCATCAGTGACCCAAGTACATCCGAAACTAGGGATGGAAACGGAAAACCGCGACGCAATAAGGATCGTCCCGGACTAAGGAAAAAAGTCCGAAGAGCACGGCAGTCAACGCCGGATTCAAAAGCTCACGACAGAATCAGAAAAAGCCGCCCCTCCAAGATAACAGGGACGACCTATCCAACCTAAACAAAATCTTGGATAGGATATGTCAAATACACATCACTCCCGGAAAGCCTGCTAACCATACCCACAGAGATTGTTGGGTTTTCAAACAATCCGGCAGACTCAACGCCGAACACAAGGGGCTCGACACACCAAGCGAAGACGAGGATGAACCCCAAAAGCAGAGTACCAGGAAACAAAAGAATTTCCCACAAGAAGTAAAAACAGTAAACTTACTCCACATAACAAAACGTGCAGCGCCCATAAAGGTACGCGTCCCACGGCCTATCCCAAAGGAATCCCGCCACTGGTTGTCAAAACCAATCATCTTCGATCATCTGGATTATTCTAAAAGTATCGGGAACCCAGGCTGGACTGCCCTGGTACTCGATCCAATAATTGGCGGACTCCAGTTTTCAAATGTCCTTATGGACAGTGGCAGCGGACTCAACCTGATATATCAGGACTCAATCCGCCACATGGGGATCGACCCAAAAAGAATTCGCCATAGCAAAACCTCCTTTCAAGGAGTAACGCCAGGTCCAGACACCCATTGCATGGGTTTTATCCGGCTCGAGGTTATTTTCGGCTCTGCCGATAACTTCCGTCGTGAAAAGCTGACTTTCCACATTGTCCCATTTTCAAGTCGCTACCAAGCACTACTGGGACGTGAAGCTTTTGCCCGCTTTAACGCAATACCGCATTATGCATCTCTTACGCTTAAGATGCCCGGTCCACGCGGCATCATCTCCTTAAAGGGGAAGCAGTGAGAACACCTCCCCCAAGCGGAGGATTGTGCGGCCGCTTTAACAGCCCCACAATACAATGGCTTCACCAGCCAGAACATCGGAACAGGTCATTAAGACCACGGACACGGATAGACGAGTCCGGCACAAAAGTATCATTGATAAAGGCTTAGTGGCCATATACCCCTGCACTAGGGGCTTCACACGTATAAAATAAGAGACAATAAAGCTCATTTTTTTCATATTTTACTTTACACTTTGTTTATTTCATATAACTTTTGTTCGGCACGCCCCTTTTTCAACTTAGTTGCTCTCTTTTTACAGATGAACGTCGTGCTGCGCCCGTCCAGGATACGGCACAACGGAGACACAGGCGCAGACGTGCAGTAGGGACCCGTTCCAAGGATTCTTTTCAGATTAAGACCCTGCGTAAACCTTTTTTACTGTCTCTTGTTGATACACATCCCCTGGTTCTATGACCAAGGAGGAGGCTGGCATCTTGGCATCTGGCCACGTCAGAATTCTTGCGCGTACCTGGACACTAGGGGCTTATACCTCAGAGCGTTACCTCGCCCGCTCTCATAAAGACCGAATACCTTAGGGAGTGTTCGGCGTCGCGAGTTTGGCCTTATATGCATCAGCTCCGAGTCATGATTTTGGTCAAATGTTGGGTTGCCAGGCTCCTGTGTTCGGCCGCCTTACGTTCCGCTCTATCGGCTAAGGTGGCACCAGGAGAACTACTGCGATTGTGCCCTGGTTCGGCCAGGCGAGCACCTCAGTAGAGAAAGCCGAAAACCGACTGTCATGATATGGCGTGAGACTGGTCAACCACTCGATGACTCTCCGGAATCTGTAGGATTCCTCTGCATTAATGAAGGGCCGTTTCCCGGCCAGGCACATACGCGCCCCGAATTCGGGCGAGCGCAATCGCCACCAGGGGCTACCTAAATAGTCCCATTGTCAAGCTCCTATGGCTAAGTGAAAGTGTTAAAGCATTATAGTCCGGTTGCCTAGCTCGCTGCGCTATCACCTCCTTTGTAGGACCAAGACATTGGATTAAGTGTGAAAATGCGCCTTCTGCGAGCACCCCCGCACTATGTGCGTGGGGGCTGAAGCCAACGACTGCAATCTTTCAGATTTTGTATATATATCTTAAAACGGCCGCACAGGAGGTGTTCCAAATACTTGAAGGCACAAGTATAAAAGGCTACTACAATTCATCAAAATATTGCTTTATAATTACATATGCTATCAGAACATAGCATCCTTCAAGCACTGCGCCTCTATTACACGAGCGCCTTCAAGGACTTCCTGAAAACAGTGCTCGGAGGGTACTCGGCTTTTGTCCGAATCTCGGGATGCAACAACGATGGTCTCCATCTCTGCCCAGTATGTCTTGACACGGGCAAGAGCCATCCGTGCGCCCTCTATGCATGCTGACCTCTTCATCGCATTGATACGTGGCACCGCATCAAGGAATTGCTGCACCAAGCTGAAATAAATTTTCGGCTCCGATCTCCCCGGCCACAGATGACCCATGACGTACTTCATGGCAAGTCCGGACAATCTATTCAGTTCGGCCCATTGAGCCAGACGATCGTCCACTGCCAGTGGACGCTCTGGATTCTGGAACTGCGACCAAAAAAGCCTTTCCACTTCGCAATCTTCTTGATCTCGAAAGTATTCGGTCGCATCAGCAGCACTCGCTGCCAAATCCAGATAGGTGTCCTCCGCGCTCCACATCCGGTCCAATGGAGCAAACTTCGGATCGCAAAACTTCCTCCACAGCATAAAGGGCTTTCTAGCCACAATCTGTCCGGCCTGATGCAGCTCCTCCTTTGCAGCTCTCATCGCAGAGCGAGCGTCCTTGGCATCAGCAACGGCCTTCTCTAAGTCCGTCTGTCTCGCCCGGTCTTCTCTCTCAAGAAACTTGCAACGGTTAGCAGCACTTTTTAACTTCACGGCCATTTCGGCCATCTCCTTCTTGCTTCGGCAGTGAGCAGCCTGTTCGGCTCTCAGCTCTTCAAGGGCCTTCTCGGCAGCCGCATCACTTTTCTTGGCTTGTTCCTTAGCTCGGGCAAGTTCCGTCCGAAGACTCTCCATGACGGCCGCACCATCTGCGTCAAGCACACACATTGTAAGATACTGGCATAAAGCTCCTCTTACCAGATGCCGCCCGAGGAATTGCATACCTTGAGCCTCATCAAGCCGCTCGTTGACGAGCGCGATGTCGGCATCCGCCACGTCAAGTTGCCACTTTAGTTCGGCAAAATCATCAGTTCTGCTTGATTCCGGACACTTCGCCACCTGTATAGAAAGGTGACATTTTAGACCTGGGATTATGATCCTCTGCGCGTCGTCAATTTTGACAACGCACAGAGTCTCAGGGGCTACTATCTACACAGGGCGCATCTTGTTTATGCGCAACTGACAAAGAAGTACATTATCAAACGTACCTCAAAACCCGTCAGCAAACTTCTGACGGCCTCATGCAATCCGCTTTCCGCGGACGAAATCCTTCCAATCACCGTACCCATCAATGCACGGTGCTCCTCTAAGAAAGAAGCTCGCCCCAGCAGAATCATCAGCTCCTCCGACCGCGCATCGGACGGTGCCGGACTCGTCCTATGACCTCCATCGAAGGCCGGACGTGGAGAACCTTGGGGGGACATATGGCTACCTTCCACCCCTGCCGGATTCGGGGAAACCCTCCGCGACGACACCCCAGGGTCGCCCGCCTCGCCAGGCGGTACGGCAGGGGGAGGCATTCCACTCTCCATCATCTCCGGAAGAAGATCCCCCGAAGACGAGCTCTGCTGAGAAGGGCTGAGGTCCGAGCTACAAAGTAAAATTTCAGTTAATCTTCTCAGATAAAAAGCAAGGATTTCTCTCATCCCTCTAAAGGAAAATCTTTCTCTACTTACGGCTCACTGGAGGGCTGATCCCTTTGAGGGCGTAGTTCGGCTGAGGATCTCCCCGGCGTCGGACCCTATGATGAGGACTTTTTCCCCCGCTTTGAGGCCATGGTCTCCGGGTCATCAGAGGCGGCCCTCTTCTTCCCCTTAGGAGAGGAATTGTTGGTTCCTCCCTTCGGAGCAGCCTCCTACGAGGAGGCCATAGTTTCCTTGTCCTCCCCCTCACTTCCCTCCAAAGGCACGATCTTCAACATCCTAACTAGCACGGGATCCGGCCTGGTCTCAGGAAGGGGAGCCAGACACCTGATCAGCTTTGCCTTTGCTATCCACTCCTATTTAAAAGGACTGCTCTTTTAGGGGCGAATTTATGACAATTTTACGGATAACGAGTCCGGGCACAAGGTTACTCACTTGAGTATCCGGGCGATTGCAGCTTAAACCTGCGTCCTCGGTCAAATCCGGACACATTGCTTGTGATCCGAAGAACATTTTATACATCTCCACGGGCGTTGCGCCCATAAAATGCTGGAGAGCTCGTGGTCCCTCCGGATTAAACTCCCACAGACGAAGGGAGCGACGTTTGCCGGGCAGTGTTCGGCGAATCAGCATGACCTGCGTCACCTTGACCAGGTTGAGGTCTCTTTCTAAGAGATCTCTAATGTGGCCCTGCAATAAGGGCACGTCTTTGGATAACCCCCAATCTAATCCTTTGTTGACCCATGACGCTAGCCGTGGTGGGGGACCCGAGCGAAAGGCAGGAGGCGCCACCCACTTGGTGCTCCTAGGAGCGGTGATATAGAACCACTCTCGTTGCCACAAGCCGAGCTCCTCTTGAAAGGAGCCCTCGGGCCATGGAGCATCAGCATTCTTACTTATGACAGCGCCTCCGCACTCTGTGTGCCGTCCCTCGATCATCTTCGGCTCCACTCCAAAAGTCTTGAGCCATAATCCGAAGTGAGGAGTAACACGGAGGAACGCTTCGCACACAACGATGAATGAGGAAATGTGGAGGATGGACTCCGGAGCTAAGTCATGAAATTCCAGCCCATAATAGAACATCAGCCCCCTCACGAAGGGATCCATCGGGAAGCCTAACCCCCGAAGGAAGTGAGACATGAACACTACGCTCTCACCGGGCTGGGGACTGGGAATAGCCTGCCTTTGAGCAGGCAACCTAGGCGAAATTTCGGCGGTCAAGAACTTAGCCTCTCTCAACTTTAGCACGTCCTCCTCCGTGACGGAGGAGGGCATCCATCGGCCTTGAAGGTCGGAACCGGACATTGTTAAAGGTCCGAAGCGCCTGGAATCTGGAGCCTAGGGTGTTGGAACTCGAGGCGACGGGCGAACTTGTTTTGAGATTGGAGAAAAGGAGTAAGGCCCTGGTCTCTTTATAAGAGGTTGAATACCAGGAGCCCTCCCCGTAACCATTTGGGACTCGCCTTTAATCGAGAAGACATGGTAACAGGCACGATTGGGTTACCCACGTCCGTATTGATGAGAATCCCGTAAATAAAGGGGACACGATCTCTGCTTTGACAAGACGTGCCAAGGAAACCGCCTCGCAAAACACGCTGAGGTGGAAAAGTGAAAACGATTCGAATAAAGGCTTGGCCGTAGTGTGATGTCACACTGCGGAATACGTCAGTAGATTAGATTTGTGTTAATATTATTCTCTCTGTGGCAATACGTGGAAACTTATTTTGCAGAGCCGGACACTACTCTTGGTGTTTACAAACTTTTATGAAGAATTTGGAGGAGGAACCCGCCTTGCAATGTCGAAGACAATCTACGCGCCGGACTCATCGTCATTGAAGCCTGGTTCAGGGGCTACTGAGGGAGTCCTGGATTAGGGGGTGTTCGGGTAGCCGGACTATACCTTCAGCCGGACTCCAGGACTATGAAGATACAAGATTGAAGACTTCGTCCCGTGTCCGGATGGGACTTTCCTTGGCGTGGAAGGCAAGCTTGGCGATGCGGATATTCAAGATCTCCTACCATTGTAACCGACTTTGTGTAACCCTAACCCTCTCTGGTGTCTATATAAACCGGAGGGTTTTAGTCCGTAGGACAACTTCATCATACAACAATCATACCATAGGCTAGCTTCTAGGGTTTAGCCTCCTTGATCTCGTGGTAGATCTACTCTTGTACTACCCATATCATCAATATTAATCAATCAGGACGTAGGGTTTTACCTCCATCAAAAGGGCCCGAACCTGGGTAAAACATTGTGTTCCTTGCCTCCTGTTACCATCCGGCCTAGACGCACAGTTCGGGACCCCCTACCCGAGATCCGCCGGTTTTGACACCGACACACCCCGTGCCCCTGAGCGACCAGCTGAAGCAACTGGTCGAGCTCCACAAGGCGGCCGAACAGGCCATGAAGGGCCTCATAGTTCGGCTGTGGCCTGGAGAGGCTCTGCCTGGGAGCTATTTCGGGCTGGTGCGGCGGCTGATGGGGGCCTGTCCAAGGCTCGAAGTCATCAAGCGCTCCGTCTTCATTGAAGGCGCCCGTAGGGCCCTTGCCCGTGCTAAGGTGCACTGGGGCAAGCTGGATGCTGAGAAGCTTGTGAAGGACGGGCCACTGCCGGGGAAGGAGCATCGCAAGCCCGAGAATTATTATAAGGATGTACTGAAGGGTGCCTGCCTTATGGCGGATGAATGTTCCAAGGATGTAATTTTTGAGTAAAACTCGCTCGTTTTGTCCTGTGCGCTGAAAACTTGTTCATATGCGCTAAGCAATGCTATTAGAATTTAAAATATTACCTTCTGTGCGGCTGTTTATCAATTCTGAGAGATGGCGAGTCGTCGGCTTCTGCCCCTGTGCCGCTAGTGCTGGGGTGTTCGGGGATAAACCTGAGCGCTCTTTTTCCCATGTTTGGGTCCTTCGAGGGAGGCGCTCAGCACAGCGAACAAGGCAATCAGACTATAATGCTTGAACACTCTCACTTAGCCATAGAATTCTATAATTTTAAATTTCGGCGAAGCCCCTGGTATTCGGAAGACCGAGTTCGGGGCGCTATCCACGCCTTGGCCGGACAGAGCTGACTCCTCGCTCTAAGCGGCATAAGTCTTGAGGGACTCAAAAAACCTCTCGAACAGCAACCAGCTCTCGCTTCATCATGACAGTCAGTTTTAGCTTTCTCTACTGAGGTGCTCGACCCAGCTCAACTGGGGCACAATCGCAGTACTTCTCCTAGTGCTACCTTAGCCGATATAGCGGAACGTAAGGCACCAAAACATAGGAGCCGGGCAAACCCAACTATTGACCCAAGACATGATTCGGAGCCGATGCATATAATGCTATAAGTTCGGGGTGCCGCACTTGTTAAAGTGTTCGAACTTCTCACACCATATTGAGGGGTACTAAAGCCCCTGGCGTATTTTGGCCGTACCAAAGTGTACGGGTGCAACATGTCGTTAAGGAACATATTGTAAAAAAGGGTAATGCAAAAATAGACAGAAGCTATGCATTGTTTATTAAAAAGGGCTGCGACCAAAGCAGAACGATACAAATAATGCGATAAGCAAAAGGTTGGACTATTTAACATGTCCGTTCCAGGGGCAGGCTGCGGAATGGTAAGCGAAACAGGTATACTGCTCGTGATAGAGACCACCTGGGAGTTTCGTAATGCGGCATGGCTTGTCTGCTTCCCTGGTTCTTGCATCGTTTGTGCGGCAATTGAACTGCCGAATAGGCCTTCAGAAGAGTGGAGTCCTCAAAGTAAGAGAAAATTAAAAAATCAGCAGCCCCTGGTGCGGTTTAAGCCGCGTTTCGGGCGTGCCGGGATGGTGCCCCTCCCCCTGCACCCATGGTATTTCTAGAGCGTAGTTATGTACGCGAAGCACTGGTGTCGCATGTTTGCGCGAGCTAGGGTTGGGGCCGTATTGCTACACCTACTCGGAACGTGCCAGGCAGTCTTGTTGTAGGATACTCCGAGCGCGCTTGACGATGTCTGGACGTTTAATAGCCAGACTGGAGAACTGCCTGGAGAGGCTGCTTTGTACTTCCGCTGCAAGGGCTGCTGTGTGCTCCTCCATTCGAAGGGAGCGTTCGGTGTTTCCATTGACCGTAATTACTCCTCGAGGGCCTGGCATCTTGAGCTTAAGGTATGCGTAGTGCGGTATCGCATTGAACTTGGCGAATGTGGTTCGCCCGAGCAGTGCGTGATAGCCACTGCGGAATGGGACTATGTCGAAGATTAACTCCTCGCTTCGGAAATTATCCGGAGATCCGACGACCACTTCAAGTGTGACTGAGCCTGTACAGTTGGCCTCTACACCTGGTATTACGCCTTTAAAAGTCATTTTGGTGGGCTTAATCCTCGAAGGATCTATGCCCATTTTCCGCATTGTATCATGGTAAAGCAGGTTCAGGCTGCTACCCCCGTCCATAAGGACTCTAGTGAGATGAAATCCGTCAATGATTGGGTCTAGAACCAATGCGGCGAATCCGCCATGACGGGTGCTAGTGGGATGGTCCCTTCGATCAAAGGTGATCGGGCAGGAGGACCATGGGTTGAACTTTGGGGCGACTGGCTCTACCGCGTATACGTCCCTTAACGCGCGCTTTCGCTCCCTCTTGGGGATGTGGGTTGCGTATATCATGTTCACCGTCCGCACTTGTGGGGGAAAACCCTTCTGTCCACTATTGTTCGGCGGCCGGGGCTCTTCGTCGTCATCACTATGCAGCCCCTTGTCAGTTTTTTCGGCATTTAACTTGCCTGCCTGCTTGAACACCCAACAATCCTTGTTGGTGTGATTGGTCGGCTTTTTGGGGGTGCCATGTATCTGGCACAAGCTGTCGAGTATTCGGTCCAAACTGGATGGGCCCCTAGGATTTCTTTTGAATGGCTTTTTCCACTGATCGGATTTATAGCCTATGAATTCGGCATTAACTGTCGTATCCTCAGCATTGTCGCCATTAGTGCGGCGCTTCTGCTTGTGGCGACGCGACCTGCCACTACTGTCCCTGGTATCCGAATTACCAGGGTTCTTGGTCATATTGTTGCTACAAGCAAGCCAGTTGTCTTCTCCCGCGCAAAAGCAGGTCATGAGTGTTGTGAGTGCTGCCATAGATTTCGGCTTTTCCTGTCCAAGGTGACGGGCAAGCCACTCGTCACGAATATTGTGCTTGAAGGCTGCTAGGGCCTCGGCGTCCGGACAGTCGACTATTTGATTTTTCTTTGTTAGGAACCGTGTCCAGAATTGCCTGGCCGATTCCTCTGGCTGCTGAATTACGTGGCTTAGGTCATCGGCGTCTGGTGGTCGCACATAAGTGCCCTGGAAATTGTCGAGGAATGCGGCTTCCAGGTCCTCCCAACAACCGATTGATCCTGCTGGCAAGCTGTTAAGCCAATGCCGAGCTGGTCCTTTAAGCTTGAGTGGGAGGTATTTGATGGCGTGGAGATCATCGCCGCGGGCCATGTGGATATGAAGGAGATAATCCTCGATCCATACCGCAGGATCTGTTGTGCCATCATATGATTCGATGTTTACGGGTTTGAAACCCTCGGGGATTTGATGATCCATTACTTCATTTGTGAAGCATAGTGGGTGTGCGACGCCTCTGTACCGGGTTATATCACGACGTAGCTCCAATGAGCTTTGTCTACTGTGTTCGGCCCTACCGGATTTGTGTCCGGCGTGACGGTTACCGTCTCGAGTCATGGGGCGCCCACGCGATCCGTAGATCGATCTTGTTTGCCTTGCCTTGTCCTCCAACATATCTCACAGGTCTGGCGCATTTTCCCGTGCCTTGGTACGAGGTGCGGCTTGAGTGGAGGGCCGAGAGGCCTCTCTGTCGCGGCCACGAGGTGGCCGGTCGGCCGTATCAAGTGCTGGTGATGTAGGTTTAAGTGCTTCCTCCTCTAATCGAGGTAGCAACCTGCGCTTTGGGTAGCTCTTGGAGGGGCGTTCGAGTTTATGCTCTTCGACCACAAGGACTTCAGTCCATCTGTCGACTAGCAAATCTTGATCAGCTCTAAGTTGTTGCTGTTTTTTCTTGAGGCTTCTTGTCGTGGCCATAAGCCTGCATTGAAAACGCTCTTGCTCGGCGGGATCCTCTGGCACGACGAATTCGTCGTCGTCGAGGCTTGCCTCGTCTTCGGAGGGAGGCGTATAATTATCGTCCTCGACCTCTCTGTCTGCCGCTCTCTCGTGAGGGCTGGCTTCTCCATCCTCCTGTGTTGAATCTTGCTGGAGGGGGTTTTCTGCGGCACTCTCCGGAGTATTATTATCTCCCGTGCTGGAGTCACCGTATTTGCTTTGGCGGGATTTTGAGCGGTGCCGCTGACGCCAGCGCTTAGGCTGTTTCTTGGAGGGGTCATCCTCCGCTGTTCCATCGCCATCTCCTTCTTTTGGGGTGTCCATTATGTATATGTCATACGATGAAGTGGCTTTCCAAGGCCCAATAGGCGCTGGTTCTTCATCGTCTCCTGCATCGGTGTCCATACCGTTGATGTCTTCGGAGTCGAAGTCGAGCATGTCGGTTAAATCGTCGAGAGTGGCTACAAAGTGGGTGGTGGGTGGGCTTTGAATTTCTTCATCATCCGTATCCCAACCTTGCTGGCCGTAGTCCGGCCAGGGCTCTCCTGATAAAGAGAGAGACTTTAGTGTCTTCAGAATATCGCTGAAAGGCGAGTGCTGGAAGATGTCCGCGGCAGTAAACTCCATGATCGGTGCCCAATCGGATTCGATCGGCAGGGGCACGGAGGGTTCGGAGTCCGGAGAGGAGTCCGGCTCCTTGGAGTCATGAGTATCGCGAAGTGCGGGGCTGGCGTTCGGGCTCGATCGCCATTGGGATCGCAGCCCCCGAGGCGGCGTCCAACCACCCATCCTCTATCAGCGCAGTTGGCTCCGAATTAAGGGTCAAAGCCGATGCGGGTGCGGCCTCCAGGGCACTGTTCGGCGGCAGAGCTAGATCATGCTTGTCGTGACAGTGCGGCGTGCTCGGCAGTGGCTCGAATCCGTCGAGGATCAAGTCCCCGCGGATGTCAGCCGTGTAGTTTAAACTTCCAAATCTGACCTGATGGCCAGGGGCATAGCTTTTGATCTGCTCCAGATGGCCAAGTGAATTGGCCCACAGTGCGAAGCCGCCGAAGACGAAGATCTGTTCGGGGAGGAAGATCTCACCCTGGACTACATCGCTATTGATGATCGTAGGAGCCATCAAGCCTAACGGTGACGACACAGAGGAACTCTCAATGAAACCACCAATGTCGGTGTCAAAACCGGTGGATCTCGGGTAGGGGGTCCCGAACTATGCGTCTAGGCCGGATGGTAACATGAGGCAAGGGACACGAAGTTTTACCCAGGTTCGGGCCCTCTTGATGGAGGTAAAACCCCACGTCCTGCTTGATTAATATTGATGATATGGGTAGTACAAGAGTAGATCTACCACGAGATCGGAGAGGCTAAACCCTAGAAGCTAGCCTACGGTATGATTGTTGTTCTGTATGTTGTCCTACAGACTAAAACCCTCCGGTTTATATAGACACTGGAGAGGGTTAGGGTTACACAAAGTCGTTTACAATGGTAGGAGATCTACATATCCGTATCGCCAAGCCTGCCTTCCATGCCAAGGAAAGTCCCTTCCGAACACGGGACGAAGTCTTCAATCTTGTATCTTCATAGTCCAGGAGTCCAGCTGAAGGTATAGTCCGGCCATCCAGACACCCCCTAATCCAGGACCCCCTCAGTTAGGGTTACACAAGGTCGGTTACAAAGGAGGAGATATCCATATTCGTATTGCCTAGCTTGCCTTCCACGCCAAGTAGAGTCCCATCCGAACACGAGACGAAGTCTTCAATCTTGTATCTTCATAGTCTAACAGTCCGGCCAATGGAGATAGTCCGGCTGTCCGGAGACCCCCTAATCCAGGACTCCCTCAATAGGGATGCCCCATGTCACCGTTTTTGTTCCTCATATTTGCAGAAGGTTTTTCATGCTTACTCAAATATTATGGCACCATTGATAGAGGAATCAGAGCCAATTTTAGAGCCCCATGGGTCAATCACCTGCTATTCGCGGACGACAACCTCATTTTTATGAAGGCAGAAGACCTAAGTGCGGCTAGGCTGAACAACATACTTCAAATCTATGGTTCTGCATCGAGTCAGCGTGTAACCAGAGAGAAAAGTGCTATCTTCTTCAGGCCAAACACACCGGCTTCATCCAGACAAGCTGTCAAGAATGCTCTGGACCTCCATGTTGAGGCGTTTAGTGAGCAATATCTCGGTCTCCCAACTGTTGTTGGTAAAATCACTAGTGGCACCTTCCATCATATAAGGGAAAGATCTAGGAGTAAAATGCAGGGATGGTCAGAGAGACTCTTTGCTTGTGCAGGGCGAGAAACCTTACTGAAGTCCATTATCCAAGAAATTCCCACGTATAGCATGAGTGTCTTTTTATTGACCAAGAACGTATGCAAGAGTATCACATCTTGCATGGCTAAATTTTGGTGGAGCAACTCGATTGATAAGCAATCATTACACTGGATCTCATGGCAGAAGCTACCAACACCAAAATGTAGAGGGGGCATGGGTTTTCGCGACCTTCACCTCTTTAATTTGGCACTACTGGGTAAGCAAGGATGGCACCTCATCACTAATCCTAATACCCTTTGTGCAAGAGTGCTCAAGAGTAAATACTTCCCGGATACTGATTTTATGCAAGCCACAAATCCAAGCTCATCCTCTGCAACTTGGAGAGCTATCATGCCTGGACAGGAAGCGTTAACTACTGGGCTTATTAAGTGAGCAGGAGATGGATCCAGCATATCGATATGGAATGATAAGTGGATTCCATCAACAGCTACAATGGTTCCCCTAGTTAGACCTACAAACACCTCTGTTTCACTTGTTAGTGATCTGATTGATACAAGCACATGGTCATGGAGGAGGGAACTAATTCGGGACACTTCTATACCCTCTGATGCGCAAGCTATTTTGAATATACCACTGTGATCTAGATGTGGTGATGATTTTCTCGCTTGGGCAAAGGAGGCTTCAGGTAACTACACCGTAAAGTCAGCATACCAAGCTCTAGTGACTCGCAACGAGCTTCAAGCTCCAGAGGAAGGGCAGGTTACCGGATCCATATTTGATAACTAACGGCTGTGAAATTCGCTATGGAAGCTCAATGCTTTACCCAAGGTCAGAGTTTTCTTCTGGCGAGTTTTAAGGGGTATTTTACCTGATGAATGCACCCTGGTACATCGACACATAGGGCAGCAGAACCTATGCAAGATTTGTTTGATCAGTAAGGAGGACCTGGAGCATGCACTATTGAAGTGCGCACATGCAGTAAGTTTCTGGTGAAGGAAATATGCCCTAGAGGCAATAATAAAGTTATTATTTATTTCCTTATATCATGATAAATGTTTATTATTCATGCTAGAATTGTATTAACCGGAAACTTAGTACATGTGTGAATACATAGACAAACTAAGTGTCACTAGTATGCCTCTACTTGACTAGCTCATTAATCAAAGATGGTTAAGTTTCCTAGCCATGGATAAGAGTTGTCATTTGATGAACGGGATCACATCATTAGAGAATGATGTGATTGACTTGGCCCATCCGTTAGCTTAGCACGATGACCGTTCAGTTTGTTGTTATTGCTTTCTTCATAACTTATACATGTTCCTATGTCTATGAGATTATGCAACTCCCGGACACCGGAGGAACACTTTGTGTGCTACCAAACATCACAACGTAACTGGGTGATTATAAAGGTTCTCTACAGGTGTCTCCAATGGTGTTTGTTGAGTTGGCATAGATCGATATTAGGATTTGTCTCTCCGAGTATCGGAGAGGTATCTCTGGGCCCTCTCGGTAATGCACATAACTATAAGCCTTGCAAGCATTGTGACTAATGATTTAGTTGTGGGATGATGCATTACAGAACGAGTAAAGAGACTTGTCGGTAACGAGATTGAACTAGGTATTGAGATACCGACGATCGAATCTCGGGCAAGTAACATACCATGACAAAGGGACAATGTATGTTGTTATGCGGTTTGACCGATAAAGATCTTCATAGAATATGTAGGAACCAATATGAGCATCTAGGTTCTGCAATTGGTTATTGACCGAAAGTGAGTCTCGATCATGTCTACATAGTTCTCGAACTCGTAGGGTCCGCACACTTAACGTTCGGTGACGATTGATATTATGAGTTTATGTGTTTTGATGAACTGAAGGTTGTTCGGAGTCCTGGATGTGATCACGGGCATGACGAGGAGTCTCGAAATGGTCAAGACATAAAGATTGATATATTGGAAGCCTATATTTGGACATCGGAATGGTTCCGAGTGGTTCGGGCATTTTTCCGGAGTACCAGGAGGTTACTGGAACCCCCGGGAGAAGTTATGGGCCTTATGGGCCATAAGAAGGAAGCACACTAGCCCACAAGGGGTTGGTGTGCCCCCCTTGGGCATGAGGCCGAATTGGAATAGGTTTGGGGGGGGGGGGGCTTTCCTTCTCTCCTACTCCTCCTTCCCTTCCTCTCCTACTCCAACTAGGGAAGGGGGGAATCCTACTCACGGTGGGAGTAGGACTCCCCTAGGGCACGCCATAGAGAGCGCCGGCCCCTCCCCTCCTCCACTCCTACTCTCTGAAAATCTTTCTCGATTCTTTTAGGGTGGCCCTCAGGATACAAAGGTTCCTGAGTCATTTTACCCCCTCTAGCCATAACTCTAACAACATTATCATTTTTTTCTTATTATTTAATTCATTGAGCAAATCATTCTGAGCTTTAAGTACTTGTTCTACTTGAGTGGTAACCATAGAAGCATGTTTACTAATAAGTTTAAGTTCACCTTTAACTCTAGACATATAATCACTCAAGTGTTCAATCATATAGGCATTGCGTTTCAATTGTCTACCAACATAAGCATTGAAGTCTTCTTGTTTAACCATAAAATTATCGAACTCATCCAAGCATTGGCTAGCAAACTTAGTAGATGGGATTTCACATTCATCAAATCTATAGAGATAATTTACCTTTACTACGTGTGTTGGTTTATCGAGACCATGTATCTCTTCAATAGGCGGTAAATTCTTAACATTTTCAGCTTTAATACTTTTTTCTTTCATAGATTTCTTTGCCTCTTGCATATCTTCAGGACTGAGAAATAGAATACCCCTTTACTTCGAAGTTGTCTTAGGAGTTGGTTCAGGAAATGTCCAATTATTTTCATTAGTAAACATATTATTCAATAGCAATTCAGCTTGATCAACAGTTCTTTCCCTGAAAACACAACTAACACAACTATCCAGGTGGTCTATGGAAGCATCGGTTAGTCCATTATAAAAGATATCAAGTATTTCATTTTTCTTGAGAGGATGATAAGGTAAAGCATTAAGTAATCGGATAAGCCTCCCCCAAGATTGTGGGAGACTCTCTTCTTCAATTTGCACAAAATTATATATTTCCCTCAAGGCAGCTTGTTTCTTATGAGCGGGGAAATATTTAGCAGAGAAGTAATAAATCATATCCTAGAGACTATGCACACAACCAGGATCAAGAGAATTAAACCATGTTTTAGCATCACCCTTTAATGAGAATGGAAACAACTTAAGGATAGAGTAATAGTGAGTTTTCTCATCATTAGTGAATAGGGTGGCTATATCATTTAATTTATTAAGATGTGCCACAACAGTTTCAGATTCATAGCCATAAAAAGGATCAGATTCAACCAAAGTAATTAACTCAGGATCGACAGGAAAATCATAATCCTTATCAGTAATAAAGATAGGTGAAGTAGCAAAAGCAGGGTGATGTTTCATTCTAGCATTCAAAGATTTTTCTTTAAGTTTAGCTAATAATTTCTTAAGATCATATCTATCATTGCAAGCTAAGAAGTCTCTAGCAGTTTCTTCATCCATAACATAACCCTCAGGCACAACAGGCAATTCATATCTAGGGGGAGAATCTTCATCATCACTTTCATTAATATTATCAGTTTCAATAATTTCATTCTCTCTAGCCCTAGCAAGTTGTTCATCAAGAAATTCACCTAGTGGCACAGTATTATCAAGCATAGAAGTAGTTTCATCATAAGTATCATGCAAAGCAGAAGTGGCATCATCAATAACATGCGACATTTCAGAATGAATAGCAGGTGTAGGTGTCACAAGTTCACCCAAAACAGAAGGTGAATCAAGTGCAGAGCTAGATGGCAGTTCCTTGCCTCCCCTCGTAGTTGAGGGAAAAATCTTGGTCCTTTTATCTTTCAAGTTCTTCATAGTGATCAACAGATATAAATTCCAAGTGACTCAAAGAAAAGAGCTATGCTCCCCAACAACGGCGCCAGAAAATAGTCTTGATAACCCACAAGTATAGGGGATCGCAACAATTTTCGAGGGTAGAGTATTCAACCCAAATTTATTGATTCGACACAAGGGAGCCAAAGAATATTCTCAAGTATTAGCAGCTGAGTTGTCAATTCAACCACACCTGGAAAACTTAATATCTGCAGCAAAGTATTTAGTAGCAAAGTAATATGATAGTAGCGGTAACGGTAACAAAAGTAATAGTTTTGGTTTTATAGTGATTGTAACAGTAGCAATGGAAAAGTAAATAAGCAAAGATCAATATATGAAAAGCTCGTAGGCAATGGACCAGTGATGGATAATTATGTCGGATGCGATTTCTCATGCAATAGTTATAACATAGGGTGACACAAAACTAGCTCCAGTTCATCAATGTAATGTAGGCATGTATTCTGAATATAGTCATACGTGCTTATGGAAAAGAACTTGCATGACATCTTTTGTCCTACCCTCCCGTGGTAGCGGGGTCCTATTGGAAACTAAGGGATATTAAGGCCTCCTTTTAATAGAGTACCAGACCAAAGCATTAACACTTAGTGAATACATGAACTCCTCAAACTACGATCATCACCGGTAAGTATCTTGATTATTGTCACTTCGGGGTTAACGGATCATAACACATAATAGGTGACTATAGACTTGCAAGATAGGATCAAGAACTCACATATATTCATGAAAATATAATAGGTTCAGATCTGAAATCATGGCACTCGAGCCCTAGTGGCCAGCATTAAGCATAGCAAAGTCATAGCAACATCAATCTTAGAACATAATGGATACTAGGGATCAAACCCTAACAAAACTAACTCGATTACATGATAAATCTCATCCAACCCATCACCGTCCAGCAAGCCTACGATGGAATTACTCACGCATGGCGGTGAGCATCATGAAATTGGTGATGGAGGAAGGTTGATGATGACGATGGCGACGGATTTCCCTCTCCGGAGCCCCGAACGGACTCCAGATCAGCCCTCTCGGGAGAGATTAGGGCTTGGCAGCGGCTCCGTATCGTAAAACGCGACGAATCCTTCTCTCTGATTTTTTTTCTCCCTGAACGTGAATATATGGAATTGGAGTTGAGGTCGGTGGAGCGTCAGGGGGCCCATGAGGCAGGGGTCGTGCCCAGGGGGTAGGCGCGCCCCCACCCTCGTGGACAAGGTGTGGGCCCCCTGAAGTTGGTTATTTCGCCAGTATTTTTTATATATTCCAAAAATATTCTCCGTTGATTTTCATGGCATTCCGAGAACTTTTATTTCTGCACAAAAATAACACCATGGCAATTCTGCTGAAAACGGCGTCCGTCCGGGTTAGTTCCATTCAAATCATGCAAGTTAGAGTCCAAAACAAGGGCAAAAGTGTTTGGAAAAGTAGATACGATGGAGAAGTATCAACTCCCCCAAGCTCAAACCTTTGCTTGTCCTCAAGCAATTCAATTGATAAACTGAAAGTGATAAAGAAAAACTTTTAAAAACTCTGTTTGCTCTTGTTGTTGCAAATATGTAAAGCCATCATTCAAGTTTTTAGCAAAGATTATGAACTAACCATATTCACAATAACATTTATGTCTCATGTTAACTCATATCAATGGCATAATCAACTAGCGAGCAATAATAATAAATCTCGGATGACAACACCTTCTCAAAACAATCATAATATGATATAACAAGATGGTATCTCGCTAGCCCTTTCTGAGACCGCAAAACATAAATGCAAAGCACCCCTGAAGATCAAGGGCTGATTGGAAATTGTAATTCATGGTAAAAGAGATCCAGTCATAGTCATACTCAATGTAAACTAATAGTAATACATGTGAATGACAGCGGTGCTCTCCAACTGGTGCTTTTTAATAAGAGGATAATGACTCAGCATAAAAGTAAATAGATAGGCCCTTCGCAGAGGGAGGCGGGGATTTGAAGAGGTGCCAGAGCTCGATTTTGAAATAGAGATGAATAATATTTTGAGTGGTATACTTTCATTGTCAACATAACAACCGAGAGATCTCGATATCTTCCATGCTACACACATTATAGCGGTTCCCAAGCAGAATGGTAAAGTTTATACCCCCCCCCACCACCAACAAGCATCAATCCATGGCTTGCTCGAAACAACGGGTGCCTCCAACTAACAACAATCCTGGGGGGGGGGTTGTTTGCAATTATTTTGAGCATGGGACTGGGCATCCCAGTGACCAGTCATTTTCTCGTGAGTGAGGAGCGGAGTCCACTCCTCTTGAGAATAACCCGCCTAGCATGGAGGATACAGACAACCCTAGTTGATACATGAGCTATTCGAGCATACAAAATAGAATTTTTATTTGAAGGTTTAGAGTTTGGCACATAGAAATTTACTTGGAACGGTAGGTAGATACCGCATATAGGAAGGTATGATGGACTCATATGGAATGACTTTTGGGGTTTATGGAGTTGGATGCACAAGCAATATTCCCGCTTAGTACAAGTGAAGGCTAGAAAGAGACTGGGAAGCGACCAGCTAGAGAGCGACAACAGTCATGAACATGCATTAAAATTAATCAACACTGAATGCAAGCATCAGTAGGATATAATTCACCATGAACATAAATATCGTGGAGGCTATGTTGATTTTGTTTCAACTACATGTGTGAACATGTGCCAAATCAAGACACTTGAATCGTTCAAAGGAGGATACCACCCTATCATACCACATCACAACCATTTTAATAGCATGTTGGCACGCACGGTAAACCATTATAAACTCCTAGCAAATTAAGCATGTCATGAGCAACTATAATCTCTAATTGTCATTGCAAACATGTTTCATTCATAATAGGCTGAATCAGGAACGATGAACTAATCATATTTACAAAAACAAGAGAGGTCGAGTTCATACCAGCTTCTCTCATCTCAATCGGTCCATCATATATCGTCATCATTGCCTTTCACTTGCACAACCAAATAGTGTGGATAATAATAATAGTGCACGTGCATTGGACTAAGCTGGAATCTGCAAGCATTCAATTCAAGGGAGAAGACAAGGTAATATGGGCTCTTTGTTAGATCAACAATAATGCATAAGAGAGCCACTCAACATTTTCACCATGGTCTTCTCCTCTCGACCCCCAAAGAAAAGGAAATAAAACTATTTACATGGGAAAACTCCCAACAAGCAAAAGAAGAACGAGAAATATTTTTGGGTTTTATTTTTAATTACTACCACTACAGGCATGGAAAGTAAACTAGCTAAAAGCTACAACTAATTTTTTTTGTTTTTCTTAAGGTTTTTCAAACACACAAGAAGAAAGCTTAAAAAGAAAATAAACTAGCATGGATATTACAATGAAAAAGTATGAGCATCGACAACTAGAATGAGTGTGTGAACATGAACGTAATGTCGGTGAGAAATACGTACTCCCCCAAACTTAGGCTTTTGGCCTAAGTTGGTCTATGCCCATGGATCAAAGCTGCTCTCTCCGGTGTACTGAGGAGGATCCTCATGGTGCCACTGGTTAGCGATCTCCTCCGGATCCCACTAATAAACAGACTGACGATGAGGGTCAAGTGGTGGCTCCGGCTCAGGCTCTAGGGCTGATGTCAGGCTCCGGTAGGCATGGATGGCCTCCGGCAGAACAAGGTACATGCCTGAAAATATGTTGAACAAAGAAAGAGAGGGAAGGTAATAGTCTCAAAGTAGTCTTTATCAAATATCAGTCTATAGTTAAACAGCTTCTTCTTATTCTTAACAATAAAATCATGTGCTACCATACTCTTATAATCTAGAAAAATATGAGGCATCAACTTTTCCTCTTTCTCATAATGCCTAACAGGTATGTTAAAGTGTGCAGCAAGACGCGAGGCGAAGATGCCTCCTAAGACGGGACCCTTTGTACGGTTCATATTTAACCGTTCAGCAACAATAGCGCCCAAACTAAAAGTGGTATCACGAAACAAAGCATGGCGCAAAATAACAATATCTGAGGCACTAAGATTTCCACAGTTCCCGCGACCAATTAAGCATCTACTAGCAAATATTGCGAAGTAACGTAGGACAGGAAAATGTATGCTAGTAATTCTTGCATCGGAAACCTTCCTCGTTTCCCCTACAACAATCATACCAATAAATCCTTCCACATCATTACGATGTGGTTCCTCTATGCTACCCTCAAAGGGTATCCTACAAACCCGGCAAAAATCATAAAGTGAGATCACCTTATGCTTATCATATAAATAAAATTCCACCGAAGGTGGCGATCTCCTAGCATGGAAATGAAAATTTTGCACAAAAATATTGGTGAGTAGGAGATAATGTTCATGCTAGTTGTGGAGGAAGTCGGCGAGGCCTGCATTCTCAGAAAAATAATAAAAATCTTCATAAATCCCGGCTTCTCTCAAGAACTCATCACAAGGCCATTCACACGGCCGAACCTCCGTAGTACAAGGGAGATTATACTTGGGCTTCTTATTTTCTTCACTTTCTTTATCCTTAGAGCTTCGGCTCGATGAGCCACTAAAAAATCTCTTCATCTTTTTCTGAAAATTTATGAAATTTTTAGTAACTTAAAATAAAAGTGAACCAAACTCAACAAAATTGATAGCAACTACTCCTACAAGTGCATAGAGGCCATATCATGCATTAAAACTACTTTTGACCACATAAATTTGACATGCAAGCTCAAGAACAGGGTCACCTAAGCAACAAAAAATTGCAATAAATAAAGCACTAGAACAAAAACTAATTAGACCATTGAAGGAGTCACATACCGAAGAACAATCCCCCAAAGCAGTTTTGTGAATGGAGCTTTAAGCAAGGAGATCGAAAATGGCAGCAAGATGAGCTAGAACTCGGGTTTGAGCTGGTGGATGATTTTTTCTGGAGGAAGGCGAAGTGTGTGGGTGCAATAATAAGTGGATGGGGCCCATGCGGGGTCCATGAGGCAAGGGGCGCGCCTTCCACCCTCGTGGGCACCTGGTGAGGCCCCTGGTGTGTTCTTAGTGCCAATAATTCTTAAATATTTCAGAAAAATCATATTAAATTTTCAGGACATTTGCAGAACTTTTATTTTTGGGGTATTTTTTATTGCAAGGATAATTCAGAAAACAGACAGAAAACACTACTTTTGCTTTATTTAAACTAAATAACAAAAAGTAAAAGGAGGGTACAGAGAGTTGTGCTTTCTAACTTCATCCATCTCATGCTCATCAAAAGGAATCCACTAACAAGGTTGATCAAGTCTTGTTAACAAACTCATTTTGAATAACATGAAACCAGAGAATTTTCGAATAACAATAGGTTACCTCAACGGGGATATGCACATCCCCAACAATAAGAATATCATATTTCTTCTTGACAGTAGGAAGAGGAAATTCAAAACCTCCAATAGTAATTGTTGAAATTTTTCCAATAAAATTGATACTGTGGACTTGAGGTTGTTTCCTCGGAAAGTGTACCATATGCTCATTACCATAAACATGAAAAGTGACATTGTCTTTGTTGCAATCAATAACAGCCCCTACATTATTCAAAAAGGGTCTTCCAACAATAATGGACATACTATCATCCTCGGGAATACCAAGAATAACAAAGTCCGTTAAAATAGTAACGTTTGCAACCACAACAAGCACATCCTCACAAATACCGACGGGTATAGCGGTTGATTTATCAGCCATTTGCAAAGATATTTCAGTAGGTGTCAACTTATACAATTCAAGTCTACAATATAAAGAGAGAGGCATAACACTAACACTGGCTCCAAGATCACATAAGGCAGTTTTAACATAGTTTCTTTTAATGGAGCATGGTATAGTTGGTACTCCGGGATCTCCTAGTTTCTTTGGTTCCACTATTAAAAGTATAATTAGCAAGCATGGTGGAAATTTCAGCTTACGGTATCTTTTTTTATTTGTAACAATATCTTTCATGTACTTAGCATAAGGATTCATTTTAAGCATATTAGTGAAACGCATACGCAAAAAGATAGGTCTAATCATTTCAGCAAAGCGCTCAAAATCCTCATCATCCTTTTTCTTGGATGGTTTAGGAGGAAAAAGCATGGGCTTCTGAACTCATGGTTCTCTTCCTTTACCATGCTTCCTAGCAACAAAGTCTCTCTTATCATAATGTTGATTCTTTGATTGTGGGTTATCAAGATCAACAGTAGGTTCAATCTCTACATCATTGTCATTGCTAGGTGGAGCATCAACATGAACATCATCATTAACATTATCACTAGGTTCATGTTCATTGTGTTTCAGCATCAGAAATAGAAATATCATTGGGATCCTCAGGTGTGTCAACAACAGGTTCACTAGAAGCATGCAAAGTCCTATCATTTTTCTTTTTCTTCTTCTTAGAAGAACTAGGTGCATCAACATTAGTTCTCTGAGAATCTTGCTCAATTCTATTAGGGTGGCCCTCAGGATACAAAGGTTCCTGAGTCATTTTACCCCCTCTGGTCATAGCTCTAACAACATTACCATTTTTCTTATTATTCAATTCACTGAGGAAATCATTCTGAGCTTTAAGTACTTGTTCTACTTGAGTGGTAACCATAGAAGCAAGTTTACTAATAAGTTTAAGTTCACCTTTAACTCTAGACATATAATCACTCAAGTGTTCAATCATAGAGGCATTGCGTTTCAATTGTCTACCAACATAAGCATTGAAGTCTTCTTGTTTAACCATAAAATTATCGAACTCATCCAAGCATTGGCTAGCAAACTTAGTAGATGAGATTTCACATTTATCAAATCTATAGAGAGAATTTACCTTTACTACCTGTGTCGGTTGATAACCCACAAGTATAGGGGATCGCAACAGTTTTCGATAAGTAAGAGTGTCAAACCCAACGAGGAGCTAAAGGTATAACAAATATTCCCTCAAGTTCTATCGACCACCGATACAACTCTACGCACGCTTGACGTTCGCTTTACCTAGAACAAGTATGAAACTAGAAGTACTTTGTAGGTGTTGTTGGATAGGTTTGCAAGATAATAAAGAGTACGTAAATAAAAAGTAGGGGCTGTTTAGATAAAGAAACAATAAAGTAAATATAGCGAGTGTGGAAAAGTGGTGGTAGGAGTTGCGAAATTGCCCCTAAGCAATTGACTATTTTACTAGACCGATAGCAAGTATTATGTGGGAGAGGCCACTGCTAGCATGTCATCCCTGACTTGGAATTCTATGCACTTACGATTGGAACTATTAGCAAGCATCCGCAACTACTAATGTTCATTAAGGTAAAACCCAACCATAGCATTAAGGTATATTGGTCCCCCTTCAATCTCGTATGCATCAATTTCTATGCTAGGTTGAAGCTTCTGTCACTCTTGCCCTCCAATACATAGTCCTATCAACATATAACTAACCCTAGGGTGTGATCCACGCGCGCAATCATATGATGGGCACCAAAGGACAGCAACATAACCACAAGCAAATTAAATCAATCATAGCAATTCATCAACCACCGATAGGACAACGAAAATATACTCAGACATCATAGGATGGCAACACGTCATTGGATAATAATATGAAGCATAAAGCACCATGTTCAAGTAGAGGGTACAGCGGGTTGCGGGAGAGTGGACCGCTGTAGATAGAGGGGGGAAGGTGATGGAGATGTTGGTGAAGATGGCGGAGGTGTTGGTGTAGATCGTGGTGATGATGATGGCCCCCGGTGGCACTCCGGTGCCACCGGAAGCGAGGGGGGGAGAGCCCCCCCTCCTTCTTCTTCTTCCTTGACCTCCTCCCTAGATGGGAGAAGGGTTTCCCCTCTGGGCCTCCATGGCACGTGAGGGGCGAGATCCCCTCCGAGATTGGACCTGTCTCTCTGTCTCTCTCTGTTTCTCCGTTCTCAGATTCTTCCCTTTCACCGTTTCTTATATTCCCAGAGATCCGTAACTCCGATTGGGCTGAAATTTTGACACGATCTCTATCCGAATATTAGCTTTCTTGTGGCGAAAGAAGGGCTCCAACCGCCTTACGGGATGGCCATGAGGGCCAGGGGCGCGCCTGACACCCTGGGGCGCCCCCCTACCTCGTGGGCCCCTCGAGCATCGTCTCGCGTGGATTTTTCTTCCCAAAAATCATATATATTCCAAAAAAATCTCCGTCAATTTTTATACCGTTTGGACTCCGTTTGATATGGATATTCTGCGAAACAAAAAACATGCAACAAACAGGAACTGGCACTGGGCACTGGATCAATATGTTAGTCCCAAAAATAGTATAAAAAGTTGCCAAAAGTATATGAAAGTTGTAGAATATTGGCATGGAACAATCAAAAATTATAGATACAACAGAGACGTATCAGCATCCCCAAGCTTAATTCCTGCTCGTCCTAGAGTAGGTAAATGATAAAAAAGATAATTTTGATGTGGAATGCTACCTAGCATAATCTTGATCATGTAATCTAATCATGGCATGAATATTAAGACACGAGTGATTCAAAGCAATAATCTATCCTTTGACATAAAGACAATAATATTTCAAGCATACCAACCAAGCAATTATGTCTTATTGAAATAACATAGCCAAAGAAAGCTCATCCCTACAAAATCATATAGTCTGGCCATGCTCCATCTTCACCACACAAAGCATTCACATCATGCACAACCCCGATGACAAGCCAAGCAATTGTTTCATACTTTTGACGTTCTCAAACCTTTTCAACTTTCACGCAATACATGAGCGTGAGCCATGGACATACCACTATAGGTGGAATAGAATATGATGGGGGTTATGTGGAGAAGACAAAAAGGAGAAAGTCTCACATCAACGCGGCTAATCAATGGGCTATGGAAATGCCCATCAATTGATGTCAATGTGAGGAGTAGGGATTGCCATGCAACGGATGCACTAGAGCTATAAGTATATGAAAGCTCAAACTAAAACTAAGTAGGTGTGCATCCAACTTGCTTGCTCATGAAGACCTAGGGCATTTGAGGATGCCCATCGTTGGAATATACAAGCCAAGTTCTATAATGAAAATTCCCACTAGTATATGAAAGTGATAACTCAAGAGACTCTTTATATGAAGAACATGGTGCTACTTTGAAGCACAAGTGTGGTAAAAGGATAGTAACATTGCCCCTTCTCTCTTTTTCTCTCATTTTTTTTGTTTTCTTTTTTTGGGCCTTCTCTTTTTTTGGCCTTTCTCTTTTTTTATTTTTTTTATTTTTTCGCCCGGAGTCTCACCCCGACTTGTGGGGGAATCATAGTCTCCATCATCATTTCCTCACTGGGCAATGCTGTAATAATGATGATCATCACACTTTTATTTACTTACAACTCGATATTACAACTCGATATCTAGAACAAAGATATGACTCTATATGAATGCCTCTGGCGGTGTACCGGGATGTGCAATGATATAGCATAGCAATGACATCAAAAACATCATGCTAGCTATCTTACGATCATGCAAAGCAATATGACAATAAATGCTCAAGTCATGTATATGATGATGATGGAAGTTGCATGGCAATATATCTCGGAATGGCTATGGAAATGCCATAATAGGTAGGTATGGTGGCTGTTTTGAGGAAGATATAAGGAGGTTTATGTGTGATAGAGTGTATCGTATCACGGGGTTTGGATGCACCGGCGAAGTTTGCACCAACTCTCGAGGTAAGAAAGGGCAATGCACGGTACCGAAGAGGCTAGCAATGATGGAAGGGTGAGAGTGCGTATAATCCATGGACTCAACATTAGTCATAAAGAACTCGCATGCTTATTGCAAAAATCTATTAGTCATCGAAACAAAGTACTACGCGCATGCTCCTAGGGGGATAGATTGGTAGGAAAAGACCATCGCTCGTCCCCGACCGCCACTCATAAGGAAGACAATCAATAAACACCTCATGCTCCGACTTCGTTACATAACGGTTCACCATACGTGCATGCTACGGGACTTGCAAACCTCAACACAAGTATTTCTCAATTTCACAATTACCCGACTAGCATGACTCTAATATCACCATCCTTATATCGCAAAACTATTGCAAGGAATCAAACATATCATATTCAGCGATTTACAAGTTTTATGTAGGATTTTATGACTAACCATGTGAATGACCAGTTCCTGTCATGTCTCTAAATAGATATAAGTGAAGCAAGAGAGTTTAATTCTTTCTACAAAAGATATGCCCGTGCTCTAACAAATATAAGTGAAGCAAAAGAGCATTCTACAAATGGCGGTTGTCTATGTAAAGAGAAACAGGCAATCCAAACTTCAAATGATATAAGTGAAGCACATGAAGCATTCTATAAAGTCATACTCAAAAAATATAAGTGAAGTGCAAAGAGCATTATATAAATCAACCAAGGACTATCTCATACCAGCATTGTGCATAAAAAGAAAAATAAAAACCTAAATGCAAAAGACGCTCCAAGACTTGCACATATCGCATGAACGAAACGAATCCGAAAGCATACCGATACTAGTTGAAGAAAGAGGGGATGCCTCCCCAGCATCCCCAAGCTTAAACGCTTGAGTCTCCTTGAATATTTACTTGGGGTGCCTCGGGCATCCTCAAGCTTGAGCTCTTGCCTCTCTTCCTTCTTCTCACATCGAAACCTTCTCAATCATCGAACACTTCATCCACACAAAACTTCAACAGAAAACTCGGTAAGATCCGTTAGTATAATAAAGCAAATCACTACTCTAAGTACTGTTGCAAACCAATTCATATTTTGTTTTTGCATTGTTTCTAATGTAATATAACTTTTTCATGGCTTAATCCACTGATATAAATTGATAGTTTCATCAAAACAAGCAAACTATGCATCAAAAACAGAATCTGTCTAAAACAGAACAGTCTGTAATAATCTGAACATTCACCATACTTCTGATACTTGAACAAATTCTACCAAAATTAGGAAAAATAAACAATTTGTACAGGAAGACAGTTAAAAAAGAATCAGAACCATTTGACGTTCCAGCTAAAAATGTAAAATCGCGCACTACAGCCAAAGTTTCTTTCCTGCACCGTACAAACCATCAAGCAAATGTAAACATCCTAAAGGCAAACCTTGGCACATTATTTTTATAATACAATGGAATTGTACAAGGGGATAATTATTTTAGTTGAAAAGTTTCTGTAATCAAGATTCACAAAGTTGCCATGAGCATGAACAAAGTTCAAGGAGCTCTCCCACTTCAACAGTGCTTGTCTTTCTCCCTTTCACTTTCCTTTTTGAAAAAGTTTTGGGTTCCCCTCTTTATTTTTGTTGTTTTTAAACTATATGAAATCACTCAACAGAAATAAATGACTCTCTAAAACTTCCGGGTTGTCTCCCTGGCAGCGCTTTCTTTAAAGCCATTAAGCTAGGCATAAAGTGCTCAAGTAATGAATCCACCCGGATCCCAAGGTATATCAAAGCCAATTTTAATTAGCAATGATTTGTAATTTAGTAGTGAGCACAAAGTAACATATATCATGTAATGACGAAGTCTAACTCTCTTCCTATGCATCGGCATGTCATAAAAGAACAATGCATGCACACAAAGTGAAGGCCGATGCATAGTATAAACAGTTTCTTGCAATTTTATCGTGTTGGAGACATAGAGAGGTGGAGATATAGTTCCTCTCTCATAATAATTGCAAGTAGGAGCAGCAAGCACATGCATATTATATCTATCAAAATCATCATGTGCAACGGTAACAGGCAACCCATCAATATAATCCTTAATAAGTGCAAACTTCTCCGATATAGTGTAGTTTGGAGAATTCAAAAAGATAATAGGACTATCATGTGTGGGTGCAATAGCAACAATTTCATATTTAACATAAGTAACTATAGCAAGTTCATCTCCATAAGCATAATTCGTATTGGTATCTTGGCCACAAGCATCATCAAAAAGGGATATTTCAAAAGAATCGACGGGGTCATAGCAATTATCATAATATTCATCCTTCGGTAAGCATGAAGGGAAATTAAACAATGTATGAGTTTAAGAGTTACTCTCATTAGAAGGTGGGCACGGGTGATCAATCCGCTCTTCCTCCTTTTGTTCTTCGCTCTCCTCATCATCTTTTTCATCCAGTGAGCTCACAGTTTCATCAATTTCTTCTTCCATAGACTCCTGCAAAATATTAGTCTCTTCTTGGACAGTGGAGTATTCCTCAATATATTGTTTAACATAGGTATTAGAAGCACAATTATCATAGCAATATTTAAGTATAGCAAAATTTTCAGATTTGTGAAAAGTAGCATCATACTTTTCAATCAAAGAAGCAATTTCAAAAGCACCCTTAAAAGCAACAAATTCTTCAATTTGTTGAACATCATAGTAATTATAAACACCCTTAGCATATGAAGATAAGATTCCATTATCAATAAACTCACATTGGTAGGGAAGGTGTTTCTTAGGGTTTTCAGAACAACAAGTAAAATCATATATTTCACATAAATTCCAAGCATAGCATTGCAAATGTTGAATTTGACCCCATAATAGTTTCCCTTTTTCAGATATACGGTGTCGCACATAACAAGCATGCTCATCTAAAGATTTGCCTCAACTAAGCTAGTTGGGGTTTCGGCACGAGCACAAAGGGATCGAAGATGATCCAAGTAATAAGCTTCAGCAGTGTGATAGATTTTGAGTGGTTCTTCAATCATTGGTTCAGTAGGTACAACTATTTTTTTTGGTATTTTGCGTTTCCTACCCATAACTAAAGATAGAAAACAACTGAGAACAGCAAATAAAAATTACTTAGTGATAAAGCAAACAAGCACACATGAGAATATTCACCCCACGCTATTGCTCCCCGGCAACGGCGCCAGAAAAAGGTCTTGATAACCCACAAGTATAGGGGATCGCAACAGTTTTCGATAAGTAAGAGTGTCGAACCCAACGAGGAGCTAAAGGTAGAACAAATATTCCCTCAAGTTCTATCGACCACCGATACAACTCTACGCACGCTTGACGTTCGTTTTACCTAGAACAAGTATGAAACTAGAAGTACTTTGTAGGTGTTGTTGGATAGGTTTGCAAGATAATAAAGAGTACGTAAATAAAAAGTAGGGGCTGTTTAGATAAAGAAACAATAAAGTAAATATAGCGAGTGTGGAAAAGTGTTGGTAGGAGTTGCGAAATTTCCCCTAAGCAATTGACTACTTTACTAGACCGATAGCAAGTATTATGTGGGAGAGGCCACTGCTAGCATGTCATCCCTGACTTGGAAATCTATGCACTTATGATTGGAACTATTAGCAAGCATCCGCAACTACTAATGTTCATTAAGGTAAAACCCAACCATAACATTAAGGTATATTGGCCCCCCTTCAATCTCGTATGCATCAATTTCTATGCTAGGTTGAAACTTCTGTCACTCTTGCCCTCCAATACATAGTACTATCAACATATAACTAACCCTAGGGTGTGATCCACGCGCACAATCATATGATGGGCACCAAAGGACAGCAACATAACCACAAGCAAATTAAATCAATCGTAGCAATTCATCAACCACCGATAGGACAACGGAAATCTACTCAGACATCATAGGATGGCAACACATCATTGGATAATAATATGAAGCATAAAGCACCATGTTCAACTAGAGGGTACAATGGGTTGCGGGAGAGTGGACCGCTGAAGATAGAGGGTGGAAGGTGATGGAGATGTTGGTGAAGATGGCGGAGGTGTTGGTGTATATCGCGGTGATGATGATGGCCCCCGGTGGCACTCCGGTGCCACCGGAAGCGAGGGGGAGAGAGCCCCCTCCTTCTTCTTCTTCCTTGACCTCCTCCCTAGATGGATAAGGGTTTCCCCTCTGGTCCATGGCCTCCATGGCACGGGAGGGGCGAGAGCCCCTCCGAGATTGGATCTGTCTCTCTCTCTCTCTCTCTCTATTTATGCGTTCTCAGATTCTTCCCTTTCATCGTTTCTTATATTCCCAGAGATCCGTAACTCCGATTGGGCTGAAATTTTGACACGATCTCTATCCGGATATTAGCTTTCTTGCGGCGAAACGAGGGCTCCAACCGCCTTACGGGGTGGCCACGAGGGTCAGGGGCGCGCATGACACCCTGGGGCGCGCCCCCTACCTCGTGGGCCCCTCGAGCATCGTCTCGCGTGGATTTTTCTTCCCAAAAATCATATATATTCCAAAAAAAATCTCCATCAATTTTTATTCCGTTTGGGCTCCGTTTGATATGGAGATTCTACGAAACAAAAAACATGCAACAAACAGGAACTGGCACTAGGCACTGGATCAATATGTTAGTCCCAAAAATAGTATAAAAAGTTGCCAAAAGTATATGAAAGTTGTCGAATATTGGCATGGAACAATAAAAAATTATAGATACGACGGAGACGTATCATCGGTTTATCAAGACCATGTATCTCTTCAATACGTGGTAAATTCTTAACATCTTCGGCTTTAATACCTTTTTCTTTCACAGATTTCTTTGCCTCTTGCATATCTCCAGGACTGAGAAATAGAATACCCCTTTACTTCGGAGTTGGCTTAGGAGTTGGTTCATGAAGTGTCCAATTATTTTCATCAGTCAACATATTATTCAATAGCAATTCAGCTTGATCAACAGTTCTTTCCCTGAAAACACAACCAGCACAACTATCCAGGTGGTCTCTGAAAGCATTGGTTAGTCCATTATAAAAGATATCAAGTATTTCATTTTTCTTGAGAGGATGATTAGGCAAAGCATTAAGTAATTGGAGAAGCCTCCCCCAAGCTTGTGGGAGACTCTCTTATTCAATTTGCACAAAATTATATATTTCCCTTAAGGCAGCTTGTTTCTTATGAGTGGGGAAATATTTAGCAGAGAAGTAATAAATCATATCCTGGTGACTACGCACACAACCAGGATCAAGATAATTAAACCATGTTTTAGCATCTCCCCTTAATGAGAATGGAAACAACTTAAGGATAAAGTAATAGCGAGTTTTCTCATTATTAGTGAACAGGGTGGCTATATCATTTAATTTAGTAAGATGTGCCACAACAGTTTCAGATCATAGCCATAAAAAGGACTAGATTCAACCAAAGTAATTAACTCAGGATCGACAAAGAAATCATAATCCTTATCAGTAATAAAGATAGGTGAAGTAGCAAAAGCAGGGTCATGTTTCATTCTAGCATTCAAAGATTTTTCTTTAAGCTTAGATAATAATTTCTTAAGATGATATCTATCATTGCAAGCTAAGAAGTCTCTAGCAGTTTCTTCATCCATAACATAACCCTCAGGCACAATAGGAAATTCATATATAGGGGGAGAATCTTCATCATCACTTTCATCAATATTATCAGTTTCAATAATTCATTCTCTCTAGCCCTAGCAAGTTGTTCATCAAGAAATTCACCTAGTGGCACAGTATTATCAAGCATAGAAGTAGTTTTATCATAAGTATCATGCAAAGCAGAAGTGGCATCATCAATAACATGTGACATTTCAGAATGAATATCAGGTGTAGGTGTCGCAAGTTTACTCAAAATAGAAGGTGAATCAAGTGCAGAGCTAGATGGCAGTTCCTTACCTCCCCTCGTAGTTGAGGGAAAAATCTTGGTCCTTTTATCTTTCAAGTTCTTCATAGTGACCAGCAGATATAAATCTCAAGTGACTCAAAGAATAGAGCTATGCTCCCCGGCAACGGCGCCAGAAAATAGTCTTGATAACCCACACGTATAGGGGATCGCAACAATTTTCGAGGGTAGAGTATTCAACCCAAATTTATTGATTCGACACAAGGGGAGGCAAAGAATATTCTCAAGTATTAGCAGCTGAGTTATCAATTCAACCACACCTGGAAAACTTAATATCTGTAGCAAAGTAATATGATAGTAGCGGTAATGGTAACAAAAATAATAGTTTTGGTTTTATAGTGATTGTAACAGTAGCAATGGAAAAGTAAATAAGCAAATATCAATATATGAAAAGCTCGTAGGCAATGGATCAGTGATGGATAATTATGTCGGATGCGATTCCTCATGTAATAGTTATAACATAGGGTGACACAGAACTAGCTCCAGTTCATCAATGTAATGTAGGCATGTATTCCGAATATAGTCATACGTGCTTATGGAAAAGAACTTGCATGACATCTTTTGTCCTACCCTCCCGTGGTAGCGGGGTCCTATTGGAAACTAAGGGATATTAAGGCCTCCTTTTAATAAAGTACCGGACCAAAGCATTAACACTTAGTGAATACATGAACTCCCTAAACTACGGTCATCACCGGTAAGTATCCCGATTATTGTCACTTCAGGGTTAACGAATCATAACACATAATAGGTGACCATAGATTTGCAAGATAGGATCAAGAACTCACATATATTCATGAAAACATAATAGGTTCAGATCTAAAATCATGGCACTCGAGCCCTAGTGACAAGCATTAAGCATAGCAAAGTCATAGCAACATCAATCTTAGAACATAATGGATACTAGGGATCAAACCATAACAAAACTAACTCGATTACATGATAAATCTCATCCAACTCATCACCGTCCAGCAAGCCTACAATGAAATTACTCACGCACGGCGGTGAGCATCATGAAAATAGTGATGGAGGAAGGTTGATGATGACGATGGCGACGGATTCCCCTCTCCGGAGCCCCGAACGGACTCCAGATCAGCCCTCCTGAGAGAGATTAGGGCTTGGCGGCGGCTCCATATCATAAAATGCGATGAATCCTTCTCTCCGATTTTTTCTCCCCGAACATGAATATATGGAGTTGGAGTTGAGGTCGGTGTAGCGTCAGGGGGCCCAGGAGGCAGGGGGTGCGCCCCCACCCTCGTGGACAGGGTGTGGGCTCCCTGACATTGATTCTTTCGCCAGTATTTTTTATATATTCCAAAAATATTCTTCATTGATTTTCAGGTCATTCCGAGAACTTTTATTTCTGCACAAAAATAACACCATGGCAATTCTGCTGAAAACAGCGTCAGTTCGGGTTAGTTCCATTCAAATCATGCAAGTTAGCCAAACAAGGGCAAAAGTGTTTGGAAAAGTAGATACGATGGAGACGTATCAATCACCATAATCTTGCGTGTGCGTAGATTTTTTTTTAAATTATTGCGTTCCCCAACATCTGAGTGGGGGCGCAATAACTTTTCGATTTTGATATGCCAATATTGTATCCAATAACTTGGGCCAAGGATATTATTTGTGGTGAACAATTTACTTTTAGAGACCGAGCGATATTAGTCTTAGTTATGTGGTCGATCTGGCATTCTAGGAACAGACTGGCGCATGGGGAAGATAAGCTTGATCCGACGACGTCTATTCGCCATACGAGGGAGACACTAGCTCTCTTGGATATACCTCAACGTCATCCCTAGTCATGTCGGGTCATGGGTGGCGACCCCCTGAACCAGGCTTCGTCAAGATAAATACGGATGCTGCAATCAAATGTGAAGATGGTAAAGGAGGAGCCGAGGGTGTTGCTCGCTCCCCTGATTCTTTTCTTGGGGCATGGAGTAAACCATTCCCTGGAGTTACGGATCCTCTCATAGCGGAGGCGATGGCAGTGCGAGAGGGTGTTATTTTCGCCAATTTGAGAGGTTTTTCAAACGTCGTGTTGGAGATGGATTGTCTGGAGGTAGTCAACCTCTAGAACACTCGCCACGATTCTCGATCGGTTGTGGCTCCTATCTTAGTAGAAATTGGAGAGCTTGCTGGTAGTTTAAATTCTTTTCATATTCATCATGTTGTAAGATCAGCCAACGGTCCCGCTCATATTTGTGCTAAGCTTGCTTAAGCTAGATTGACAATGTTCCTAGCTTCTTGACCAGTAGCCTGTTGGCGGACTATTCGGCGAACGCTTTTATTAAATAAAGCTCTAAGTGTTTCCCCACAAAAAAATACATGAGGGGGCAGAGGCTTGGAGTACAAGACAAGTAATACATGTTTTAAACCTATTCAATCTCTACTCCTTACCTCTATATTTAAAACCAACTTATATTCTAACATGCACTCAGTCGTAGCGGGAGTGAAGCAGACGATTACGACTGATTTTGAAGTCTTGTGCTTCAAGAAGGGAAACGGCATTGTGACACCGTCACCATTCGATCCGACGAATCGGACCTAGAGTTTCCCCGGAAGCTCGAAGAGGGGCACGCTGAGAGGCCATGGCAGCGCCTCCAACAAGGAAAACGACACTCACGAGTGTCGCCGCTGCCAGCATCGGCAAGCCGGGCATGGATTTCGCCAAGCCAATATCCGTGCAATCCCATAGCCACCAAGTGAGGAACTGAAGATGAGGAAGCCCGCCCGCCCGCCGATCGATCGCCACCTCATTAGGGAGGAAGGGGTGGGGCTGCATCTGCCGCCGGAAAAACACGAGCTTTGGAGCCGGCAAGGCGTGTAGGAGGATGGGGTCGGGGAGGCAGCAAGGTAGAGAGCCGACACAGATGGGTAGGGTGACGACAGGCGTCGTCGGCAAACCAGGAACCGAAAGGGGAGCGCAGTTCCAAGCTGCTGAGGACGGAGTAGCCAGAACACCGGCGAGCCAAAGAAGCTGGAAGGGATGTAGCTACCCAAGCGTCGGGGCCGAAACCGCGCCGGTAGGACGCCAGCATGCCATGGACACCGGAGAACGCAGGTCCGTGATCGCCGAGACCGGAGCGGAGCCGACAAGGATCCACCGCGAAACTTCAACCGCTGAAAGACCGTGACCTCACACCTGCAGATGTTGGCACCGCAGCTCGAAGGAGACGCCGTCAGTTTCTCCCTTTCCTCATATTAGATGTCCCGGTTTTGTTGATTTTCTGATCCTATGTATATTTAAGTAGATGTGATTTGTTACAGAAAAACGATGTGTACTATTCATTACAAGCCGAACCGTATTTTCTAGCAAATAAGTGATCTGTTTCAGTTGGTGCTAGCCTTAAACTTTGAAGAAGAGGTCATGAGCTCAATCCCACTTTAGGTGGCCAGCTTTTTTTTAATGCAATACATAAAGCACTCTAAAGGCCCACACTGATACTTCTGGCTCAGGTATGTATTTGTACGAAGCAGGCCGAGGCCCAAGCACCCAGCAAGGCACGTAAAACTGAGATGAAACAGCAATTAGTACCGGGAGCAACTAGTTAACGAGCGCTCCTTCGGAAGCCTCACAACGATCAGCGCCACTTGGCGCGCTCTCAACCATTCGCCACGTGTCACGCTCTGGACACTCCCTTCGGATTTTGTTTTTTTATTTTTCTGCACGCGTTTTCGATTTTTTAAACAGTTTTTTCCCGGGTTTTTTCGACGTTTTGATTTTCCCCCAGTCTTCCTTAGCTTTTCGATCAAAATATTTTTTTCCAAAAAAATATATTTTGCACGAAAAAACGCGTTTTTCCCCGCAAAAGTTACGGTTTTTTTCGCAAGAGGCACGGTGGTGCTTTAGTGAGAGTCACGGCCGCGCCTTTCGGAAACGAAAAAAACGCGTTTTCTGTTTTTTTTTTCTTTCTTTCGCGAGAGTTATGGTTTTGCTTCCGCGAGAGGCACGGTTGTGCTTTCGCGAAAGTCACGGCCGTGCCTCTCGGAAAGGGAAAAACAAACGCGTTCTCTGTTTTTTTTTCTTTCGCGAGAGTCATGGTTTTGCTTCCGCGAGAGGCACGTTTGTGCTTTCGTGAGAGTCACTGCCGTGCCTCTCAGGAAGGAAAAAAACGTGTTTTCTGTTTTTTTTCTTTCACGAGAGTCACAGTTTTACTTCCGCGAGAGGCACGGTTGTGCTTTCGCGAGAGTCACGGTCGTGCCTCTCAGAAACGAAAAAAAAATGTGTTTTTTGTTTTTTTCCTTCCACGAGAGTCACGGTTTTGCTTTCACAAGAGGCACGGGTGTGATTTCGCGAGAGGCACGGGCGTGCCTCTTTCGAAAAGGAAAAAAACCGTGCTCCGGGTTCGGTTTTTCGCTTGGTTTTTTCGTCTGTTTTTTTTTCATGAAAAAAATGTTCGTCAAAACCTATCAACATGAGATCTAGTTTTGAAGATCTCAACGCAAGGAATCCAATGATGAAAACGGTTCGAGATTTGGACGCACAGTTTAAAAGATAAAACGTTTTAAATAAACGGATCTAAGAAAAAAAGGAAAACTTCCAGGTTGCGACAAGTGGCGCGTTGCATGGGCGCCACTTGTCGCAACCTGTGAAAGTGAAGCGTTCTTTGCAACGAGTACTTCTTAGTTAGTGATTTCGATTAGTACCACTTCTAAAAAAACAATTACTCCCTTTGTTTCAATTTATAATGCGCATAGTTGCTAGCTCATGTGCAAGCATTGCCCACACTCATGTGCAAGCACTGCTGTGTGTCCCTGGTTTCCATGCAAGGGGTAACTTGTCCAAACCAGCATGCACGCACTACATTTCGGAATGTGAGCAAAAAAATTATGCGCACTACAAAAAGGAATGGAGGGAATAGTACCACCACGTGCGTGACCAAAATAGAATGGACTTACCGCTGTACGTGACCAAAACTAACGAAAAAAAACATCTGATCGTGAGACGAAACCAAGAACATCGGTGAGGTAATAGCTTATCAAGGCGATAATCAGTAGTTGGTCTGAGAGGATAATCAGCCACACTGGGACTGAGACACGGTCCAGACTCCTACGAGCAGCAGTGAGAAATTTTCCGACCTTGCTTTATTAGTAGGGGTATATAGAGGTATAGATCTAGATAAAAGCGGCAGTATTACCCTAAAATACTAGTACTTGCTCCCACAATCTAAAAAAAAACCCTAGTTGCTCCCACATTTTCCTTCCAGAAATTCTCAACCCACACGAAAACTTTTAAAACAAACACCAGCAAATTCCACGCTCCACATTAATGGAAGCCCATATCCACCTTTGCTTCAACGCGAGGGGAAGATAACACGACACACACACAGAGTGGAGACGCAACGCAGGTGGACGTCATTTCGTCATCCCCAACCCCCACCCCTACACACGACTCGCCACAAGCCGAGCAGAGAGAGGCCGCGCCATGGCCCGCATCTAGGGGCCGAGGAGGAGGAGGAGGAGCCCAGCAGACACAGGCAGGATGGGGCGCGCGTTCGTGTACGTCGTCCTGGGCGGCGGCGTGGCCGCGGGCTACGCGGCGCTCGAGTTCGCCCGCCGCGGCGGCTACTCCCGCGGCGAGCTCTGCATCATCTCCGAAGAGGCCGTGAGCGCTCCCTTCCCCCTCCTGAGTTCGGACCCCCTCCTGTAGTATTTCGTCAGCTTCAGAACTTCGTCTGTAATCGAATCCTAGTTGTCCGTCAGTGGATAGGACCGCGCCACTGGTGCTTCGGATTGGTGGTTTTCTTGCGCTTCCAACCGTATCAGGAAGGATTTATTTGTGGCTGCTTCAGCCGCCAAGCCAGGAATGCTTACGTTTCGTTGCCTTCGAGATGATGTATGGCTTATTAGAGCCTTGATTGATTTGCCTGGATAAGCAGGGGGGATTTTTTATCACGGCCATAGCAGGGTGCTATTTAGGGACACACATAGTACCCTGCACTGCAGTTTGGTAACTGAAAAATGACGACTGAGGTAGCAATGGGAAAAAATGGGTTAGTTTTGATCCTCTGTCTGACCTTTAAGGAATCATGTATGTTCCAAGCATGCATTTTGTGCCTAGTTTGTAGGAATTTCCCTTCAAGGAGCAAGAAAGGAATGCCAAATTTCTCTGTGTGGTCTTAAGATTCAGCTGTAATGAATAATAGTCCATATGGTGATTCGGCATAGTAGTTGAATTTGTTTTTCCATGGAAGATGTGAAAAGGCGGTGGCAAACCAGGGGGGCGGGGGAATTAAAAACAAACAGGGATAATATGTTGTTCTTTTTTGCTTGTGGAACAATTATCACTCAGTTCAGGCCCTGTGATTCTATCATTGAACATGTATTTCTCTTAATGATCTCTTTCGTATCTTGCCAGGTTGCTCCTTATGAACGCCCTGCATTAAGCAAAGGCTATTTACTCCCAGAAGGTACATTCCTTGCACACTTAAAAGTTTTGATAACCCACCGAGCATTCCACCTTGCCACTTATATATAGTATCAATCGTGATTAATATCACTGTTTTCAAATTTTGAAATATTACCTCTCTTCTTTCACTAAAAAAATGAATATAGCTACATCCTAAAAAGGTAGTTTTATGACACATTGATAGACAGTTTCACTATGCTTTGCATTCTTTTCTTACTATGGTATTTGCTAAAAAAGAATATAGCTACATCCTAAAAATGAATATAACTACATCCTAGAAAAATGAATATCAATCGTGATTAATTCATCATGCTACTGTTAACACTATGTTTTGCATTCTTTTCTTACTATGGTATTTGCTAATGTGTCCTGTCTCCCAGCATTTGACGTGCAGCCTGTTAGTTTTGCTAACTGTTTTTAATACCTGTAAAATTTACAGATCCTTCTCGGCTTCCAAAATTCCATACTTGTGTTGGAGCTAATGATGAGTTACTGACGACAAAATGGTACAAGGAACAAGGTAGGTTTGATTAGCTTTTGGTTTTCCACTTCGGTCTAATTTCCATCGCATGTATGCATATGAGAAATGAGATACTCCCTCCGATCCAAATTAATTGATGCTCCTTTAGTACAACTTAAGTTGTATAAGCTGTACTAAAGGAGTGTCAATTAATTTGGATCAGAGGGAGTAGTTCATTAGAGTTCTGGGTAAACATCATATTTGATAAAAATATCCTCGAGAAAAAAGATCTGGTAAAATATATGGTATTATTGTTGGTTCTTCGATTCAATTATACAAATAGTTTTATGATCCAGTTGTTATTGTCTGTAATGTGTCGGTGGGGTATATGTACTAACTGTCAATTTACGTGAGTAGGTATTGAACTTGTTCTTGGAACAAGAGTGATATCTGCTGATGTGAGACGGAAGACATTGCTTACAGCAACTGGAGAAACTATCAGCTATAAGACGCTTATAATTGCAACAGGTGCTCGGGTATGGACTTATTTATACTTCTTTAAGTCCATCTTCTCTCATTTTTAATTATAATATATTGGATTTATTTTTATGTGTCTCTGTACATGATATAGGCTTTGAAGCTGGAAGAGTTTGGAATAAGCGGTTCAGATGCTGCAAACATATGTTATTTGCGCAATCTTGAAGACGCGGATAAATTAGTGAATGCGATGAGCTCATGTTCTGGTGGAAATGCTGTTGTCATCGGTGGTGGCTACATAGGAATGGAATGTGCAGCAGCATTGGTTACTAATAAGATAAAAGTAACCATGGTCTTTCCTGAAAAACACTGCAGTAAGTATTAGATGTTGTGTCGCTTGATTTGTTGTTTACATGTTGTCTTAGGATTTAGGACTCCCATGATATGCTGTAAAGACCCATTTTGCTCATCTGTATATGCCCTTGATTTGTTTTTCTGCAGTGGGTCGGCTATTTACAGAAAAAATTGCAGAATATTATGAAAGCTACTACACTTTGAAAGGAGTTACTTTTACCAAAGGAACTGTGCTTACATCCTTTGAAAAAGACTCAACAGGGAAGGTGAGTTTCTATTCCATGAAACTGGGTGTACTTTGCAGTTCATGGCTAGTAACTACACTGTATTAGAAAATGATGAAACTCTCGTCTTATACTAGAAGTCAAGGTCCAGAATTTCTTTTCCTGGCAGTCATATTCAGGTGGCTGGTAAAGGTTCTTGGGTTCGGAGTATGGGATAGCTGTTGAAATCACGGTCATACTTAACAACTGGCAAAGAACTATTTGTGTTTTGGCCATTTCGGGGAGAATTTAGCTCTTCTGTATTATGGTGTACTGTGTAGGCCCTGTTGCTGTCCAATATTGACATAGATTCGCTTGAACCTGATCTATATCTAGTTTATCATGTCCTGCCATGCTTTGATGAATCTACATCTAAGTGGCGATACCGTATCTACTTTATCATGTCATGTCATGCTTTGATGAAATATATAAGCAAGCGGCTTGTAGAAACTCTCGATCTGAGAGTTGTATTGAAGCAAGTAAACAAAAGAAAAGGATTGTGTATTTCAACCTGACTACCCGGAGGAAAAGCAGAATATTTAATGCAGGAACCGGAAACTCTTTGAACACCCTTCTCTTAAGGGAAGTCCTATATGATTAGAGACTAGGCATTCCTGGAGAAAAATGTATTGGTTTTTCAGTAGCATGCTGTGGCACCAACGAGGTATCTTGAGCTTATCAAGGTTCAACCATACCTGTTATTTTACCAATCAATACCAACCACTATGAGCTCTACTATTTAAAGTGTACTTTCCATGTCCGTCCAGTTTGAATGGTCTACCGACTATTAGCTTTATTATTTAAAGTGTATTTTCCATTCCATCCAGTTTGAATAGTCTAGTGATACTTAAGCGGTTGTCTTTATTTACTGACAATGTGACTGTCAAAGTAAGAAGCTTACTGTGTATTTACAGGTGACTTCAGTAATCCTAAAAGATGGCAACCACCTTCCTGCTGATATGGTAGTAGTTGGTATTGGGATCCGTGCAAATACCAGCCTTTTTGAAGGCCAGCTGCTGATGGAGAAGGGCGGCATTAAGGTAAATGGGCAAATGCAAACTAGCGACAGCTCCGTGTATGCTGTTGGTGATGTTGCCGCGTTCCCCATCAAGCTCTTTGACGGTGATATCCGACGGCTTGAGCATGTTGACTCGGCTCGTAGAACCGCCAGACATGCCGTCGCAGCCATCCTGGAGCCTTCCAAAAGCAGGGACGTCGATTACCTGCCATTCTTCTACTCCAGAGTCTTCACACTGTCCTGGCAGTTCTATGGAGACAATGTCGGAGAAGTAATTCACTACGGCGACTTCACGAGCAACAGCCCTCGGTTCGGCGCATACTGGGTCAGCAAGGGCCAGATCACGGGCGCGTTCCTGGAAGGCGGGGACCGGGACGACTACGAGGCGTTATCGGTGGTTGTCTGGCGTAAAACCAAGGTCTCGGACATGTCTGAACTTGAAAGACAAGGCCTGGCATTTGCCATCCAGGAAAGCAAGAAAGACGTGCCTGACAGCGGGGTCACCCTCGGCGAGAAGCCCACCTTCGTGTGGTACGCGACGGCGGGGGTTGTTGCGGCCGTCTCGATCTCCGCGTTCGGTTATTGGTACGGCAGGAAGCGCCGCAGGTGGTGAGCTGATGGAAGGCCGGAGGAAGATCTGTGATGTGCACTCGGAGGGAATCCTGTATAAAAACCTGTACGAAAGTGTAATTTTGTCTCATACTGTAAACAAGTATAGAAACACCATCATATATTGTTAAACGAACGAAACGATGTCACAAAATCTCGAGAGCGATCCTTTTGCTCCCTCATGAAATCCATAATTTTTTTCTGCAGTCGCTGGGCTGCTGATGTCTTTGAATCACCTCCAGTTTCTGCAACGATGGCTGGGATCGCCTGCAGGTTGCAAGCCCGTGCATGGCCACCTAACCAGATGCTAGTACGCCGGGACGCTGTTGCAACTCCCATTACGCCGTCGTGGCAGCCAAAACGCACCCGAAGAGCAGAGCAGAGCGGAAAGCGCACCTTGCCTTCACCGAGAAGAATTCTCTGCGGACATTTTCCTTGGCTGCAAGGGCAAAGAAGATGGCAGTGGGCCAGTGGTCCCATGGGCCATGGGCCATGGTAGGAGTGTGAGGAAGAGCAAGGGCAAGGCATTTGTTTCCGGCCATGCCCCCACTCGATCTCCTCCTCGCAAGCCAAGAACAAGCTGCCCGGGCTACTTAAGCGCGGCCGTCCACCGGTCCATGGCGAGCAGCTACGGACCAGGTATACCGAGATAGCTTTGCTGATTGGTAGAAAGATAATATATATAGCGCGGAGAAGAGATGGGCCGCGCGTTCGCGTACGTGATCCTGGGCGGCGGCGTGGCCGCGGGCTACGCGGCGCTCGAGTTCGCCCGCCGCCGCGCCGGCGCCTCCCCCGGCGAGCTCTGCATCATCTCCGACGAGGCCGTACGTACGCTCTCCCTTGTGTAGCTTTAACAATTCTGTCAAGTTCATTTCATACTGGTCGATCGAACGGCTGCGCGTGTTCCTTTGTTGAACCATTCTTGATTGGCTGGCAGGTCGCTCCTTACGAACGCCCTGCACTGAGCAAAGCCTATCTGCTCCCACAAGGTACCCGCATGTCCATCCTCTCTCTATATATCTCTTCCGATCCCCGATTGTTCCACTCCATCTTCAAGCTGTAAGCGTAGCGTCTGCGCATGAGTTCTTTGTAATCGCTCTGTTATTTCCCCGGGGAAACAACAAAAACCACTCTGCTATTCGCAGGCGCTGCTCGTCTCCCGGCGTTCCATACCTGCGCTGGTGCTAACGATGAGGTGCTCACGGAGCAATGGTACAAAGATCACGGTATGTATGTATGCATGTATGTATCTATGCTTCTATCTCTGCTGATCATGTACGTGTCTCTGCTGCTTGACCAGGCATCGAACTTGTTCTTGCGACGAGGGTGATCTCGGCCGATGTCCGCCGGAAGACGCTGCTCACGGACTCCGGGGAAACCATCGGCTACAAAACCCTCATCGTCGCGACAGGCGCCCGGGTCCGTAAACATTCAAGCTGAACACTCTCCATCACCCCTGCGTGTTTGCTCGGGAAAATTCAGAACCAAGCGTCCAAGATCGATCTAGAGTATTTGGTTCCTCACATGTATGTAATGTATGTAGGCCTCGGAGCTGGAGGAATTTGGGGTTCGCGGTTCGGACGCGGCCAACGTGTGCTACCTGCGCAGCCTCGAGGATGCCGATAGAATGGTGGGGGTGATGAGATCATGCCACGGTGGAAACGCCGTTGTGATCGGCGGTGGTTACATAGGAATGGAGTGCGCGGCGGCCTTGGTTGCCAATGAGGTCAAGGTCACCATGGTCTTCCCGGGAAAACACTGCGGTAAGTTGTGTTGTGCCATCATGCTACTACGTACTACAGTACTTATCTGAAGCTCGATCGGAACTCTGAATTTTCTGCTTCGAGAGATACTAATAGGACGCTAGGAGAGCACTCACCCCCACTGTATTTTCACCCTGATCTGAAAGTGAGCTGCGTGCGATTTGTTCTGTGCAGTGGGTCGTCTTTTTACACCCAAGATTGCTGAATTTTATGAGAAGTACTACGCTGCAAAAGGGGTTGTTTTCGTCAAAGGAACCGCGGTTAAATCCTTGGAGGTCTCAGATGGGAAGGTCAGTTCCTTCCTTGCCATTGTATGTGGATGAAACTTCTCAGATCAGCTACACTCGGACTGCTGGTAGGGTGTAAACTGAACTGAACTGAACTGAGTCTAGTACCGATTTTGCATGTGCAGGTGGCTGCGGCGATCCTGCGAGACGGCAGGCGGCTTCCCGCGGACATGGTGGTCGTCGGCATCGGCGCTCGCGCCAACACCGGCCTCTTCGACGGCCAGCTGGCCGTGGAGAGAGGCGGGATCAAGGTGAACGGGCGGATGCAGACGAGCGACTCCGCCGTGTACGCCGTGGGCGACGTGGCCGCGTTCCCCGTCGCGCTCCTGGGCGGCGCCGTGCGCCGGTTCGAGCACGTCGACTGCGCGCGCAGGACCGCGCGGCGGGCCATCGAGGCCATCCTGGAGCCCTCCGGCGGCGCCGCGGAGGAGGGGAAAGCCTTCGGCTACCTGCCGTACTTCTACTCCAGGGTCTTCGCCCTGTCCTGGCAGTTCTACGGCGACAACGCCGGAGAAGCCGTCCACTTCGGGGACTTCTCGCCGCCGGGAGCCGGAGGAAAGGCAAAGTTCGGCGCGTGCTGGGTCAGCGGAGGCCGGGTCGCCGGCGCCTTCATCGAAGGCGGGAGCCGGGAGGAGAACGAGGCGATGGCGAGCGCCGTGCGCAGCCGGGCGGCGATCGCGGACGTGGCCGCCGAGCTCGGGAGCCGCGGCCTCGGGTTCGCCGACGAGGAGAGCCGCCGCAAGGGGGTGCGTCGGGGTGGGCTCGCCTCCGGCGACAGGCCTACCTATGCGCGGCACGCCACGGTCGGGGTCGCTGCGGCGGTGTCCATCGCGGCGTTCGCGTACTGGTACGGCTGGATGGCGCCGTACGTGGTGAAACGTGACTTCGCCGACCCTAAGTTATGATGATGTATCCACAATCCAGTTAAACGAAAGCACTACCTTTAAAAATGTACAATTATTCAAACGAATTCACGTGTCGTTCTACTCCATATGACATAACAAAACGATGAAGTTGCAGTTGGATGATGGAGATTTTTTTTCATTCCGTTTGGAAATTAACTATTATATACCCAAAAGAGTGTTGACGACTTTTTGCTTGACCTTGAACCGTTTTCTCCTCCCACTCCTATTCGGTTAGGTTTTCCTCTCCTTCCATCTGCGCCACCACCGGTCCACCCCGTCTTCATTGATCTTCCGGACATGGAGGTGCGGAGGACCCCCGACCTTTGTTTGGTTCAGGATCTTGGTCAGCGTTGTGTGGCGGCGACAATGTCACCTAGGAGGAATAATGGCTCCCACGTCTGAACCCCCGTCCCGATGGTAGGTCTACCGCCATCAAAGAGTGTGTGGAGGTGTGTCTCCGATGGATCTCACGGGATCCGACCGGTATTGGTCATCGATTGATCTGTTTGGATTTAGTCTTCGTTCGTGTGTTTAGATTCTTTCGGTCTGCGTTTTCTTTATTGACGACGGTTGTTCTTTAGGTTTGATGGTCTTGTGTGGTCGTAGTATGATGACTTCCCAACTGTCAAATACAATAAAATTTGTCCGGATCCTCGGACTTCAGGTGGTCCCGTTCAGCCCATTGGCTCTATGGACCGCCCATGCCTATTGTTACAATGTTACCGGAAGGGTAACCTCATGGCCCAAAAACCTGTAGGATCCAACCAGGACAAAACCATTCAACCCTAGGGTCGGACCGCACCACACGTCGAAACAGAGCGACCTCCATCGCAAGAGTTTGACATGCAGGGCAGCCACCAATCACCGGGCCTCAGGAATATGCTCGTTGAAGTAGAGCACGCCAACACGCAGCCCTCGTTGGTTTCTCTACCACCGGCCTATCCTCTTCACGCCGGTCTCAGTCTTCCTCACCGGTCGCCGGCCGCCGGAACATGCAGGAGGCACTTGTTGCTGAGCGCGTCCGAGTAGAGCACGTTGTTGGGGTTGTTTGGTTCCCAGCCACACTTTGCCACGTCTAACTTTAGGCAAGTTTGACCAAGTTAGGTAGGTGTTTGGTTCTAGCCACACCTAAGGTAAGAATTTTTTTTATGAGCAGTGAACCCCACATGTCATAGACACAAAAAATGTGGCAAAATTCCCTTAGGCAAGCCAAAGTATGGCTAATAATTTAAGCAACTCAATTAAGGCAAGTGTGGCAAAAATCATGTGGCAATATATGGTAAAGATAGTCACAATCCAAACAGCCCCATTGTCTTCCGCCTTCTCCGCCATCAACCTTTGCATTCCTCTCCCCATTAGTCGCCAAGTCGTACACGGTGTCGTGCATTAGAGAAAGAGGGCCGAACCCAAGGTTTATACATTACCCTCTTACCCGAAGTGCGAGTCAAACCCAAACCTGAGATTTTTGTCATAGGTTTGCAGGTCCAAATACTATTGGATTATTAGTTGTACCATGTTCGATGTTTGATGAGAGAATTTTGTGATTTTGACCGGCTTCACTGAGGGATAGCAATGAAGGCAACACGTCTTCAATTCGTTCCGGTGTTTGTAGTCGCCCCTAACTTGTCCACAGACCTAGTTATGATTTTTGTTAGTTATATCCAAAGACCGATTATGTATTGCCGCCATGACAGATTATGAAGAAAGTTTCTCTGGGAAAGAAAACTATGTCCAAAGACCGAGAAATGCTGAAGGAGCAGCCGGCGCGTCACATTGGTAGGATGGGTTTGTTGCACCAAGCCACCAATCCAAGCTAACGTACGCGCATGTGTCGATTGTGGTAGATCACTAAACCCCACTAAACCCGCCCCCTGTTCCTTCTCTGTTCCCGTTGGATCCCTTCTTTGCTGCTGCCCTGTTCCTCCCTCGATCGCCACCCAACTCCCACCCGTCCTCCGGCCAGTCGCCGTCGGTAGCCGCCGTCGACGTCACCGGTCGTTACAACGCCCGTCGTCGCGTTCTCACATGTCACAGCTGAGAGCTGACCCCTGCTCCTCCCCCACTCCTCCCCTACTAATACAAGCCCGGCCACTGCTCCGAGTTCAAACACCTGAGCCGCAACGTCACGCGCGAGCACACTACAGCCAGCCACGCACGTAGGCCGGCACGGCAAGATCGCAGGGAAGATGGTGAACTTGATCGAGGCGCAGAAGCCGCTGCTGACGGGCATGATGAGGCTGGCCGGGCTCCGCCCCATCGACGTCGAACTGGAGCCGGGCACCACCATGCACGTCTGGGCTCCCAAGCACCACGCCGGCAAGAAGGGCACCACCATCAGCCCACACGACGCCAGCGCCGCCGCCACAGGGGGAGACGCCGCCGCCGCCGCGGCCAAGAAGCCGCCAGGCGGCCGTCGTGGGAGCAGGAGGAAGGGCCCCGAGGCGAAGCCCAACGTGGTCCTCATCCACGGCTTCGCCGCCGAGGGCAACGTGACGTTCCAGTTCAACTTCGGCGTGCTGGTGTCGCGCTACAACGTGTACATCCCGGACCTGCTCTTCTTCGGCAAGTCGTCCAGGACGGACAGCGCCGACCGGTCCCCGGAGTTCCAGGCGCGGTGCGTGGCGGCGGCGCTGGCGCGGCTTGGCGTGGCGCGCTGCGACGTGGTCGGGTTCAGCTACGGGGGCATGGTGGCGTTCAAGCTGGCGGAGGCGCGGCCGGACCTGGTGCGGTCGCTGGCCGTGTCCGGGTCCGTGGTGGCCATGACGGACGCCGTGAACCGGGAGACCATGGAGCGGCTCGGCGCCGGGTCCTCCGCGGAGCTGCTCATGCCGGAGACGCTCCAGGGCCTCAAGGCGCTCTTCTCCGTCTCCATGTACCGGAAGATGTGGTTCCCCGACAGGATGTACAAGGACTACCTCAAGGTAATCAATCAAGCACACCTATATATGTCTAAAACTCTAAATGCATGCTGATTTGGAATTGCTTATTAGCTAAATGTGAATGTTAATTTTGGAATTGGCATGGTAGTTCATTTTCTTTCTTACTCAAATGCTGATTTTCTTGAATTGTTGTAACTTGAAATTTCTCATGTTTAGAAATACTAATACACATATGTAGTGGCTTTTTTTTGAGGGGCACATATGGAGTGTTGGTTGGGGTAGTTTGGGTGGTTAACTGATGCAGGTATATGTGTTTTGCTTTGGTGATGAGTAGGCGATGTTCACGAACAGGAAGGAGAGGCTGGAGCTGCTGCAGGGGTTGCTAGACAGCAACATGGACGCAAAGATGCCGACTTTCCAGCAGGTAAGTGAGCAGTGCCTTTGCTCAAGTCAAACCAAGCAACACCTACTACTATATTGTTGTGTTCACCGGCCTGTCTTACACAGGCCCGACTGAAACGAAAGCAGTTGCCTAGTGTCTAGTGAGCGCGACTGCCAAATTCAATTGCAAATATGGCACCATCATCACAGCTTTATATGCATGGCATGGCATGGCATGACAGTTTCTGCTCATCTAGGAACCATGCAAACTTTTCTTTAAGCATGTTACTAGTATTATCAATGAGCTGCCTCTGTAATTAGTGACTTTGCTCCCGTTAGGCAACCTACCGTTGACCGAGTACATATATGTATGGGCAATGCTTGTGGGAGTAACTTCAACAGTAACTTTGAGTTAAACTCAACAAATTTGTCTATGTGTCAATGAGTTAATAACGAGAGAGGTAGTTCTAGTAATTTAGCTAGTTAGGCTAGTCGTAATGGCAACTATCATATACTAGAATCATGCATATGATACTAGTGTATGATACTACATCCGTAATGCATAGTACAGTCCGCGTATTAGCTTTGGTCAAAGTCAAGCTTTGTAAACTTTGACAAAGTTTATAAACAAAAATATTAACATATACAATAACAACTCAATACCATTAGATTTATTGTCGAATGTACTTTCACATCATATAGACTTGTTATGGTAAATGTTTATATTGCTTTCTATAAAGTTGATCAAACTTTGCAAAGTTTGACTTCTGTCAACTCTAATATGCAGAGTAAATAAAAACGGAGGGAGTATCATATGTTAATATCTTCATTTATTAGCATGCATGACACATAGTAGCACAACATTTAATATAATACGGTATCATGATATGATACTCAACCCTCTCTTTCTTCATTTAATTCTATGTCACCTCATCAAATTTGCCTAGTTGGCATGCATGATACTAAGTACCTATGATACTCCCATTACAACTAGCCTTACTGTAACATCACATCTCCCAATGCAATATGAGTCTATAATCTAATAAATGAAGCTTTGCATGACACCACACCTAAATTACTACTACTCATTATGAAGGTAGTAACATAGCCTAGGGATATGTGTATATTGCTAGTGTATGTAACTTTCCACTGTGGCTAGTCAGGGACTGAAGATAGGAATGACTGATCCATTTTTGTTAGAAGAACAAAATGATATCTATTCCAAGGAGGGTTTCTTCGGTAATGCTCGGCTATGGGCTTTTAATCTGTGCGGTCCGTGGGCTCTAAAGCTGAGATGGGCCGAGTGCTTGGGCCCTTTATCTAAGCTAGGCATGTCTCGAAATAAAAATTCTAAGCTAGGCCACCACCTGCTGCTTGTGCAACCTAGCGCTGAATTTGTTTTTTTCGAGGAAGAAATGCTGCTGAATTTGGTTTATCCATTAAAAAGCATGGAATTATTCTTTTTCTGAAAATAAAACTGAATTGCTGGCGTGGTTGCAGAAGATAATGCTGATCTGGGGCGAGGAGGACAAGCTCTTCGACATAGAGCTGGCCAAGAAGATGAAAGAGTAAGCTTCCACTACATCTACATGCATTCCAGCTCAACCAAAAACCAAAGCCACGTAGCTGAGCAAAGCTGACGGTGCATTCGCGTTTGCAGGCAGCTGGGCGAGAAGTGCTACCTGCAGGGCATCCCCAAGGCGGGGCACCTGCTCCACCTGGAGCGCCCGTGCGCCTACAACCGCCAGCTCGGCAAGTTCCTCGCCCACGTCAACTCCCAGGAAACCCAAGCCACCAGTTGAACCGATCACCACCATCTCGGTCGTTCTAGAGGAGGAGGATGATTATTTTTGCAAGCAAAGCAGGTGGCCTGTCAACGTTAGTTCGTCTGCAACACGCGCGGCGTTCCATGATTGCCCGCAGAGGTCAACCCATGGATGTGAAGCTGGCCATTACTACTACTACTACCGCTAGCTAGCTAGGTCTACAGGGCCACATTCCGTCGCCCTGCAGAGTATTAAGTGATGAGTTGACGCCACGCTCGACGTGGCGTTGATGTCGGTTTATTTCCTCCTGTTCCTGCAGACTGTTCGCTTTGATGCTGCTCCTACTACGTACATGACTTTTGTGGACGCCGTCGTGGTGCGAGTACCTCTCGTTGTTGTTGCCCACGAGGAAACGGTACCGAGTCGTGGATGATGATGCTGCTCCTGCTCCTTGGGTGTGTGTGTGGGGGGGGGGGGGGGGGGGCGGGCATGGCACACCTCGTTGGACCGGATCTGGCGTTCGTCTGGTTTCCGCGAGAAACCCTAACCCTGGAAGCGCCTTCCGGAAAGCGGAAAGTGGGGGCTCTCGCGCGCGCGCAAGACAAACGAGCGGGGCCCCGCGCTTCGTGGAGTGGACTATCCGTATCAGGCACAGGAACGAGTAACCTCACCAGTCAGATCGATCGTCCCGAGCAGGCGGTCTCGATCGTGGGGCGGTGGGATTCTTAGTACTACGGTCCACCGGCGCACCAGCAGCGGCGAGTGTCTGCATGACGACGCTACGTCGGGCTGGTGGAGGAGCATCCGATGTTGGCCCGTTCGGGACAGGTTTCCACCCTCCCCGTTCCATCGCGTCGCCGGACGGACGACGGACCGCGCCGCGTGCACGCGTGCATGCGCGTACGCGTACACCCGCTTGCCGGTCCTCGGGCAGGGGCCCAGCAGGACACGGGCTGGCACGCGGCTCGTAAAAATTCGCCAGCCCCATGGTACTCCCCGCGTCTGCATGCCTGCCCGGGAGAGAAATCAACAGCACTGTACTCTCCAACTCACAAGAAAAAGAAAACTGTGCTCTCCGGAGGAGGAGGAGGACGATCTTGGATCTCGGCGGCCTACTGGACCACGCGCAGCTGGCTGGAGCTCATGCTCCTCCTGCCGTCCATGTGTGAGCTGATCGACGTGATTACTGTGGCTAGCTGCCATGCCAGAGCGTCTGGCCGAGGCCGTGGCCGGCCCGGAAGGCGCCGGCGCGCGCCCGGGTCCGCGCTCTGGCGCAGGACGTGTGCTCGCCTTTTCGGCGCGATCGCCGCATCTCGATCAGCCGGGACCTCGGCTACGGCGACCTGCGCGCCGGCTCGTGCAGCAGCGGTGGCCTGCCCTGGGACTGGGGACTAGCAGCTAGCTCATGCACGCGCCAAACCCCAGGAGACGGAGAGCACGCAGTGATTGAAGTTGAACTGCACGCCGACCGACCGACCGTCTCATCTCACCTCATGCCGTACAGTTTACAGTTATCAAGTGCGGCAGGATAGGAGTTCGTCAAAAACGCGGAGAGAAACAAGATCTAGCTGAAGCTCTCTCGAGCCTGAGCTATGCTTGGATTCAAGGTACTATTTTTAGTCTGACTAAAACTAGTCTCTTTTAGAGGCTAAATTCCAATCACCCCTGACTAAAGAGAGGCTAGAACTAGTCTTGAGACTAAAAAATTTTAGTCAGGGGAACCCTACTAAAATATGGATTAGTCCTCTCTCTCCTCATTTAACTCCTCTCCTTTAACACATGCGAGTTGGGGATTGAAGGGTTTGGAGGATAATAAATGCTCATTAACACATTTTAGTCTATTTAGTATTTGTATTCAAGTATGGGTGAGGCTATCAAGTTTTAGTCCCACTACTTTTAATCATGGGACTAAAACGTATCCAAGCACCCTCTGAGCCGCACTGCGTACCTTCTTGGTTACATATCCCTGAAGTTAATATGGGGCGGCCGCACTTCATCAAAGTTCAAGCCTGGTACACACATACGGCGGTACGTACGAGCGCGTCATACATTCCATTCCCATGCATGGCGGTGTACGTACCAACTCTACTCCTGCTGATACGGACCTACACCAAATGTATCCCCGCTGGTGCAGTGCTGCACTGCACTGCTCTCGATCGGCATTTGACTTGCGTCGTCGAAATCAATCAATGAGCAGTGCTGCGAGTAGCGGCTAGGCTAGGCTGGTCCATGCGTGCGTGAGCTCACACGCTCACGCTTCAAGTCTCGCACGGCACGGCGCAGGGCTTGCGTCGTCCGTCCGATCCAACGGACCGCAACGTATACGTACAAATACTATTTGCAGCTAGGCTGGGCACGTAACGCAACGTACATGTACGGGGACCGTGGTCCTTTGCGGGTTTTTTTAACACATTTTTTTCATGCAGTTTGTGCTGCCAACTTAACTGTGGTTGGATGGTTAGAGGAATTGTGGTATCCCAGCTCATCAGGTTCAAGTCCTGTTGCTCGCATTTATTTCTGGATTTATTTCAGAATTTCCGGCGATGCGCGTTTAGTGGGAGGAGACGTTCCCGTCGATGACGAGGTGCCTACGGTGACTTCGTAAATTTCAAGATGATATGCCGGCTCAGTCTTTCGGAAGTGCTCATAGGGGTAGGGTATGCATGTGTGTGTTCACAGAGGTGAGTGTATGCGCGTCCTGTTGCAATCTCTCCAAGCGGGGTTTCCCTTCTTGTTGTGATATATCCGAATCGTTTTCTTCCTTTCCAAAATAAGGCCTTTGGTGCAGTTGCAACAAAAATCCCTAAAATCGGCTACTGCTGGCTGTTGGCGCCATCGCAACACCACTCGTGTTGCAGTTATTGCAATTGCAAACTTGGCTTGTGTTGCGAGAGCAACAAAATCCCTTTTGCTCTGAGCACGCCGCCGCTCACCACAATAGAGCACAAAGATGCCCGAGTAGCACCACATCCATTGTTGCAGAAGCATGTCAGAGTAGCGCGCCGCTCACATGTTGCAGAAGATGGGCCCCTCTCGCAGCAATGGCGTGGTGGGCGACTTGATGTGGATCTCGACGAGGGATGCACAGGGAGCTGCGCCCTGGCTCACATTCTGCGTCCAGGGTAAGTGTGTTTGTGATGACGGAGCTCACCGCTTAGGAAGAGGATGATGCGCCTCAAGGAGTGGATGTGGTGGTTGGCCTCGCGGGATGTGGAGAGGCTGCTGCGTGCAATCAAGGTGAAGAATGGTTGAGCTATTCTTGATGATGGGGATAAGATGAAGATGGAACTATCATGGTCCCCACCAGGACACGTGTCGAGTGAACGAAGCGGTCGACATTGTGCTGCAGTCCGTCGAATGATCCCAAATGTTTCCATAACTTAATACGCATCTGATATGTCTCCAACGTATCTATAATTTTTGATTGCGCCATGCTATATCATCTACTGTTTTGGACATTATTAGGCTTTATTATCCACTTTTATATTATTTTTGGGACTAACCTATTAACGGAAGGCCCAGCCCAGAATTGATGTTTTTGCCTGTTTTAGGGTTTCGGAGAAAAGGAATATCAAGCGGAGTCCAAACGGAATGAAATCAACGTGATTTTCTCAACGAACAAGACCCGGAAGACTTGGGCCATACGTCAAGAAAGGAAACAGGAGGCCACGATGTAGGGGGGCGCGCCTACCCCCACCAGGCGCGCCCTCCACCCTTGTGGGCCCCCTGTTGCTCCAGCGGCGTACTCCTTCCTCCTATATATATCCACGTACCACCAAATGATCAGATACGGAGCCAAAACCCTAATTCCACCGCTGCAACTTTCTGTATCCACGAGATCCCATCTTGGGGCATGTTCCGGAGCTCCGCCGGAGGGGGCATCGATCACGGAGGGCCTCTACATCAACACCATAGCCCCTCCGATGAAGTGTGAGTAGTTTACCTCAGACCTACGGGTCCATAGTTAGTAGCTAGATGACTTCTTCTCTCTTTTTCGATCTCAATACAATGTTCTCCCCCTTTCTTGTGGAGAACTATTAGATGTAATCTTCTTTTTGCGGTGTGTTTGTTGAGACCGATGAATTGTGAGTTTAGGATCAAGTCTATCTATGAACAATATTTGAATCTTCTCTGAATTCTTTTATGTATTATTGGTTATTTTTGCAAGTCTCTTCGAATTATCAGTTTGGTTTGGCCTACTAGATTGATCTTTTTTGCAATGGGAGAAGTGCTTAGCTTTGGGTTCAATCTTGCGGTGTCCTTTCCCAGCGACAGTAGGGGCAGCAAGACACGTATTGTATTGTTGCCATCGAGGATAACAAGATGGGGTTTTCTTCATATTGCATGAGTCTATCCCTCTACATCATGTCATCTTACTTAAGGCGTTACTCTGTTTTTAACTTAATACTCTAGATGCATGCTGGATAGCGGTCGATGAGTGGAGTAATAGTAGTAGATGCAGGCAGGAGTCGGTCTACTTGTCTCGGATCTGATGCCTATATACATGATCATACCTAGATATTCTCATAACTATCCTCAATTCTGTCAATTGCTCAACAGTAATTTGTTCACCCACCGTAGAATACTTATGCTCTTGAGAGAAGCCACTAGTGAAATCTATGGCCTTCGGGTCTATCTTTATCATATTGATCTCCTACTACTTCGTTATTTCCTTTGCTATTTACTTTGCCTTTATTTTACTTTGCACCTTTATCATAAAAATACCAAAAATATTATCTTATCATATCTATGAGATCTCACTCTCATAAGTGACCTTATAGGGATTAACAACCCCTATTTGCGTTGGTTGCGAGAATTTATTTGTTTTGTGCAGGTAGGAGGGACTCGCGCGTAGCCTCCTACTGGATTGATACCTTGGTTCTCAAAAACTGAAGGAAATACTTACGCTACTTTGCTGCATCATCCCTTCCTCTTCGGGGAAAACCAACGCAGTGCTTAAGAGGTAGCAAGAAGGATTTCTGGCACCGTTGACGGGGAGTGAAGGAAATATGCCCTAGAGACAATAATAAAGTTATTATTTATTTCCTTATATCATGATAAATGTTAATTATTCATGCTAGAATTGTATTAACCGGAAACATAATACATGTGTGAATACATAGACAAACAGAGTGTCACTAGTATGCCTCTACTTGACTAGCTCATTAATCGAAGATGGTTATGTTTCCTAACCATGAACAAAAGAGTTGTTATTTGATTAACGGGATCACATCATTAGAAGAATGATGTGATTGACATGACCCATTCCATTAGCTTAGCACCCGATCGTTTAGTATGTTGCTATTGCTTTCTTCATGACTTATACATGTTCTATGACTATGAGATTATGCAACTCCCGTTTGCCGGAGGAACACTTTGTGTGCTACCAAACGTCACAACGTAACTGGGTGATTATAAAGGAGCTCTACAGGTGTCTCCAAAGGTATATGTTGGGTTGGCGTATTTCGAGATTAGGATTTGTCACTCCGATTGTCGGAGAGGTATCTCTGGGCCCTCTTGGTAATGCACATCACATAAGCCTTGCAAGCATTTCAACTAATGAGTTAGTTGCGAGATGATGTATTACGAACGAGTAAAGAGACTTGCCGGTATCAAGATTGAACTAGGTATTAAGATACCAACGATAGAATCTCGGGCAAGTAAAATACCGATGACAAAGGGAACAACGTATGTTGTTATGCGGTCTGACCGATAAAGATCTTCGTAGAATAAGTAGGAGCCAATATGAGCATCCAGGTTCCGCTATTGGTTATTGACCGGAGACGTGTCTCGGTCATGTCTACATTGTTCTCGAACCCGTAGGGTCCGCACGCTTAAGGTTTCGATGACAGTTATATTATGAGTTTATGAGTTTTGATGTACCGAAGTTAGTTCGGAGTCCCAGATGTGATCACGGACATAACGAGGAGTCCCGAAATGGTCGAGACATAAAGATTGATATATTAGACGGCTATATTCGGACATCAGAAGTGTTCCGGGTGATTTCGGAGAAAACTGGAGAGCCGGAGGGTTACCGGAACCCTACCGGGAGAAGTAATGGGCCATATGGGCCTTAGTGGAGAGAGAGAGGGGCAGCCAGGGTGGGCCGCGCGCTTCCTCCCCCCTGGTCCGAATTGGACTGGGAGAGGGGGGCGGCGCCCCCCTTTCCTTCTCCCTCCCCACTTCCTTCCCCCTCCTAGTAGGAGTCCTACTCCTACTAGGAGGAGGACTCCTCCTGGCGCGCCAATAGGGGCCGGCCGGCCTCCTCCCCTTGCTCCTTTATATACGGGGGCAGGGGCACCCCTAGACACAAGTTGATCCACGTGATCATATTCTTAGCCGTGTGCGGTGCCCCCTTCCACCATAATCCTCGATAATATTGTAGCGGTGCTTAGGCGAAGCCCTGCGACGGTAGTACATCAAGATCGTCACCACGCCGTCGTGCTGACGGAACTCTACCCTGACACTTTGCTGGATCGGAGTCCGGGGATCGTCATCGAGCTGAACGTGTGCTAAAACTCGGAGGTGTCGTAGTTTCGGTGCTTGATCGGTCAGGCCGTGAAGACGTACGACTACATCAACCGCGTTGTTGTAACGCTTCCGCTGTCGGTCTACGAGGGTACATAGACAACACTCTCCTATCTCGTTGCTATGCATCACCATGATCTTGCGTGTGCGTAGGAATTTTTTTGAAATTACTACATTCCCCAACAGTGGCATCCGAGCCCAGGTTTTATGTGTTGATGTTATATGCATGAGTAGAACACAAGTGAGTTGTGGGCAATATAAGTCATACTGCTTACCAGAATGTCATACTTTGGTTCGGCGATATTGTTGGACGAAGCGGCCCGGACCGACATTACGCGTACGCTTACGCGAGACCGGTTCTCCCGATGTGCTTTGCACAAAGGTGGCTAGCGGGTGACAGTTTCTCCAACCTTAGTTGAACTGAGTGTGGCTACGCCCGGTCCTTGCGAAGGTTAAAACAACACCAACTTGACAAACTATCGTTGTGGTTTTGATGCGTAGGTAAGATTGGTTCTTGCTTAAGCCCGTAGCAGCCACGTAAAACTTGCAACAACAAAGTAGAGGACGTCTAACTTGTTTATCAGGGCATATTGTGATGTGATATGGTCAAGACATGATGCTAAATTTTATTGTATGAGATGATCATGTTTTGTAACCAAGTTATCGGCAACTGGAAGGAGCCATATGGTTGTCGCTTTATTGTATGCAATGCAATTGCGTTGTAATGCTTTACTTTATCACTAAGCAGTAGCGATAGTCATGGAAGCATAAGATTGGCGAGACGACAACGATGCTACGATGGTGATCAAGGTGTCGCGCCGGTGACGATGGTGATCACGACGGTGCTTCGAAGATGGAGATCACAAGCACAAGATGATGATGGCCATATCATATCACTTATATTGATTTCATGTGATGTTTATCTTTTATGCATCTTATCTTGCTTTGATTGACGGTAGCACTTTAAGATGATCTCTCACTAATTATCAAGAAGTGTTCTCCCTGAGTATGCACCGTTGCGAAAGTTTTTCGTGCTGAGACACCATGTGATGATCGGGTGTGATCGGCTCTACGTTCAAATACAACGGATGCAAAACAGTTGCACACGCAGAATACTCAGGTTATACTTGACGAGCCAAGCATATACAGATATGGCCTCGGAACACGGAGACCGAAAGGTCGAGCGTGAATCATATAGTAGATATGATCAGCATAGCGATGTTCACCAATGAAACTACTCCATCTCACGTGATGATCGGACATGGTTTAGTTGATTTGGATCACGTAATCACTTAGAGGATTAGAAGGATGTCTATCTAAGTGGGAGTTCTTTAGTAATATGATTAATTGAACTTTAATTTATCATGAACTTAGTCCTGGTAGTATTAGCATATCTATGTTGTAGATCAATAGCTCGCGTTGTTGCTTTCATATGTTTATTTTGATATGTTCCTAGAGAAAATTTTGTTGAAAGATGTTAGTGGCAATGATGCGGATTGGATCCATGATCTGAGGTTTATCCTCATTGCTGCACAGAAGAATTATGTCCTTGATGCACCGCTAGGTGACAGACCTATTGCAGGAGCAGATGTAGACATTATGAACGTTTGGCTAGCTCAATATGATGACTACTTGATAGTTTAGTGCACCATGCTTAACGGCTTAGAATCGGGACTTCAAAGACGTTTTGAACGTCATAGACCATATGAGATGTTCCAGGAGTTGAAGTTAATATTTCAAGCAAATACCCGAGTTGAGAGATATGAAGTCTCCAACAAGTTCTATAGCTAAAAGATGGAGGAGAATTGCTCAACTAGTGAGCATGTGCTCAGATTGTCTGGGTACTACAATTTCTTGAATCAAGTGGGAGTTAATCTTCCAGATAAAATAGTGATTGACAAAATTCTCTAGTCACCATCACCAAGTTAGTAGAACTTCGTGATGAACTATGATATGCAAGGGATAACGGAAACGATTCCCAAGCTCTTCATAATGCTGAAATTGACGAAGGTAGAAATCGAGAAAAACATCAAGTGTTGATGGTTGACAAGATCACTAGTTTCAAGAAAAGGGCAAAGGGAAGAAAGGGGAACTTCAAGAAGAATGGCAAGCAAGTTGCTGCTCAAGTGAAAAACCCAAGTCTGGACCTAAGCCTGAAACTGAGTGCTTCTACTGCAAAGGGACTGGTCACTGGAAGCGGAACTATCCCAAGTGATTGGCGGATAAGAAGGATGGCAAAGTGAACATAAGTATATTTGATATACATGTTATTGATGTGTACTTTACTAGTGTTTATAGCAACCCCTCAGTATTTGATACTAGTTCAGTTGCTAAGATTAGTAACTCGAAACGGGAGTTGCAGAATAAACAGAGACTAGTTAAGGGTGAAGTGACGATGTGTGTTGGAAGTGGTTCCAAGATTGATATGATCATCATCGCACACTCCCTATACTTTTGGGATTAGTGTTGAACCTAAATAAGTATTATTTGGTGTTTGCGTTGAGCATGAATGTGATTTGATCATGTTTATTGCAATACAGTTATTCATTTAAGTAAGAGAATAAATTGTTGTTCTGTTTACATGAATAAAACCTTATATGGTTACACACCCAATGAAAATGGTTCGTTGGATCTCGATCATAGTGATACACATATTCATAATATTGAAACCAAAAGATGCAAAGTTAATAATGATGGTGCAATTTATTTGTGGCACTGCCGTTTAGGTCATATTGGTGTAAAGCGCATTAAGAAAATCCATACTGATGGGCTTTTGGAATCACTTGATTATGAATCAGTTGATGCTTGCGAACCATGCCTCATGGGCAAGATGACTAAGACTCCGTCCTCCAGTACAATGGAGCGAGCAACAGATTTGTTGGAAATCATACATACTGATGTATGTGGTCCGATGAATATTGAGGCTCGTGGCAGGTATCATTATTTTCTGATCTTCACAGATGATTTGAGCAGATATGAGTATATCTACTTGATGAAACACAAGTATGAAACATTTGAAAAGTTTAAAGAATTTCAGAGTGAAGTGGAGAATCATCGTAACAAAAATGAAAGTTTCTACGATATGATCGCAGAAGTAAAATATTTGAGTTACGAGTTTGGCCTTTAGTTAAAAACAATGTAAAATAGTTTCACTACTCACGCCACCTGGAACACCACAGCATAATGGTGTGTCCGAACGTCATAACCGTACTTTATTAGATATGGTGCGATCTATGACGTCTCTTACCGATCTACCAATATTGTTTTGGGGTTATGCATTAAAGACAGTTGCATTCACGTTTAGAAGGGCACCATCTAAGTCACCATCTAAGTCCATTGAGACGACACAATCTGAACTGTGGTTTGGCAAGAAACCAAAGTTTTCGTTTCTTAAAGTTTGAGGTTGCAATGCTTATGTGAAAATGTTTCAACCTGATAAGCTCAAACCCAAATCGGAGAGGTGCGTCTTCATAGGATACCCAAAAGAAATTGTTGGGTACACCTTCTATCACAGATCCGAAGGCAAGATATTCTTTGCTGAGAATGGATCCTTTCTAGAGAAGGAGTTTCTCTCGAAAGAAGTGAGTGGGAGGAAAGTAGAACTTGATGAGGTAACTGTACTTGCTCCCTTATTAGAAAGTAGTTCATCACAGAAATCTGTTCCTGTGACTACTAGACCGATTAGTGAGGAAGCTAATGATGATGATCATGTAACTTCAGATCAAGTTACTACCGAACCTCGTAGATAAACTAGAGTGAGATCCACACCAGAGTGGTACGGTAATCCAGTTCTGGAGGTCATGTTACTTGACCATGACGAGCCTACGAATTATGAGGAAGCGATGATGAGCCCAGATTCCGTGAAATGGCTTGAGGCCATGAAATCTGAGATGAGATCCATGTATGAGAACAAAGTATGGACTTTGATTGACTTGTCCAATGATCGGCGAGCCATTGAGATTAAATGGATCTTCAAGAGGAAGACGGACGCTGATAGTAGTGTTACTATCTACAAAGCTAGAATTATCGCAAAAAGGTTTTCGACAAGTTCAAGGTGTTGACTATGATGAGAGTTTCTCACTCGTATCTATGCTTAAGTCTGTCCGAATCATGTTAGCAATTGCCGCATTTTATGAAATCCAGCAAATGGATGTCAAAACTGCATTCCTGAATGGATTTCTGGAAGAAGAGTTGTATATGATGCAGCCGGAAGGTTTTGTCGATCCAAAAGGAGCTAACAAAGTGTGCAAGCTCTAGCGATCCATTTATGGACTGGTGCAAGCCTCTCGGAGTTGGAATAAACGCTTTGATAGTATGATCAAAGCATATAGTTTTATACAGACTTGCGGTGAAGCCTGTATTTACAAGAAAGTGAGTGGGAGCACTACAACATTTCTGATAAGTATATGTGAATGACATATTGTTGATCGGAAATAATGTAGAATTATTCTGCAAAGCATAAAGGAGTATTTTGAAAGAAGTTTTTCAAAGAAAGACCTCGGTGAAGCTGCTTACATATTAAGCATCAAGATCTATAGAGATAGATAAAGACGCTTGATAAGTTTTTTCAATGAGTACATACCTTGACAATATTTTGAAGTAGTTCAAAAATGGAACAGTCAAAGAAAGAGTTCTTGGCTGTGTTACAAGGTGTGAAATTGAGTAAGACTCAAAGCCCGACCACGGCAGAAGATAGAAAGAGAATGAAAGTCATTCCCTATGCCTCAGCCATAGGTTCTATAAAGTATGCCATGCTGTGTACCAGATCTATTGTATACCCTACACTGTGTTAAGTAAGGGAGTACAATAGTGATCTAAGAGTAGATTACTGGACAATGGTCAAAATTATCCTTAGTGGAATAAGGAAATATTTCTCAATTATGGAGGTGACAAAAGGTTTGTCGTAAAAAGTTACGTCGATGCAAGTTTTGACACAGATCTGGATGACTCTAAGTCTCGATCTAGATACATATTGAAAGTGGGAGCAATTAGCTAGAGTAGCTCCGTGCAGAGCATTGTAGACATAGAATTCGCAAAATACTTACGGATTTGTATGTGACAGACCCATTGACTAATATTATCTCACAAGCAAAACATGATCACACCTTAGTACTCTTTGGGTGTTAATCACATAAACGATGTGAACTAGATTATTGACTCTAGTAAACCCTTTGGGTATAGGTCACATGACGATGTGAACTATGGGTGTTAATCACATGGTGATGTGAACTATTAGTGTTGAATCACATGGCGATGTGAACTAGATTATTGACTCTAGTGCAAGTGGGAGACTGAAGGAGATATGCCCTAGAGGCAATAATAAAGTTATTATTTATTTCCTTATATCATGATAAATATTTATTATTCATGCTAGAATTGTATTAACCGGAAACATAATACATGTGTGAATACATAGACAAAGAGAGTGTCACTAGTATGCCTCTACTTGACTAGCTCGTTAATCGAAGATGGTTATGTTTCCTAACCATGAACAAAAGAGTTGTTATTTGATTAACGGGGTCACATTAGAAGAATGATGTGATTGACATGACCCATTCCATTAGCTTAGCACCCGATCGTTTAGTATGTTGCTATTGCTTTCTTCATGACTTATACATGTTCCTATGACTATGAGATTATGCAACTCCCGTTTGCCAGAGGAACACTTTGTGTGCTACCAAACGCCACAACGTAACTGGGTGATTATAAAGGAGCTCTACAGGTGTATCCAAAGGTACATGTTGGGTTGGCGTATTTCGAGATTAGGATTTGTCACTCCGATTGTGAGAGGTATCTCTGGGCCCTCTCGATAATGCACATCACATAAGCCTTGCAAGCATTTCAACTAATGAGTTAGTTGCGAGATGATGTATTACGAAACGAGTAAAGAGACTTGTCGGTATCGAGATTGAACTAGGTATTGAGATACCACGATCGAATCTCGGGCAAGTAAAATACCGATGACAAAGGGAACAACGTATGTTGTTATGCGGTCTGACCGATAAAGATCTTCGTAGAATATGTAGGAGCCAATATGAGCATCCAGGTTCTGCTATTGGTTATTGACCGGAGACGTGTCTCGGTCATGTCTACATTGTTCTCGAACCCGTAGGGTCCGCACGCTTAAGGTTTCGATGACAGTTATATTATGAGTTTATGAGTTTTGATGTATCAAAGTTAGTTCGGAGTCCCGGATGTGATCACAGACATAACGAGGAGTCTCGAAATGGTCTAGACATAAAGATTGATATATTAGACGGCTATATTCGGACACCGGAAATGTTCCGGGTGATTTCGAAGAAAACCGAAGAGCCGGAGGGTTACCGGAACCCTACCGGGAGAAGTAATGGGCCATACGGGCCTTAGTGGAGAGAGAGAGGGGCAGCCAGGGTGGGCCGCGCGCCTCCTCCCCCCTGTTCCGAATTGGACTGGGAGAGGGGGGCGGCGCCCCCCTTTCCTTCTCCCTCCCCACTTCCTTCCCCCTCCTAGTAGGAGTCCTACTCCTACTAGGAGGAGGACTCCTCCTGGCGCGCCAATAGGGGCCGGCCCGCCTCCTCCCCTTGCTCCTTTATATACGGGGGCAGGGGGCACCCCTAGACACAAGTTGATCCACGTGATCATATTCTTAGCCGTGTGCGGTGCCCCCTTCCATCATAATCCTCGATAATATTGTAGCGGTGCTTAGGCGAAGCCCTGCGACGGTAGTACATCAAGATCGTCACCATGCCGTCGTGCTGACGGAACTCTACCCCGACACTTTGCTGGATCGGAGTCCAGGGATCGTCATCGAGCTGAACGTGTGCTAAAACTCAGAGGTGCCGTAGTTTCGGTGCTTGATCGGTCGGGCCGTGAAGACGTACGACTACATCAACCGTATTGTTATAACGCTTCCGCTGTCGGTCTACGAGGGTACGTAGACAACACTCTCCCCTCTCGTTGCTATGCATCACCATGATCTTGCGTGTGCGTAGGAATTTTTTTGAAATTACTACGTTCCCCAACAGGGAGGTCTACGCAAAAGTCAACATACCAAGTACCCATCACATACCCTTATCTCCCGCATTACATAATTTGCCATTTGCCTCTCATTTTTCTCTCCCCCACTTCACCCTTACCGTTTTATTCGCCCTCTCTCTCTATCCTCCCTCTCTTTCTCTATTTGCCTCTATTTGCCCGCTTTCTTTTTGTTTGCTTGTGTTAGTTTGTTTGCTTGTCGTTATGGCTAGGCCCTTATCTTCTCCGTTATCTCCTGAGAATGAAATTCTAAATTTTAAGCAAAGGGAGGGAGAAAATCTAAAAGATGCTTGGTATAGAATTTGCAATGCTCAAAATAGATCTACTAGAAAGCAATCTACTTTCGTTCTTCTTCGCATTTTTTATGTAGGCATTACTCCTTGGCACCGTTATGTTCTTGATACTATTACCAAAGGGAACTTTTTGGGTAGCCATACTTTTGATTCTTATAATGCTATGTTAGATTTATTTTGCTCACCCCCTCTCTTGGTTAATGGAACTATATTAACTTTGGAGCATGTAATGCAAAAGCTTGACATTATTGAAAATAAGGTTGCTACCGTAGAATTAATTGAAAGTTTGGATAAAAAGATCCACAACCGAATCTCTCAATATGGATCTAAATTAGGAGTTAATTTGAAAGATATTAAAGAAAAGGAACCCATAGTTAATGAGAAAATAAATCATGATTCAGTTAGGATCGATAAACTTGAGAATATTATTACCAACTTGGGAACCGCTTTTTCTTCCGTAAAGAATACTCCAAGTCCTTCCACTAAAGTTGCCAAGCTTATGTACGTTCCTAAAAATAAGGGTGAATCATCTAAGGAAAATGCGGATCTCAAATCTATAAGTATTCATCCCAATTTTTTTGCTATCATTAAGGAACCATTTGTTACAAATGAATTTTGCGATCTTGTGCCTAAAAGTTTGATAATTAATAAAAAGAAAGAAATTCCTAAAGATGATAGATGCCTCATTGAAAAATTTCCTACCAAAGATGGCAATACCTAGATCTATTCTTACTTGTTATGCCTAGTTAGGGGCGTTAAACGATAGCGCTTGTTGGGAGGCAACCCAATTTTATTTTTATTCCTTGCTTTTTGCTCCTGTTTAGTAATAAATATTTTATCTAGCCTTTGTTTTGGTTATGTTTTTTGTGTTTAATTAATGTTTGTGCCAAGTAGAACCGTTGGGAAGACTTGGAAAAAGTCTTGTTGAACTTGCTGTAAAAAACAGAAACTTTAGTGCTCACGAGAACTACTGCCATTTTTATTTGGAAACTGATATTTAGTTAATTCTTTTTGCAGATAATTAATTGATAAATTCCTCACGTCCAGAAATTTATTTTAGAATTTTTGGGGTTCCAGATCTTGCGCTAACTACAGATTACTACAGACTGTTCTGTTTTTGACAGATTCTATTTTTCGTGTGTTGTTTGCTTATTTTGATGAATCTATGGCTAGTAAAATAGTTTATAAACCATAGAGAAGTTGGAATACAGTAGGTATAACACTAGTATAAATAAATAATGAGTTCATTACAGTACCTTGAAGTGGTCTTTTAATTTCTTTCGCTCACGGAGCTCACGAGATTTTCTACTTTAAATTTTGTGTTGTGAAATTTTCAAATTTTGGGTAAAGATTTGATGAATTATGGAACAAGGAGTGGCAAGAGCCTAAGCTTGGGGATGTCCATGGCACCCCCAAGATAATCTAAGGACACCTAAAAGCCAAAGCTTGGGGATGCCCCGGAAGGCATCCCCTCTTTCGTCTATTTCTATCGGTAACTTTACTTGGAGTTATATTTTTATTCGCCACATAATATGTGTTTTGGTTGGAGCGTCTTGTATTATTTGAGTCTTTGCTTTTTAGTTTACCACAATCATCCTTGCTGTACACACCTTTTGAGAGAGCCATACATGATTTGGAATTTGTTAGAATACTCTATGTGCTTCGCTTATATCTTTTGAGTTATATAGTATTGCTCTAGTACTTCACTTATATCTTTTAGAGCACGGTGGTGGATTTGTTTTATAGAAACTATTGATCTCTCATGCTTCACTTAGATTATTTTGAGAGTCTTAATAGCATGGTAATTTGTTTAAAATCCTAATATGCTAGGTATTCAAAGTTAGTAAAATTTTCTTAAGAATGTTTTGAATACTAAGAGAAGTTTGATGCTTAATGATTGTTTTGAGATATGGAGGTAATAATATCAAAGTCGTGCTAGTTGAGTAGTTGTGAAATTGAGAAATACTTATGTTGAAGTTTGCAAGTCTCGTAGCATGCACGTATGGTAAACGTTATGCAACAAATTAGAAACATGAGGCGTTATTTGATTGTCTTTCTTATGAGTGGCGGTCGGGGACGAGCGATGATCTTTTCCTACCAATCTATCCCCCTAGGAGTATGCGCGTAGTACCGAGGTTTTTGATGACTTCTAGATTTTTGCAATAAGTATATGAGTTCTTTATGACTAATGTTGAGTCCATGGATTATACGCACTCTCACCCTTCCATCCTTACTAGCCTCTTTGGTACCGTGCATTGCCCTTTCTCACATTGAGAGTTGACGCAAACTTCGCCGGTGCATCCAAACCCCGTGATATGATACGCTCTTTCACACATAAACCTCCTTGTATCTTCCTCAAAACATCTACCATAACTACCTATTATGGCATTTCCATAGCCATTCCGAGATATATTGCCATGCAACTTTCCATTATTTCGTTCATCATAACACATTCATTATTGTCATATTGCTTAGCATGATCATGTAGTTGACATAGTATTTGTGGCAAAGCCACCGTTCATAATTCTTTCATACATGTCACTCTTGGTTCATTTCATATCCCGGTACACCGCCGGAGGCATTCATATAGAGTCATCTTTGTTCTAGTATCGAGTTGTAATCATTGAGTTGTAAATAAATAGAAGTTTGATGATCAAGAATGTGCAGCCAGATCTCCTTTTCCTTCAACCATTCATGTTCATCTTCTTCCTCGTGCAGCTTCTGACTGACCAAATAGTAACCACCTGCCAACCCCGTCCCCTCGACCTCCTCCCACTATTTTGCTGGCCGCCGCATTGGCTATCCCTCTAAGCCCCGCCCACATGAACAACTCTCGCGAGCCCCCAACAGCATCCCCCCTAAAGTTTCTTACTTGCTTCTGCCAGCTATCGCCGGCTCCCGCTCGTACACGACTCGGCCTCGTGATGGACTGCGCTCGTCGTTGGCGCTCCTCATGTTGTCCCCATTTTTGGCCACGGGCTAAATGGAATCGACCGACACAACCAAAAAAAATTCAGGCGCGTGTGATTTAGCAAAACCAGAATCATATATCTATTTGTTTGCCAGCACGCATGCTAGATACATATTACCAGGTCTTGCTGGGAAATACCTATCCGTCTATATATGCAAATAAGAAGCATACTTCGCATATATTCACAATTCGGTGCCCAGACTCATCTCCACCCAGTAAACAGTAAATTCAAATAAATACTAAAACCATTAAAACATTCTGAAATTCTTTTAGGTGGAATATGTTCCAATGCATGACGTTCGTGTCAAATTTTAACTTGTTCAGACATCTGAGGAGCTCATGGCAAAAAAGACAAAATCGATTAAAAAAATGTGAACAGTAAACTTTCTTACAAACCTAATTTTTTTTGCCGAGAGCTACTGAAATGTCCAAGCTCCACGAAATTTGGCATGGACTTCACACACGTGAGCATCTAGCATGACAAAAAAATCTGATTTTTTTTTACTATTTCAAACATATTTACTGTTCACCTCATCTGCAAATGCACCCGAGAGCCAAAACGTTGTGTCCCATACTTTGCTATTTGTCTCTTAGCTTAGATAGGACTGCTTCTTTTCGTTGCCAATAAGAAGCATGTGATTGTTGTGACAAACAAATCGGCGTGAGTGACAATGTAGTAACAAGCACTCCTGACAGTTGGTCATACCAATAATTAAGCAATCAAGTTCAGAGCATCTAGCTAACATATTATCAGTAAAGATGGACATGGGCAACTATCACTTTCAGCAAGACAGCAAGCACCCTACAAGCATGCTAACTTGAATCACCTCCCCCCTTCCCCCTCCCTTCTGCGGCCATTGCCGCCCCGCCCTCCCCTCTTCCTGCCCCACCATCGTGCAGGTTGCCACCCCGGTCATCCCTCTAAGCCTCGCCTCAATGGCTTTGCCCCCACCCCCACCCGTCGACACCTCGTTAAGTTTCTTACTCACTCTCACCAGCTATCGCCGGCTCCCGGCCCGCTCGTACACGGCTCGGCCCGGCCGTAGTCGACGCTTGTCGTTGGCACTTCTCACATCATTGACATATTTGGCCTCGGGCTGCGTGGAATCAACTGACACAACAAGAAAAATCAGGCGCATGAGATTTAACAAAACTGAAATCACATTTCTATCTGTTGGCCAACACGCATGTTCCATACATATAACCAGGTGTTGTTGGGAAAGAACGTCGGTGTATATGTGCAAATAAGAAGCATACTCCCCTATTTTTGTCTTAGCTTAGATAGGACTGCTTGTTGTTTTTGTTGCCAACAGGAAGCATGCGTTTGATTATCCAAACAAATCGGCGTGAGTGACAATGTAGTAGTAGTAGTAGTAACAAGCACTCCTGACAGTTGATAGTGGCAATAATTAAGCAATCAAGTTCATAGCATCTAGCTAACATGCATCAATAAAGACGGGCAATGGGCAACTATCACTTTCAGCAGGACAGCAAGCACCCTACGAGCATGCTCCTAATTTGGATCACCTTTTACTTACCGAGAACCTTTAGGTGCTGGGATTGCTTTCTTTTCCCAACAGTACTTAATCGCCTAGGATACCTAGCTGCGCTTCAAAGCCAAGCATGCATGCATGCGGGCAATTCTTTCTTTCTATGTTGGAAAGGGGAGCTGCAACAACCGCCCATCTCACTGCAAAACACCTCTTTGGGACATATACAATGGTGACATATGGATACAGATGCCTCATGACAAAAAATAGTTTAAGACATGTATATTGATTTTTTCTCTCCAACGCAAGCTACTACTAGTGTACTTTATCAAAGAATAGAAAGTAGATTTTTACTACACATGCATCTCTATTCTTCACTTCAACTTTTTTAACTTTTTACACCGAAGCATATTTTTTCTCGCCAAGCATCCGCCTCTTGTACATAGCACATGCGGCATCACCACGAGGCTATGCATTGTACATGACAGGGCTAACACGTGCCACATGGACATGAGCTGATGAGCATTGCAGACCCAGAGCGAGTGCACGTCCAGGGCAAGCTTGTTGCCATGGACCATGGTTGCTGCATGCCTTTGTTCCTTGGCTAGAGCGCCAGCCCCCTCAATTATTTTCATCTCTGTCATGGACGTACGTACTGATGTGTAGAAAAAAGAAACGAGCAAGGATGTTTGTTGGTGGTGACACTACGGGTGACGGTACCAGGCGAGATGCAGCGTGAGCATGGGTTAAATGCCACTCACATTGCCGGTTGGTCTCAAAACATTGACAGAGGGCCGAGAGAAGTGATGACAAAGCCAGGGTTGGTTTAATTGACCCATTCACCCATTGCATGCAAAATTCATGGTAATTTAGTGATACGTAGCCTGTACTAGGATATATTGACGGCGGTCGAGAGCAGTGATCCTAGTCAGCATATAATTACGAGTAACTTTTTCTATGTTTAGCATTATTGCGAAGCTAGGGTCTCACTGACAGCGGCCGGGATGCAATGAGAGCATGCACTAATATGCATCGCCGAATCCGGCGTGCAGACGGGCGTGATCCACGTCTGCTCTGCCGGCAGGCTTATACGTGAAAGAAAAGCAAACTAACGTGCTTCATCAGGAGAACTGATTAATTCAGTTCGCCCCGAAAAAGCAGAGCTCAAAATGTCGTCGTACAGAATCGGATTCTGACGTCTTTTCGTCTTTGAATCGGCACGCAAAGACACGTCGCTTTCGGATGAGGTATAAAAATTGATCCAGAGCTTTTTCTGAAATTATCTCGGCCTTTTTAAAACTAGGAGAATGCTAATCTGTACTACTGTAGTTGCTTAATGCGTCTATTAGCCACATGCATGCTGGCCAACGGGTCCACGCGCTGTTGACCAAGGCACGGCTGAGATTAAACAATGTACACAGTTTTGATAGCTAAGAGCATCTACAGACCTCAAACCCTCTTCAAACCATCCGTGTACACGCCTGGTCAGTGACCGGACATGAGCGAAGAAAAAAATAATTCAATCAAATCCCTCTTATCATCCCTACATATTTAGATTGTCTGTGAACCTTGATATAGACCCAACCAATCACATCCAACTGATCGGACATATATAACAAGAAAAATAAAGAGTATGATTGCATGAACGGATAAATAGGGTCTTAAAACAAGTACGTCCGCATATGCTTATTAGGTGCCGAATTTGCTCGCCCGGCTATAGATGCTCTAGACGAACCTGGCTAATTCATCCCCTAAGAGCTAAGAGTCTGTTAACACGCCTGGATACGTCCTCGAAAGGTGACTGGCCATCCCTTATTTTGATGTCTCACAAGTAGGTACCTTATTAAGAAATCCTAAGAGCATCTACAGTCGCATACGACGAATATGACCTTTCAAACACCCGCGGATGCGTCCGGACGCGTCCGCCGGCAGTAAACGGCCAGTCTTCAAATTAGCACAACTGCATCCGGACACCTCATACTAGATTCTTAAATTCATACAAAAGCATGCAAAGGGGAAAAACCCTCGTACTACGTAGATCACCTAGCTACTCCACGTCGGAGATGTCGACTATCTCTGTGCCCGGCTCCGGGTACATGGGATGTAGCTGCAACTCTGGCTCCTTCGGCTGCTCCGCTCCAGCCTCCTCCTCTAACACCGCGCCGAGTAAGGTGAAGAGCGCGTCGGCCTACGCCCGCTCTTGCCGGAGGAACTGCCGGTTGCCCTCCACATAGGCCTCATCCTGGATGGACTCCGGGATGGCCTGCTGCTCCACCATGTCCGCTTCTTGGGCGACGACAAACTCCGCCTTCGCCTCCTCCATGTTGAACCCCGGAACAGGCTGCTCCGCCTCGTCCTCCTCTGGATCCGCCACCTTCATCGGCTCCGGCAGCTGCTCTACCTCTCCTCCTCCTCTGGCGAGTTCGGAGGCAACCCGGCGGCGATCTGCCTCTGGCGCTCTGGCGTGAGCATAGCATACGTGGTGATCTTCTGCCGGACCATGGTAACACCGAAGAGCATGGGAGAGCGGGGTAGAGGAGGTAGATGGGCTCGGGTTGCGGCACGGAGAGGGAGTAGGTGGATGGGCTCGGGTTGGGGGACGCCGGCCAACTTAAATAGCTGGATTTGGCCCCGGGCGGCGAGCCGAAGCGGCGCCATGCAGCTTTCACACCATGGCGACGGAGAAGGCGTGTGACGGACTGCCGGCTTTTGGGATGGTTCCGTGTGGGACGCCATCGCCAGTCCTACGTGGCATACTCGCTCGGACACTGTCATATTCACCCCATATTTGGGTTGGATATGTGGGTGCCTGTCAACTCGGGCGTTTGAGGCCTGTTTGAGGCGTCCGTCTAGATTAGATTTTTGTGACCGGTCAGTGACCGGGCGGGCCGTCTGGACATTTGAGGCCGGTTTGAGGCGCCAATCTATAGATACTCTAAAATCCATACAATCCCATGCAACATAAAACTTAACTCTACGTAAAAATCTTGATGGACTCATGCGGCCGCCTGACGATCCGCCGCCTGACAATCCGCCATCACCCGTCGAGGCCGGCGCCATTGCAGCCAGCGGCTCATCGCGGAGATCTAACGCGGCGGACCCCTCTCTCGTGACGTCGTTGTTTCACTCTCCTTCCTCTAGTGCGGCGGCGCTGCCGGGTGAAGGGGTTGTTTGAGCGGCGGCGGCGGGGGCTGTTCGTGCGGCGGCGGGGACGGATCTTGGCGACAAGACGGATGGTGAGATCACAGGAGAGCTGTCGCGGTGGCGGCAGTGGCAGGTCCATTTCGCTGATGAGACGGATCCCGACACTTGGATCGTGGGGCGTCTTCGTTTCACTCCATCGTCGCGATGGATGGCTCTGCTGGATATGGAAAATGATGTGTTGGCTGGCGATTACCTACCGGACGACGATCAGATCAAGGTAGGGCTTCGTTTTTCCTTGGATAACTATGTTGTTGTAGGTGGGCATTGTGTGCAGGTTGATCAGATCCCGGCGGTGGACATGGTTGATTTGACGAACACAACAAGTATGGATCAAGAGACGGCGCCAGGCTCTTCAAAGCCGGCCAGTGTGCGTGCCCCCGGTGATCGCCATAGGGTGGGCGGGCGCTTCTGGGTGCTTGCGGACGACGACAGTGGGGACGAGGATGATGATGGCGGGCGCTCCGGCGACTCGACGGCCTACTCGCCGACTCCATTAGATGTGGTTTGTGAAGCTTTTGGTTCCGGCTACGAAGAGGATGAGGTGGCCGAGATTGTGGAGGCGGTCGTCCCTCTCGAGGATCCGGCGAGGAACGACTTGCGTCCCAGAGAGAAGATGGAGTTGCTCCGGCGTGTCATGCATCGGAGGACCACGGTGACTGCCCATCGACCGTGGAAGGGCCCTCTCCCCAAGGTGAGTCTTCCTAAGCTTACTGTGTTTGATTTGGTTAGACCGGAGGCGTGGATGGTTGTTGTCAGGAGGAAGAAGGGATGCCGTACGGCGGCCGGCCGGCAGCAGGCGGTGTCGGCGGCATCGCTCGGGATCGCGGCCGCTAGGGCGGCGCGTTTGAAAGCCCTGATTGGCGCAGATGGGCTACCGGTGGCTATTGGGCCATCTTCGGCTGGGTATGAGGCCCAGCGCGAAGAGGATCCAATTGGGCCGGATGCGGTTGGGCCGGGAACAGAGAGGCGAAAGGATAACGACTACGTGCGAGGCGCATGCAGCGATCAATCTTCCTCTCTTTCCATCGCACGCCGTAGGGTTTCCGTTCGTACGCGTTCTCTTCGCCGTGCTGATTGTGACGGCCGCTCTCGTTGCATCCCTCCGCTAGTGCCCATGGCGGGACGTGCTGTGGCGGGGTAGCGCCGCCGGCAAGGTCTGTTGCTGGTCGTGGAGCCGCGGTGCCGCAGCCGGCCGCTCCTGCCGGCCGTGGTGCCCTGATCCCTGGGGCCAGCTAGGCTACGGTGCCCTCGAAGGTGCAGGCGGCGGGTCGAGGACTGCCGCTAGCCGGCTCAAACAATCCGGCCTTGGGCCGAGGTGCTGCAGCGGTCGCCCCACGCCTGCCGGCTGCGGTCGGTGCTGCTGCCTCGGGTCGGGGAGGTGGCCTTGGTCCCCGGCCGCCGTTCCAGGGCCCGGGGAATGCGGGAAGGGGAGTACCGCACGGCCCGCGACCTGCGTTGGTGACCGGAATGTCGCCGGCTGTTGACCGTGGTGGACCTCGGCCTTCCGCGCCGGCCGTTGCTGCTGTGGGGAGCGGCGCCCCTCGTGGTGGACCTCGGCCTCCCGCGCGTGCCAATACTGTTGTGGGGAGCGGCGCCCATCCTCCGAGGCCTCCGGTACCTACGACGGTGGTGTGGGGTGCTGCTCCGCCGCTGACTCGGGCCGCGCCACCGCCTCACTACGTTGCGAGGCCAATGCAACAACGTTCGGGCCCAACGCAGACGCGGCTGAACGCGGGTGCTGGAGTGTCTGATGAGCCGCCCAGAGGACAGTGGGGGGACAATGGATATGATACTTACGGGGATGGCCAGCACCCTGGATCGTCGTCTAGAGGAGGTGGATGTGGTTATGCTTGGCAGAGTGATGGTTCTACTGACAGACCATTCCTTGGACCGTCGGGTGGTTTTATCGAGGGAGCTTCTGGCCCGAATTACCGGCAGAGAACTGGATACCATGGGCACCGCGGTGGCCGTGGCGGTGGTCGTGATCGGCACCGCAGACAACATCCGCCACCGGTTGTGCTAGATCACCAGGCCTCTGATATGGCGGTCGATCCCGTGCAGTCGACCGAATTTCCTGGCCAGGCAATGGAGGTAGTGACGGCTTTGGCCAATGTGGAGGTTCCGGAGACTGGGTGTTACGGCTGAGGCAGGTGACAGGTATGAGTCTGAGAGGGCGTCCAAGTGGGCGCGTAAGAAGGAGTAGATGCTATGCTATCGATGTGGTGAGAAGGGTCACTTCATTGCTGAGTGCATGGTGGAACTTTGTGATTCGTGTGGTAAGACAGCTCATGCTATGGGGGATTGCCCGCTTCTGCGTGATCAGGCTCCAGCTCTCACGATGTATGGAGTATATTGTGCTGAGCTCACGTTCTTTGAGTCCCCGGCGGCGAGAGAGGTTCAGGTTGAGACACAGAGCTTGACTACTGGAATTGTGAAAGATACCCAGGGAGTGGTGTCTGAGGCTCAAATTGTGCAGAGGCTTCAGGAGCTGGCCCCGGGTGATTTTCAGTGGGAGCTTGTCTAGATTGAGGACAATATGTTTAGGGTGGACTTCCCAACGGTGGATGATTTGCAGAGGCTGCTGAGTTTTGGGTTGTGCAAGGTCCCTGGTACTAAATGCATTCTGGAATTTCATTAGTGGAAGAAGGTGGAGCCTAAGGGAAAGCCGCTCACTCAAGTATGGCTACGGTTTTCAGGGGCGTCCTCTGAGCCTTTGTCAGATGCTAGATTTGTGGCTAGTCTAGGTATTATGGTTGGAAACACTGAGAAAGTGGATATGGTATTCACCCACGCCCATGGGGTGGCCCGACTCTTAGTGAGTGTTCTGGACATCGAGTTCGTCCCGGATGTGGTCAACTGGACGTATAGGGGAGAGGTGTTTCCGCTTGAGATAGAGTTTGAGGATACTAAGTTGTTTGCCGCCGCGGTTAATGGGGCCGATGTGGATATGCACAAGGGTGATGGCGACGCAGGTGCTAGTGGAGACCCGACTGATGAGACTGGTCGTGAGAGGACCAATGGGTCGAGTTCGGTTCCTCAGTTGCCTGGAGATCGACCCGAGGTAGAGCTAGCCCCAGCTCCGTCGGTGCCAACGAGTATGTTGTGGTTTGGGTCCTTTGAGCCAGCGTCTGCCCCGCCCAGACTTTGGAGCGACCGGGTGGAATCGGATGATGGCTTTGAGTGTATGTTACCGGTGTTGGAGCTTGATGCTGTGGGTGGTCCTGTGGTGGGAGGCTTGTTGAGGACACATTCGACGACGACCTTGGGGGGGTTGGGGAGATGGAGCCTCGGGTGGTTTCGCTCCCGCATACCACTTCATTGGTCTCGGGCCAGGGGACGACGTCTGCTTTGGAGGTTTTGCTTGGGAAGGGGAGTCCGGGGCAGGTGACCCCGGCCTCCTCTCCTCTTATCCAGGCGCCGGAGACACTGGTGACGCCGATGATGGCCGGTCGTGGGGGAGGCCATCTGGGTCAGGTGGACCCGGCTCCTTCTCCTCCGGTGGTGGCTACAGTGGTCGCTTCGCCAGCGGTGCTGGGGGGGTCTGGGGCAGGTGGTCTCGACCCTTCCTCCTCTTTCGCCAGTCAGGACATCGACGCCCTCAGGCCACACAGTTTGGGCGGGGGGAGTGTGTGCGCCGGCGGCGCCCGTGTATTCCTCCCCTGGCTTCCCGTCTGGGGGTCATGTGAGCCCTCCGTCATCTCCTCCGGTACGCTTGACTGATTCTTCAACGCGAGGTTTTACACGGGAGGAGGTTATTACCTTTCGTGGGATCCCCGATCCGGTCTCTGCGGGGCGACGGATGAGTTCTCGTCTCCAAGATCACCCGAAGGTTGATGACATGCAGCAGAGGTGCGCTATGAGGGCGGCCAAGCTTCGTGATGCTGAGATTTCTACTGGTATGTCCGTCAACATATCTAATTATTTATTGCATTTTTCTAATGAGGAAATTATAAATAATGCAAACCAGTTAGGAGTTGTGCTAGGGGCTAATGATAGTGAAATTTCCAATTTGGTAAATGATCTCTTAGATTTGGAGGCAGAACGTGCCTTAGAGACCATTCGTAATCTGGCTGCGGTAAAACCCATGAATGATAATGAGATTGAGGCGTTGGGGGTTCGAGTGCTCAATAATTTGTGTGCGGATCTAGCACCATCCAACCATGAGTCTGAGGATGATGATGTTCCACCAGCTAATACAGTAGTTAGTGCCACTGAGCCCGGTTATGAGGACCGGGTGGAAGAACCTAGTAAACCAAAGCGCAAGTGGAAACGGAAAATTTATCCCGATTCTGCGATTCGTAGGAGTGCTAGGATTCGAACTACCAAAAAATTTCATGATGAATTATGAAAGGAATCTTTTGGAATAGTAGAGGTCTGAAAGACTTGGCTAAAAGAAGGTTTCTTGCTGAGGCATCTTTAGAGCATCGATTAGATTTTATTGCTCTCTCGGAAACTGGTCGTGAGAACATTGCGCCCCAGTTTCTTACATCTCTTGTGGGCGGTATTGACTTCGACTGGCATTGCCTCCCTCTGCGAGGAAGATCGGGTGGGATCTTGCTTGGTGTGAGATGCGACTCGATAGAAGTCCGCAGCGTAGTGATGGGTGACTTTGCGGTTAAGTTTCGAGTCAGGTCTAAAGCTGATGGTTTCAACTGGGCTTTGGTGGCGGTTTATGGTGCCGCACAGCCCGAGCTTAAACCGGAGTTTTTTGCGGACCTTGTTCGAATCTGTGGGTCTGAGCAGCTTCCAATTTTAGTTGGGGGTGACTTCAATATTATTAGGAGGATAGAGGAGAAAAACAACGATAATTTTGACGACAGGTGGTCGTTTATGTTCAATACCATCATTGAAAGCTTGGATCTGAGGGAGATAGAGCTTTCTGGTAGAAAGTTTACCTTGGCTAATGCTATGCTTAACCCGACGTATGAAAAACTTGATCGAGTTCTCGCGAGCGTTGAGTGGGAACATAAGTACCCTTTCATAACGGTACAAGCCCTCTCGCGTGGAATATCCGATCACACTCCATTTTTCGTGGACTCGGGGGAGCCGAACCACATGGGAAACAAAAATACCTTTTCTTTCGAGATGGCCTGGTTTGAACGCGAAGGTTTCTTGGACCTGATTGCCAGGGAATGGGCTAAGGGTGCAGGAGGTAGGACTTCGGTCGAGCGTTGGCAGAATAAGATTTGGCATTTGAGAAGTTTCTGAAGGGGGTGGGCCAAGCATCTTAGTGGGGTGTATAAGATTGAAAAGGACAGGCTCCTTTCTCTTATTCAGATCCTGGACCTAAAGGCTGAATCCACGATTTTGCAGCCAGCAGAGCTTCAGGTTAAAATCGAGGCGGAGACGAGATTGAAAGAACTTCTTCGCGAAGAAGAATTGAAGTGGGCGTTACGGGCTAAGGTCCGCAAAGTTGTCCAGGGGGACACGAATACTCAATTCTTTCATTTGATTGCTAATGGTAAGCATAAAAAGAAGAGAATCTTTCAGCTTGAGCAAGACGGAGGAACTATTTTAGGACAGGATAACCTAAAAACTTATATAACCGAATATTACAAGCGGTTATTTGGACCTCCCGAGGAGAGCTATGTGTCCCTCGATGAGTCCAGGATTGAGGATGTGCCTCAACTATCGGCTGCCGATAATGATATCTTGGTTGCCCCGTTCTCAGAGAAGGAGGTGTTTGATGCTATTGCATAGATGAAAAACAATAAGGCTCCCGGACCGGATGGTTTCCCGGCGGAGTTCTATAAAAAGTGCTGGCACATTATTAAGGGGGATCTGTTACCTATGTTCCATGATCAGTTCTCTAGACAGCTTCATTTATTTCACTTGAATTTCGGAACAATCACATTGCTTCCTAAGAAAACAGATGATGTGAGAATAGAGCAGTTCAGGCCGATCTGCCTTCTCAATGTTAGTTTCAAAAATCTTCACCAAGGCCGGGACTAATAGGCTCACACAGATTGCGCATTCTGTGGTGCAACAGTCCCAAACTGCTTTCATGCCGGATAGAAACATCCTGGAAGGGGTGGCTGTCCTTCATGAAACGCTCCATGAAATCCATTCTAAAAAATTAGATGGAGTAATTTTTAAGGTGGATTTCGAGAAATCGTACGATAAAGTTAAATGGCCATTCCCCCAACAGGCCTTGCGTATGAAAGGTTTTGATGAAGCCTGGCGCCATCAGGTTAAATCGTTTACGCAAAAAGGGAGTGGCGGAATTAAGGTGAATGATGATATTGGTCATTACTTCCAGACACATAAAGGCCTAAGACAAGGAGATCCGATGTCCCCTATCATGTTTAACATTGTGGTTGATATGTTAGCACTTATGATAGGAAGGGCTAAGGAGAATGGTCAAGTAGGTGGCTTGGTACCTCATCTTGTTGATGGAGGTGTATCCATTCTTCAGTACGCTGATGATACAATCATTTTTATGGAGCATGACTTAGCAAAGGCGAGAAATATGAAGCTGGTGTTATGCCTATTCGAACAATTGACCGGTCTAAAGATTAACTTTCACAAGAGTGAGTTATTCAGCTTTGGTAGAGCCAAAGATGAACAAGAGTCTTATAGGCAATTGTTTGGGTGTGATTTGGGGGTGTTACATTTTTCTTACCTAGGTATACCAATCCACCACCACAAGCTGACAAACAGAGAATGGAAGTGCATCGAAGACCGATTTGAAAAGAAACTGAGTTGCTGGAAGGGCAAGCTCATGTCATACGGAGGCCGACTAATTTTGATAAATTCGGTGCTCACGAGTATGCCTATGTTTCTCTTGTCGTTCTTTGAAGTCCCAGTTGGCGTCAGGAAAAGACTGGACTTTTATCGATCGCGTTTCTTTTGGCTGGGTGATGAACTCAAAAGAAAATACCAGCTAGCTAAATGGGATATCATCTGTAGACCGAAAGACCAAGGGGGTCTTGGTATTGAGAATCTTGAAGTTAAGAACAGATGCCTTCTTAGTAAGTGGCTGTGGAAGCTATCCCATGAGACTGATGCCACGTGGGCGCAAATACTTCGTAGCAAGTACCTTCAGACCAAAACTTTGTCACAAGTAATAGTTAGGCCGACCGACTCGCCTTTCTGAAAAGGACTGATGAAAGTCAAACAATCCTTATTTAATATGACAAAGTTTATTATTGGCAACGGTGCTAGTACACGATTCTGGGAGGATACTTGGCTCAGAGAGACACCCTTGGCCATTCAATACCCGTGTTTATATCGTATTGTTCAACGTCGTGAGGTGTTCGTTGCAACGATATTTCAATCTATCCCCCTTAATATTCAGTTTAGACGGTCGCTAGTGGACAATCGTTGGGAAGCATGGCCCCGTCTAGCTAGGCGACTGATGGAGGTTCAGCTCTCCCAACAACCCGATGAATTACGCTGAAAGCTCACTAGGTCTGGAGTATTCACAGTTAAATCAATGTATATTGATGTTATCAATTCGAGCTTCATTCCTACCTCCAAGCATGTTTGGGCTGTCAAAGTTCTTTTGAAAATAAAAGTGTTTATGTGGTTTGTCCATAAACAAGTTATTTTAACTAAGGACAACCTGACAAAGCGTAATTGGACAGGATCTACTAGATGTAGCTTCTGTGATCGGGATGAGACAATTAAACACCTTTTTCTTGATTGCCCGTTAGCCAAAATTCTCTGGCGGACAGTACACATTGCTTTCAATATTACTCCACCGAATTCTGTTAACACGTTATTTGGGATATGGCTTAATGGGATTGAGCCCGACTTAGCGAGACATACTCGTGTGGGAGTATGCGCTTTGCTGTGGACTATTTGGAATTGCAGAAATGATTTGGTTTTTAACAGAACATCACGCTTTCATTTTGTGCAGGTTATCTTCCGAGCCACGACATTGATCCGTTCGTGGTCGCTACTCACTCCGATGGAGGCCAGGGAGCATTTGGTTACTGGTTCTATCCGCTGGGAGATGGTAGCTTGGGATATCTTCAACCGGTTTGGATGGCGGTCATGTAATAGGATAGGCAATTAGTTTACCTATCTCTCTTTAGCCAGCCGGTTGTGGCGTCCCTTTTCTGGCTAGTTTGTCTGTCTAGCCTATTTGGCTCTGAGTGAGCTTTTTTCAGTTGGAGACTTTGAGACCTTGTTGGAACCTTATTTATTTGTTTTAACAAGATGGTCGTATGCATCGTTCTGATGCAGAGGCCGGGGTGACCCCCTTTTCGGAAAAACGTAAAAATCTTGATCCCAGACATAGCCTTCGGTTATATCATGCATGCCATGGAACTACCAAGTTTGACATGCTCTACTACATCATACATGTCATTGGACAATAAAAAAGGGTATGTTCTACATATTAAAGTTATGGAGAAAGTTCATCCACAACTATCCTTGCCTTTGATGTCTTCATCACAAAAGTAGCGGTCGAAGGCGTAATATGGATCGAGCCGGATCTACACACTACAAGAGTTGTCCGACCCGTCACTGGCCTCATTCTTCTCCTCTTTTGGAGGCAGTCCATCCATGACACGTACCGCCTGGTTTTGCTCCTAGGCAAGGGTGTGTGTCGCCCTTTTTTCCTGCTTCTTGAGGATGTGGCATTGATAACTTCCTCGACTAAGGCGACATGTGACTCTGCCTCCACCTCCTCAGAGTCGAGGGCTGTTACGGCCTTCCGCACCCTCTGCCTCACAAGGCAGACACGCCAACCATATCATGGAGAGCCCGACGCTGCAGGGACGAGGTGCCACCAAAGGGGTTGCGCCGCCACCCCGAAGTAGGGGCGCCAAACGTTGGTCGCCTCGTCCGGCGAGGCCGTGGCCATCCGCCTCGAGCCACTACCACAGGTGGATCTGCGCACCATTTGCGGCGATGGAATGGACCCCGTTGGATCGAGTCCAACCACGATCGCGCGCACTCTGCCCGAGTGCGGCAAAAGAGGCATGCAGACAAGCATCTCTTCCTCAAGGATGAGGTCTCAGTCGACGGATCAGGAGAGCTCGAAGCGTCGGCGGTCATGTCAGAGAAGCCCGGAGACCACCAGAACGAAGCTTGGGTAGAGTGGAATGGCTAGCTAGGGTTTCGTTGGGAATATGGATAGGGACGAATATATATGGGGTGGGGGTGGACCAGCGTGAGCTGGATCCAACATGGACGCGTCTGGTTCTCCCATGTCCGCCTCAGATAAGGGCTGGATATGAAGGATGTCGGTAAGTCCGAACGTAAAGGTCTGGTATAAGAGGTGCAGATGGATAGAGATTTTCTCACCGGTCACTAACCGGACCGTCCGCCCAGACATGTATGAAACGTTTGAGGAGCCCCGTTGTACATGTCCTAACCAAATACTTCCTCCGTCTCAAAATAAGTGTCTCAACTTTGTATTAGCATTAATACAAAAATATACTAAGCTTGAGACACTTATTGTGGAACGGAGGAAGTATTAATTAAAGATTCGCAACTTGCTCAGCAAAAATGAAATCACACATTGCTGGGCTTGTTCAGAAAAAAAGGAAGAAGAAGAAAAACTGATCCTGGCCGTACGTGCGTGTGCTGTCTGATCTGATGTTGAGATGGTCCGTCAAAAGCAGCAGGAACGGGTCCAGCCACGCGCCCATGCTGCCGCTGCCGCTGCCTGTTGTTGACCGAAACCGGCTCCGGATGATGGCACAGCGGATCCGGACTCCTGCGGATGCATATGACACGCAGATCTTGTGCCGCCACGTGGCCGTGCAAGCGCCACGTTTGTGGAGGAGAACCGCGCGCGCGCGCACTTTGTCCAGGCAAACCGCGTGCGGCCGGTCAATCATCACAAAATTATGGCGCCATAATTGGCTTGTAAACTGCGGGGGCCATGGGGCCAAGCTCAGCTTAGTCCAGCATGATATGCACTGTTTTGGTTTTCAGTTTAGGGTTTCTCAACAACAAAAAAAGTTTTCAGTTTAGGAGTCATTGAGAAAAGACACGCTAAGAGCATCTAGAGCCGGATCCTCTCAAACCCGTCTCATACGTCCGGGTGGGCTGCTCGGTCACTATCCGATCATGTTTTTTTTACCTAAACAGACGCCTCAAACGAGGCTCAAATGTCCGGACTGACCGACACCCCATATCCAGCTCAAATTGGGGCGCCCGGACGCGCCCGCCACGCCGGACCCGACCAATACTGGCCCACCCGACCCCACATATATATATTCGTTCTCATCCGCTCGTCGGAGCAAACCCTAGCCACTTCACTCCACTCCACTCCCCTCCCCTCTGCCACCCGAACTCGCCTCCGGCGAGTTCCGGCGGTCTCCGGTATGGCAGGCAGCGGATCGGACCCCGACCACTCCGAATCCGTCGTCTCGGGTGTCATCCCGTGCGGGTTGGAGGAGGCAATGGAAGTCCGCATTGCACTCCGCCGCTCCCGGAAGGACAGTGCCCGGCCAACGGACGGATCCGTCCACTGCGACTTCATAGCGCCGGCTCCCCGGGCGCTCGGGTCCTCTGGTGCTGGATCCTCGCGGTCCCGGCATATAGCAAGGGAATGAATCACACTTGTACCTCTAGCTCGACTGTCCGGTCACCTTCCATATAGAAAAATCAGTTTTTGTGTGTGAGAGAGAGAGAGCGACCTCCATTAGATTTCGATTGTACTGGAGTATTACCTAAAGTACTCATTCGGCTTAAAACGTCTACCCTGCCGGTCTACTGCAGAAACCAAAGAGAGAAAATTAGCAATGGATGATGGGAAGCCCATTTCATCCGAAACAGCCAAGGAAGAGGAGCCACCTGCGCCGTAGCCGTGGCAGCCAGTAGCAAATGTTGGAGAGAGAGAGAAGAGAACCTGACAGCGTACAGTCGAGCGTAGTATTTCCGGCAGCCAAGTTGGAATCCAGCTGTTGTGCACAACACAACCAACACGCATGCCGATGCGTGAGTGACACCAGCAGCTGCAGCTGGAGCTGGAGCACGTACTGCTACACCAGTAGTAGGAGTACGTTGTGCATACGCGCCAACACAGACAGACACGGACACTGCCTCCCCCCCCCCCCCCCCCCCCCCCCCCTTCCTTCCACCGCTCCCGCTTTTCCCCGGCCCCAGCCGAGCCGAGCTGCTCGCTCCTGCTGGTAAACAGCACGCCGGCCCGGCCGTAGTGCACCACTCGCGATGACTCATGGCCTGGGCGGGCTCGCATCATTGCACCGCAGCCGCAGCGCACCGGCGAGCAAGAAACAGAGCAAGAGAAGAGAGAGGGGGTCGTCGTCGTCGTCGTCGTCGTCGTGGAACGTAGTGGCAGACCATGGCACGCCCATTGGAGTGGCCTGGCTCTGTGCTTGCCGACGGCGCAATTCCCGAGGCCCTCAATCGCCTCTCCGGTGACCGTTTTCGTCCTTATTTTAACATGTTGGCGCCCTACTACGAGTGTGCGTGCAACCATAGTTTAATCCTTTCAAAACCAGTAAAAGCAGTAGCTTAGGGTTCAACGCAGCACGTCTAACACTCCTTCCGTCCGTTCCTTCAAAGAATTACTACTAGGTCAATGCTATCAGCTCTTCAACAAAATTGAACATGCCTATGCTTGACATGTTTATAGAAAGATTGTCTATCCTCCACAGTCAAACAAATGTGTATCATTAGAACCAGCATGAAGCATATTTTGCACTTTGTTTATTTGGAATTTACATGTCGATAGTTTATTATTCACAATAATGTATACGCTGTTTTTTTCTTCTTCTAATCGGATTTGGTCTTATTTTGATCAAATAAATGAGTTCGTAGACTAAATAATCCCATTCTGAATTGTTAGGAAGGGAGAGAGGGATTGGTGGAATTGTTCGTTTTATTGCTTGAGCCTCGTGGGCATATATATAGGAGTACATGATTTACTTGGAGTACAAGGCAAGCCAGAATATTTCCTAGTCTAACCTATGTTTCCTAATACAATCACGTCACTCAACATCCCCCCGCAGTCACAACGGTAGCGATGCAGACGGTGAGACTGGAGAAGAATCCGAAGGCAAGCCGACGGACACCCCCCACAGTCGTAACGGTCGATGCATCGCGGAGTCGTGGCTGGAGTGGAAACCAACGAGGTTGCTCAAGCAGGCGGTAGCCCTTTGTGCCGTTTGTCGATGTAGCCGAGAGCGTGGGTGGTGGAGCCGTGGTCGAGGTAGCCGTGCGAAGAATGCCGTGGTCGATGTCGAGTCGGGGTAGCCGGTGTCGAGGAAGTCGCCGTGGAGCCGCGGGCGCAAGGGGGCGCCGAGTTAGCATGGGCGCAGTGGTGTCGAAGTAGTGGTGCGCCAGGAAGTAGATGATGTTGACGACGCGTCGCGGCGGGTTTGCCAAGCCCGGGGACACATCGTGGACGAAGGCACGCAGCGGTGTTGCCAGCACCGGGCATGCGTAGACGGACGAAGACGATGTTGATGAAGCGCCGCGCCAGGCTTGCCAGGCCCGGGGACACGTCGTGGACGAAGGCACGCGGCGGTGTTGCCAGCACCGGGCATGCGTTGACGAGGGACCTGCACGAGCTGTACACCATGTCGGAGAAGTCGGAGAGGCCAGCAGAGAAGGACTCGACGACGGTTGCGGCGCCAATCGGCGCGGGGCCAATGTCGCCCGCGGTTGTCGGAGTAGATGAAGCGGTCGGGGTAGATGACGGCGACGCTGGCGACGAACTGGTGGTGGACGAAGACGAAGGGGGTGGACGGGCGGCGGCGGCGGCTACGAAGGTAGCGGCGGCGGCGGCCAAAGAAGAGCGGCAGCGGCGGCTTGAAGGCGGCGGCGGCGGCTAGGTTAGGAGTGCGGCGGTGGTGCTCGACGTAGGCGAAGAATCCTGACAGCATGACGAAGACCGGCGTGGTCGGTGGCGTTCCCGCGCCAAGGGAGATGGCGCGGCGCATACCACGGGAGGTAGACGCGCGGTGACGGCGGTGGACCGCGGGCCGCGGCGCTACGGCCCGAAGGGGCGACGCGGCGGCGGCGGGCAGGTCGGGGTGACGACGGAAGACCTCGGGATGGTCGCAGGGACCGCGGGCCGCGGTGCTATAGCCCGAAGGGGCGGCACAGCGGCGAAGCGCGGGGTGGTGCAACCGCGTGGACGGCCTCGAGACGGCGGCGTGGACCGCGTGCCACGCTCGCTACGGCCCGACGGGGCGACGCAGCGGCGGCGCGAGGGTCGGTGCAGCCACGGGGACGGCCTGGAGTGGACGAGCTCGGGGCGGCGGTAGACCGTGGGGGGCGACGCAGCGGTGACGCGGGTCGGTGCAGCCGGGAGGAGAACCACGGGGCGGCGGCGCTGCGGCCCGATGGGGCGACGCAGCGGCAGCCTGTTGCTCGATCGACGGAGGGGCGCGCTGAACTCGGAGACGATCTTCACGGGACCTGCGAAGGCGCGCGTAACCGACGGGCCAGGTCGGTCGCGCGGCGTAGATGAGGCTGATAGCGGCGGCGAGCGGGTGATCAAGCCGATCGCGCGCGAGGTCGGGGACACCGCTCGGTGAAGGCGTGGTGGCGGCGGAGTCCGAGATGAAGCCGGCGGCGGCGGGCGGCAGGGCGGCTATGATTGGCCGCTGCATGGCGCGAGGCCGCCGGGTCGGGGTGATGCAGGAGTCCCGGTCGGAGCAGGCGGTGACGGCCGGCGTAGATCGACGGGCGGGCCGTCGCGCGAACGGCGGCGGTGAAGGGCCGCCGCATGATGCGAGGCCGTCGGGTCGGGGCGACCGGCGGGTAGACGCGTGGACGACGCGCGAGGCCGCCAGGTCGGTGAAGACGCTGGTGTAGTCGATGCCAAAGTCGGAGTAGAGGCGCACGGGGTCGACGGCGGCGGTGGGCGACGCAAACCGGATCACAAAGACCGAAAAACCAAAAAGTAGACGCCGATCAAAGCGACCGGCGAGAGAGAAAACCCGGATCAAAGGATCGGGAAAAAGACTCTCTAGGGCAGCCGGTCAACACGACCGGCGGACGAACCCTAGGTACGGGCGGCGCGGCCCCCGGCGGCGGTCAAAGAGGCCGACCGCCCCGGGGGCGGCGCGCAGGTGCGGAAGCGGTGGCGGCTAGGGTTTAGGATCGACTTGCGAAAGATACCATGTTAGGAAGGGAGAGAGGGATTGGTGGAATTGTTCGTTTTATTGCTTGAGCCTCGTGGGCATATATATAGGAGTACATGATCTACTTGGAGTACAAGGCAAGCCAGAATATTTCCTAGTCTAACCTATGTTTCCTAATACAATCACGTTACTCAACATGAATTGTTGGTCCAAAACATGCATTTAGTTTGAATTAATAAACTAATGGTCCATTTCACTCAAATATATGTATGTTTGACTTTTGCATAGCCTACCATGCGCTAAAACGAAGGAAATAGTGTTGGAAATATGCCCTAGAGGCAATAATAAAAGTATTATTATATTTCATTGTTCATGATAATTGTCTTGTATTCATGCTATAACTGTATTATCCGGAAATCGTAATACACGTGTGAATACTTAGACCACACTATGTCCCTGGTAAGCCTCTAGTTGACCAGCTCGTTGTGATCAACAGATAGTCATGGTTTCCTGACTATGGACATTGGATGTCATTGATAACGGGATCACATCATTAGGAGAATGATGTGATGGACAAGACCCAATCCTAAGCATAGCATAAAAGATCGTGTAGTTCGTTTTGCTAGAGCTTTGCAAGTGTCAAGTATCTCTTCCTTCGACCATGAGATCGTGTAACTCCCGGATACCGTAAGAATGCCTTGGGTGTACCAAACGTCACAACGTAACTGGGTGACTATAAAGGTACATTACAGGTATCTCCGAAAGTAGCTGTTGGGTTGACACGGATCGAGACTGGGATTTGTCACTCCGTATGACGGAGAGGTATCTCTGGGCCCACTCGGTAATGCATCATCATAATGAGCTCAATGTGACCAAGGTGTTGGACACGGGATCATGCATTACGGCACGAGTAAAGTGACTTGCCGGTAACGAGACTGAACAAGGTATTGGGATACCGACGATCGAGTCTCGGGCAAGTAACGTACCGATTGACAAAGGGAATTGCATACAGGGTTTTGATCGAATCCTCGACATAGTGGTTCATCCGATGACAACATCGAGGAGCATGTCGGAGCCATCATGGGTATCCAGATCCCGCTGATGGTTATTGACTAAGAGAGTCTCGGTCATGTCTACATGTCTCCCGAACCCGTAGGGTCTACACACTTAAGGTTCAGTCACGCTAGGGTTGTAGGGATATGTATATGCAGTAACCCGAATGTTGTTCGGAGTCCCGGATGAGATCCCGGACGTCACGAGGAGTTCCGGAATGGTCCGGAGGTAAAGATTTATATATGGGAAGTCCTGTTTCGGGCATCGGGACAAGTTTCGGGGTTATCGGTATTGTACCGGGACCACCGGAGGGGTCCCGGGGGCCCACCGGGTGGGGCCACCCATCCCCGGGGGCCACATGGGCTGTAGGGGGTGCGCCTTGGCCTACATGGGCCAAGGGCACCAGCCCCACAAGGCCCATGCGCCTAGGGTTCCAAAGGGGGAGGAGTCCTACTAGTGGAAGGCACCTCCTAGGTGCCTTGGGGGGGAGGGAAACCCCCCTAGGCCGCCGCACCCCCTAGGAGATTGGATCTCCTAGGGCCGGCCACCCCCCCTTGGCACCCCTATATATAGTGGGGGAGAGGAGGGACTTCATACCTTATGCCCTGGCCTTTGGTTGCCTCCTTCTCCCTCCCCAACACCTCCTCCAACTCCATAGCGCTTAGCGAAGCTCTGCCGGAGTACTGCAGCTCCACCAACACCACGCCGTCGTGCTGCTGCTGGTGCCATCTCCCTCAACCTCTCCTCCCTTCCTTGCTGGATCAAGAAGGAGGAGACGTGGCTGATCCGTACGTGTGTTGAACGCGGAGGTGCCGTCCGTTCGGCGCAGGTCATCGGTGATTTGGATCACGTCGAGTACGACTACATCATCACCTTGCAAGCTTCCGCACGCGATCTACAAGTGGTATGTAGATGCAAACTCTCTCCCTAGACTTGTTGCTTAGATGAACTCATAGATGGATCTTGGTGAAACCGTAGGAAAAATTTTAATTTTCTGCAACGTTCCCCAACAGTGGCATCATGAGCTAGGTTTATGCGTAGTTCTCTTTGCACGAGTAGAACACAACTTTGTTGTGGGCGTGGATTTTGTCATCTTACTTGCCTCTACTAGTCTTTTCTTGCTCAACGGTATTGTGGGATGAAGCGGCCCGGACCAACCTTACACGTACACTTACGTGAGACCGGTTCCACCGACTGACATGCACAAGTTGCATAAGGTGGCTGGCGGGTGTCTGTCTCTCCCACCTTAGTTGGAGCGGAATCGATGAACAGGGCCCTTATGAAGGGTAAATAGAAGTTGACAAAATCACGTTGTGGTGATTCGTAGGTAAGAAAACGTTCTTGCTAGAACCCAATTGCAGCCACGTAAAAGATGCAACAACAATTAGAGGACGTCTAACTTGTTTTTGCAGCGATTGATCATGTGATGTGATATGGCCAGAAGTTGTGATGAATGATGAATTGTGATGTATGAGATCATGTTCTTTGTAATAGGATTCACGACTTGCATGTCGATGAGTATGACAACCGGCAGGAGCCACAGGAGTTGTCATTATTTTTTGTATGACCTGCGTGTCATTGAATAACGTCATGTAAACTACTTTACTTTATTGCTAAACGTTAGTCATAGAAGTAGAAGTAGTCGTTGGCGTGACAACTTCATGAAGACACGATGATGGAGATCATGATGATGGAGATCATGGTGTCAAGCCGGTGACAAGATGATCATGGAGCCCCGAAGATGAAGATCAATGGAGCTATATGATATTGGCCATATCATGTCACAACTATATAATTGCATGTGATGTTTATTATGTATTATGCATCTTGTTTACTTAGAACGACGGTAGTAAATAAGATGATCCCTTATAAAATTTCAAGAAGTGTTCTCCCCTAACTGTGCACCGTTGCTACAGTTCGTCGTTTCTAAGCACCACGTGATGATCGGGTGTGATGGATTCTTACGTTCACATACAACGGGTGTAAGACAGTTTTACACAGCGAAAACACTTAGGGTTAACTTGACGAGCCTAGTATGTGCAGACATGGCCTCGGAACACGGAGACCGAAAGGTCGAACACGAATCGTATAGAAGATACGATCAACATGAAAATGTTCACCGACGATGACTAGTCCGTCTCACGTGATGATCGGACACGGGCTAGTCGACTCGGATCATGTAACACTTAGATGACTAAAGGGATGTCTAATCTAAGTGGGAGTTCATAATTTGATTAGAACTTTATTATCATGAACTTAGTCTAAAACCTTTGCAAATATGTCTTGTAGATCAATGGCCAACGCTAATGTCAACATGAACTTCAACGCGTTCCTAGAGAAAACCAAGCTGAAAGATGATGGCAGCAACTATACGGACTGGGTCCGGAACCTGAGGATCATCTTCATAGCTGCCAGGAAACAATATGTCCTAGAAGGACCGCTAGGTGACGCTCCCGTCCCAGAGAACCAAGACATTATGAATGCTTGGCAGTCTCGCGCTGATGATTACTCCCTCGTTCAGTGCGGCATGCTTTACAGCTTAGAACCGGGGCTCCAAAAGCGTTTTGAGCATCACGGAGCATATGAGATGTTCGAAGAGCTGAAACTAGTTTTTCAAGCTCATGCCCGGGTCGAGAGATATGATGTCTCCGACAAGTTCTACAGTTGTAAGATGGAGGAAAACAGTTCTGTCAGTGAGCACATCCTGAAGATGTCTGGGTTGCACAACCGTATGACCCAGCTAAACATTAACCTCCCAGATGAGGCGGTCATTGACAGAATCCTCCAGTCGCTCCCACCAAGCTACAAGAGCTTTGTGATGAACTACAACATGCAGGGAATGGAAAAGACCATTCCTGAAGTGTTCTCGATGCTGAAGTCAGCAGAGGCTGAAATCAAGAAAGAACATCAAGTGTTGATGGTCAATAAGACCACTAAGTTCAAGAAGGGCAAGGGTAAGAAGAACTTCAAGAAGGACGGCAAAAATGTTGCCGCGCCTGGTAAGCCAGTTGCCGGGAAGAAGTCAAAGAATGGACCCAAGCCTGAGACTGAGTGCTTTTATTGCAAAGGGAAGGGTCACTGGAAGCGGAACTGCCCCAAATACTTAGCGGAAAAGAAGGCCGGCAACACCAAAGGTATATTTGATATACATGTGATTGATGTGTACCTTACCAGTAATCGTAGTAACTCCTGGGTATTTGATACCGGTGCCGTTGCTCATATTTGTAACTCACAGCAGGAGCTGCGGAATAAACGGAGACTGGCAAAGGACGAGGTGACGATGCGCGTCGGGAATGGTTCCAAAGTCGATGTGATCGCCGTCGGCACGCTGCCTCTACATTTACCTACGGGATTAGTTTTGAACCTCAATAATTGTTATTTAGTGCCAAGTTTGAGCATGAACATTGTATCTGGATCTCGTTTAATACGAGATGGCTACTCATTTAAGTCTGAGAATAATGGTTGTTCGATTTATATGAGAGATATGTTTTATGGTCATGCTCCGATGGTCAATGGTTTATTCTTAATGAATCTCGAGCGTAATATTACACATGTTCATAGTGTAGATGCCAAAAGATTTAAAGTTGATAACGATAGTCCCACATACTTGTGGCACTGCCGCCTTGGTCACATTGGTGTCAAGCGCATGAAGAAGCTCCATGCAGATGGACTTTTAGAGTCTCTTGATTATGAATCATTTGACACGTGCGAACCATGCCTCTTAGGTAAAATGACCAAGACTCCGTTCTCCGGAACAATGGAGCGAGCAACCAACTTGTTGGAAATCATACATACCGATGTGTGCGGTCCAATGAGCGTTGAGGCTCGCGGAGGATATCGTTATGTTCTCACTCTCACAGATGACTTGAGTAGATATGGGTACGTCTACTTAATGAAACACAAGTCTGAGACCTTTGAAAAGTTCAAGGAATTTCAGAATGAGGTGGAGAATCAACGTGACCGAAAGATAAAATTCTTATGATCAGATCGTGGAGGAGAATACTTAAGTCACGAATTTGGTACATACTTAAAGAAATGTGGAATCGTTTCACAGCTCACGCCGCCTGGAACACCTCAGCGAAACGGTGTGTCCGAACGTCGTAATCGCACTCTATTGGATATGGTGCGGTCTATGATGTCTCTTACCGATTTACCGCTATCATTTTGGGGATACGCTCTAGAGACAGCTACATTCACTTTAAATAGGGCACCGTCTAAATCCGTTGAGACGACATCGTATGAATTATGGTTTGGAAAGAAACCTAAGCTGTCGTTTCGAAAAGTTTGGGGATGCGAAGCTTATGTCAAGAAACTTCAACCTGAAAAGCTCGAACCCAAGTCGGAAAAATGCGTATTCATAGGATACCCTAAGGAAACTATAGGGTATACCTTCTACTTAAGATCCGAAGGCAAGATCTTTGTTGCCAAGAACGGGTGCTTTCTGGAAAAAGAGTTTCTCTCGAAAGAAGTAAGTGGGAGGAAAGTAGAACTCGATGAAGTACTACCTCTTGAGCGGGATAGTGACGCAGCACAGGAAACCATTCCTGTGATGCCCACACCAACTGAAGAGGAAAACCATGATAATGATCAAGGTACTTCGGATCAAGTTACTGCTGAACTTCGTAGGTCCACAAGGACACGTTACGCACCAGAGTGGTACGGCAACCCTGTCCTGGAAATCATGTTGTTAGACAACAATGAACCTTCGAACTATGAAGAAGCAATGACGGGCCCAGATTCCAACAAATGGCTTGAAGCCATGAAATCCGAGATAGAATCCATGTATGAAAACAAAGTATGGACTTTGACAGACTTGCCCGATGATCGGCGAGCGATAGAAAACAAATGGATCTTTAAGAAGAAGACGGACGCGGATGGTAATGTTACCATCTATAAAGCTCGACTTGTCGCTAAGGGTTATCGACAGGTTCAAGGGATTGACTACGACGAGACATTCTCTCCCGTAGCGAAGCTAAAGTCCGTCCGAATCATGTTAGCAATTGCCGCATACTATGATTATGAGATATGGCAGATGGACGTCAAAACAGCATTCCTTAACGGGCATCTTAAGGAAGAACTGTATATGATACAGCCGGAAGGTTTTGTCGATCCTCAGAACGCTAACAAAGTATGCAAGCTCCAGTGATCCATTTATGGACTGGTGCAAGCATCTCGGAGTTGGAACATTCGCTTTGATGAGATGATCAAAGCGTTTGGGTTTATGCAGACTTATGGAGAAGCCTGCGTTTACAAGAAAGTGAGTGGGAGCTCTGTAGCATTTCTCATATTATATGTAGATGACATACTCCTGATGGGAAATAATATAGAATTTCTAGACAGCATTAAGGCCTACTTGAATAAGTGTTTTTCAATGAAGGACCTTGGAGAAGCTGCTTATATATTAGGCATCAAGATCTATAGAGATAGATCGAGACGCCTCATAGGTCTTTCACAAAGTACATACCTTGATAAGATTTTGAAGAAATTCAGAATGGATCAGTCCAAGAAGGGGTTCTTGCCTATGTTACAAGGTATGAGACTGAGCTCAGCTCAGTCACCGACCACGGCAAAAGATAAAGAAGAGATGAGTGTCATCCCCTATGCTTCAGCCATAGGATCTATTATGTATGCCATGCTGTGTACCAGACCCGATGTAAACCTTGCCGTAAGTTTGGTAGCAAGATACCAAAGTAATCCCGGCAAGGAACACTGGACAGCGGTCAAGAATATCCTGAAGTACCTGAAAAGGACAAAGGACATGTTTCTCGTTTATGGAGGAGACGAAGAGCTCGTCGTAAAGGGTTACGTCGACACTAGCTTCGACTCAGATCCGGATGACTCTAAGTCACAAACCGGATACGTGTATATGTTGAATGGTGGAGCAGTAAGCTGGTGCAGCTGCAAGCAGAGCGTCGTGGCGGGATCTACGTGTGAAGCGGAGTACATGGCAGCCTCGGAGGCAGCACATGAAGCGATTTGGGTGAAGGAGTTCATCACCGACCTAGGAGTCATACCCAATGCGTCGAGGCCGATCAAACTCTTCTGTGACAACACTGGAGCTATTGCCCTCGCAAAGGAGCCCAGGTTTCACAAGAAGACCAGGCACATCAAGCGTCATTTCAACTCCATCCGTGAAAATGTTCAAGATGGAGACATAGAGATTTGCAAAGTACACACGGATCTGAATGTCGCAGATCCGCTGACTAAACCTCTCTCGCGTGCAAAACATGATCAACACCAGAACTCTATGGGTGTTCGATTCATCACAATGTAACTAGATTAGTGACTCTAGTGCAAGTGGGAGACTGTTGGAAATATGCCCTAGAGGCAATAATAAAAGTATTATTATATTTCATTGTTCATGATAATTGTCTTGTATTCATGCTATAACTGTATTATCCGGAAATCGTAATACACGTGTGAATACTTAGACCACACTATGTCCCTGGTAAGCCTCTAGTTGACCAGCTCGTTGTGATCAACAGATAGTCATGGTTTCCTGACTATGGACATTGGATGTCATTGATAACGGGATCACATCATTAGGAGAATGATGTGATGGACAAGACCCAATCCTAAGCATAGCATAAAATATCGTGTAGTTCGTTTTGCTAGAGCTTTGCAAGTGTCAAGTATCTCTTCCTTCGACCATGAGATCGTGTAACTCCCGGATACCGTAAGAATGCCTTGGGTGTACCAAACGTCACAACGTAACTGGGTGACTATAAAGGTACATTACAGGTATCTCCGAAAGTAGCTGTTGGGTTGACACGGATCGAGACTGGGATTTGTCACTCCGTATGACGGAGAGGTATCTCTGGGCCCACTCGGTAATGCATCATCATAATGAGCTCAATGTGACCAAGGTGTTGGACACGGGATCATGCATTACGGCACGAGTAAAGTGACTTGCCGGTAACGAGACTGAACAAGGTATTGGGATACCGACGATCGAGTCTCGGGCAAGTAACGTACCGATTGACAAAGGGAATTGCATACAGGGTTTTGATCGAATCCTCGACATAGTGGTTCATCCGATGACAACATCGAGGAGCATGTCGGAGCCATCATGGGTATCCAGATCCCGCTGATGGTTATTGACTAAGAGAGTCTCGGTCATGTCTACATGTCTCCCGAACCCGTAGGGTCTACACACTTAAGGTTCAGTCACGCTAGGGTTGTAGGGATATGTATATGCAGTAACCCGAATGTTGTTCGGAGTCCCGGATGAGATCCCGGACGTCACGAGGAGTTCCGGAATGGTCCGGAGGTAAAGATTTATATATGGGAAGTCCTGTTTCGGGCATCGGGACAAGTTTCGGGGTTATCGGTATTGTACCGGGACCACCGGAGGGGTCCCGGGGGCCCACCGGGTGGGGCCACCCATCCCCGGGGGCCACATGGGCTGTAGGGGGTGCGCCTTGGCCTACATGGGCCAAGGGCACCAGCCCCACAAGGCCCATGCGCCTAGGGTTCCAAAGGGGGAGGAGTCCTACTAGTGGAAGGCACCTCCTAGGTGCCTTGGGGGGGAGGGAAACCCCCCTAGGCCGCCGCACCCCCTAGGAGATTGGATCTCCTAGGGCCGGCCACCCCCCCTTGGCACCCCTATATATAGTGGGGGAGAGGAGGGACTTCATACCTTATGCCCTGGATCAAGAAGGAGGAGACGTGGCTGATCCGTACGTGTGTTGAACGCGGAGGTGCCGTCCGTTCGGCGCAGGTCATCGGTGATTTGGATCACGTCGAGTACGACTACATCATCACCTTGCAAGCTTCCGCACGCGATCTACAAGTGGTATGTAGATGCAAACTCTCTCCCTAGACTCGTTGCTTAGATGAACTCATAGATGGATCTTGGTGAAACCGTAGGAAAAATTTTAATTTTCTGCAACGTTCCCCAACAAATAGTTCGAAGTGACTTCGTGAACATGATAATGCAGAAAAATCTTTTGTCTCTGTTAAAAAAAATCAGATGGTAAACTTGATGATGCACTACTTGACACGTGTCGTACGACCTAATAATCTTAGAGTATGACCGTATGAGCATCTCCGATGCCAATGCAGAAAATAAATAAATAAAATTAAATAAATCCTCCATCGTCTAGAAGATGGACTTGATGATTCTTTGAATTTTACATAAAACTAGAAACACATGACTTCCCATGTACTCCCGCCGGTCCTTTTTACTCCGCATACAACATTGGGACAAGTTAAGTTTTGCAATGTTTGACCATATTTATATTAAAAAATATCAACATCTAAAAAAGAAATATGAATCTACGTTCCATAAGGAATCTAATGATATTGATTTAGTATTGTGAATGCTGATACTTTTTCTTATAGGTTTAGTCAAATTAGAGATATCATAACTTTGTACAAAACTAATATGCAGACTAGAAGGACTGCACGGAGTACAAGACTGTTTATCTGCACAATTTCCAAAGTATATTTTGCAAGATTTTGAAAAATGTGCTACTTTCTTATATGCTGCACAATGCATTATAATATGTATGTTGGAGGAAACTATCCTTTTTCTTTGCTGTAATACGTGTATCATTTGTATCGTAAAAATCATAAACAAATCATGTAAATATCAACCTGACAAAACTGAAAAGACAATAAAATATTAACCTTTACATAAAGGAACACCAGCCAAGAAAATAATAATTACAATCAAACCGAAGAATCCTCTGAACTTGACACCAACGCCCGTCACCTGCCTCTCGCACCACCACAACAACCACCAAAGGAAAAAAATGATGGATCATCTCCTCACTCGAGCTTGAAGCGGCTTCATCGTTGATATGCAACTTTGCGGACCTTCAAGGTGGCTCACCAAAGACGAAGCCATTACCGTTAAACGAATAAGACGGGGCAACACCCCGGACACGCCATCAAACTTCGGATTTGACGCACACACCCCTCCCGACAAAGACGTCGAAGGAGAAAACCATACCTATTATCCACGAACCAAAACCCATCTCACGATCTACCATCTTTCAAATGTCGTCTATACAGACCACAATCTACATCCCTGAAGGAAATATGCCCTAGAGGCAATAATAAAGTTGTTATTTATATTTCCTTATATCATGATAAATGTTTATTATTCATGCTAGAATTGTATTAACCGGAAATTTAGTACATGTGTGAATACATAGACAAACAAAGTGTCACTACTGTGCCTCTACTTAACTAGCTCGTTAATCAAAGATGGTTAAGCTTCCTAATCATAGACATGAGTTGTCATTTGATGAACGGGATCACATCATTAGAGAATGATGTGATTGACTTGACCCATCCGTTAGCTTAGCATTATGATCGTTTAGTTTATTGATATTGCTTTCTTCATAACTTATACATGTTTCTATGATTATGAGATTATGCAACTTCCGAATACCGGAGGAACACTTAGTGTGCTATCAAACGTCACAACGTAACTGGGTGATTATAAAGATGCTCTACAGGTGTCTCTGATGGTGTTTGTTAAGTTGGCATAGATCGAAATTAGGATTTGTCACTCTGTGTATCGGAGAGGTATCTCGGGGCCCTCTCGGTAATGCACATCACTATGAGCCTTGCAAGCAATGTAACTAATGAGTTAGTTACGGGACGATGCATTACGAAATGAGTAAAGAGACTTGCCGGTAACGAGATTGAACTAGGTATGATGATACCGATGATCGAATCTCGGGCAAGTAACATACCGATGACAAAGGGAACAACGTATGTTGTTATGCGGTTTGACCGGTAAAGATCTTCATAGAATATGTAGGAACCAATATGAGCATCCAGGTTCCGCTGTTAGTTATTGACCGAAGATGAGTCTCGGTCATGTCTATATAGTTCTCAAACCCGTAGGGTCCGCACGCTTAACGTTCGATGACGATCAATATTATGAGTTTATGTGATTTGATGTACCAAAGGTTGTTCGGAGTCCCGGATGTGATCACGGACATGACGAGGAGTCTCGAAATGATCGAGATATAAAGATTGATATATTGGATGACTATATTCGGACACCAGAATAGTTCCGGAGGTCACCGGATATATATCGGAGTGTCGGAAGGGTTATCGGATCCACCGGATAAGTAATGGGCCTTATTAGGCCCAGGGGAGAGAGAGGGGCAGCCAAGGGCTGGCCACGCCCCCCCCCCCCATGGCCTAGTCCGAATTGGACTAGGGGGAGGGGCGGCGCCCCCTCCTTCCTTCTCTTTCCCCTCTCCTTCCTTCTTCTCCTAGTAGTACTAGGAAAGGGGGAACCAACTCCTACTTGGAGTAGGATTGCCCCCTTGGGAGCGCCCTATGAGGGTCGACCGGCCTCCTGATACATCTCCATTGTATCTACTTTTCCAAACACTTTTGCCCTTGTTTTGGACTCTAACTTGCATGATTTGAATGGAACTAACCCGGACTGACATTGTTTTCAGCAGAATTGCCATGGTGTTATTTTTGTGCAGAAATAAAAGTTCTTGGAATGACCTGAAAATCAATGGAGAATATCTTTGGAATATATAAAAACTACTAGCGAAAGAATCAAGGCCAGAGGGCCCACACCCTGTCCACGAGGGTGGGGGGCGCGCCCCCTGCCTCGTGGACCCCTGGAGCTCCACCGACCTCAACTCCAACTCTATATATTGATGTTATGGGAGAAAAAAATGAGAGAGAATTATTCATCGCGTTTTACGATACAGAGCCGCCGCCAAGCCCTAATCTCTCTCGGGAGGGCTGATCTGGAGTCTGTTCGGGGCTCCGGAGAGGGGAATTCGTCGCCATCGTCATCATTAATCTTCCTCCATCACCAATTTCATGATGCTCACCGTCGTGCATGAGTAATTCCACCATAGGCTTGCTGGACGGTGATGGGTTGGATGAGATTTATCATGTAATCGAGTTAGTTTTGTTAGGGTTTGATCCCTAATATCCATTATGTTCTGAGGATGTTGCTATGACTTTGCTATGCTTAATGCTTGTCACTAGGGCCCGAGTGCCATGATTTCAGATCTGAACCTATTATGTTTTCATAAATATATGTGAGTTCTTGATCCTATCTTGCAAGTCTATAGCCACCTATTATGTGTTATGATCCGTTAAGCCCAAAGTGACAATAATCGGAATACTTACCGGTGATGACCGTAGTTTGAGGAGTTCATGTATTCACTAAGTGTTAATGCTTTGTTCCGGTACTCTATTAAAAGGAGGCCTTAATATCCCTTAGTTTCCAATAGGACCCCGCTACCACGGGAGGGTAGGACAAAAGATGTCATGCAAGTTCTTTTCCATAAGCACGTATGACTATATTCGGAATACATGCCTACATTACATTGATGAACTGGAGCTAGTTCTGTGTCACCCTATGTTATAACCGTTGCATGAGGAATCGCATCCGACATAATTATCCATCACCGATCCATTGCCTATAAGCTTTTCATATATTCATCTTTTCTTAGTAACTTTTCCGTTGCCACTGTTACAATCACTACAAAACTACTACCGTTACTTTTGTCACAGTTACCGCTACTATCATACTAATTTGCTACTAAATACTTTGCTGCAGATATTAAATTTTCAGGTGTGGTTCAATTGACAACTCAGCTGCTAATACGTGAGAATATTCTTTGGCTCCCTTTGTGTCGAATCAATGAATTTGGGTTGAATACTCTACCCTCGAAAACTATTGCGATCCCCTATACTTGTGGGTTATCAAGACTATTTTCTGGCGCCGTTGCCGGGGAGCATAGCTCTATTCTTTGAGTTACTTGTGATTTATATCTGTTGATCACTATGAAGAATTTGAAAGATAAAAGAACCAAGATTTTTCCTTCAACTACGAGGGGAGGTAAGGAACTGCCATCTAGCTCTGCACTTGATTCACCTTCTATTTTGAGTAAACTTGCGACACCTACTCCTGATATGCATTCTGATATGTCGCATGTTATTGATGATGCCACTTCTGCTTTGCATGATACTTATGATGAAACTACTTCTATGCTTGATAATACCGTGCCACTAGGCGAATTTCTTGATGAACAACTTGCTAGGGTTAGAGAGAATGAAATTATTGAAACTGATAATATTGATGAAAGTGATGATGAAGATTCTTCCCCTAGATATGAATTGCCTGTTGTGCCTGAGGGTTATGTTATAGATGAAGAAACTGCTAGAGACTTTTTAGCTTGCAATGATAGATACGATCTTAAGAAATTATTAATTAAACTGAAAGAAAAATCCTTGAATGCTAGAATGAAATATGACCCTGCTTTTGCTACTTCACCTATATGTATTTCCGATAAAGATTATGATTTCTCTGTCGATTCTGAGTTAATTACTTTGGTTGAATCTGATCCTTTTTATGGCTATGAATCTGAAACTGTTGTGACACATCTTACTAAATTAAATGATATAGCCATCCTATTCACTAAGGATGAGAAAACTCGCTACTATTATATCCTTAAGTTATTCCCGTCTCATTAAAGGGTGATGCTAAAACATGATTTAATTCTCTTGATCCTGGTTGTGTGCGTAGTACCCAGGACATGATTTATTACTTCTGTGCTAAATATTTCCCCGCTCATAAGAAACAAGCTGCCTTAAGGGAAATATATATTTTTGTGCAAATTGAAGAAGAGAGTCTCCCACAAGCTTGGGGGAGGCTTCTCCAATTACTTAATGCTTTGCCTTATCATCCTCTCAAGAAAAATGAAGTACTTGATATCTTTTATAATGGACTAACCGATGCTTCCAGAGACCACCTGGATAGTTGTGCTGGATGTGTTTTCAGGGAAAAACTATTGATCAAGATGAATTGCTATTGAATAATATGTTGAGTAATGAAAATGATTGGACACTTCCTGAACCAACTCCTGAGCCAACTCCGAAGAAAAGGGGTATTCTATTTCTCAGTCCTGAAGATATGCAAGAGGCAAGGAAATCTATGAAAGAAAAAGGTATTAAAGCTGAAGATGTTAAGAATTCACCACATATTGAAGAAATTATTGGTCTTGATAACCCGATACAGGTAGTAAAGGTAAATTCTATCTATAGATTTGATGAAGGTGATATTCCTCGTTATAAGTCTGCTAGCCATTACTTAGATGAGTTTGATAATTTTATTGTTAAATAAGAAAACTTCAATGCTTATGTTGGTAGACAATTGAAATGTAACGCTTATATGATTGAACACTTGAGTGATTATATGTCTAGAGTTAAATGTGAACTTAAACTTATTAGCAAACATGCTTCTATAGTTACCACTCAAGTAGAACAAGTACTTAAGGCTCATAATGATTTGCTCAATGAATTAAATAATAAGAAAAATGATAATGTTGTTAGAGTTATGACTAGAGGGGGTAAAATGACTCAGGAACCTTTGTATCCTGAGGGCCACCCTAAGAGAATTGAGCAAGATTCTCAGAGAACTAATGTTGGTGCACCTAGTTCTTCTTCTAAGAAGAAATAGAATGATAGGACTTTGCATGCTTCTAGTGAGCCTGTTGTTGACACACCTGAGAATCCTTATGATATTTCTATTTATGATTCTGAAACACAATCTGGCAATGAACATGAACCTAGTGACAATGTTAATGATGATTTTCATGTTGATGCTCAACCTAGCAATGATAATGATGTAGAGATTGAACCTGTTATTGATCTTGATAACCCACAATCAAAGAATCAACGTTATGATAAAAGAGACTTTGTTGCTAGGAAGCATGGTAAAGAAAGAGAACCATGGGTTCACAAACCCATGCCTTTTCCTCCTAAACCATCCAAGAAAAAGGATGATGAGGATTTTGAGTGCTCTCCCGAAATGATTAGAACTATCTTTTTGTGTATGCGTTTGACTGATGTGCTTAAAATGAATCCTTATGCTAAGTACATGAAAGATATTGTTACAAATAAAAGAAAGATACCGAAAGAGAAAATTTCGATCATGCTTGCTAATTACACTTTTAAAGGTGGAATACCAAAGAAACTTGGAGATCCAGAAGTACCAACTATACCATGCTCCATTAAAAGAAACTATGTTAAAACTGCTTTATGTGATCTTGGAGCCGGTGTTAGTGTTATGCCTCTCTCTTTATATCGTAGACTTGATTTGAATAAGTTGACACCTACTGAAATATCTTTGCAAATGGCTGATAAATCAACTGATAAATCTGCCGGTATTTGTGAGGACGTGCCTGTTGTGGTTGCAAACGTTACTATTTTAACGGACTTTGTTATTCTTGATATTCCTGAGGACGATAGTATGTCTATTATTCTTGGAATACCCTTTTTGAATACTGCAGGGACTGTTATTGATTGCAACAAAGGCAATGTCACTTTTCATGTTAATAGTAATGAACATACGGTACACTTTCCGAGGAAACAACCTCAAGTCCACAGTATCAATTCTATTGGAAAAATTCCAACAATTACTATTGGATGTTTTGAATTTCCTCTTCCTATTGTCAAGAAGAAATATGATATTCTTATTGTTGGGATGTGCATATTCCAGTTGAGGTAACCTAGTGTTATTCGAAATTTCTCCGGTTTCATGCAATTCGGAATGAGTTTGTTAACAAGACTTGATCAACCTTGTTAGTGGATTCCTTTTGATGAGTATGAGATGGATGAAATTAGAAAGCACAACTCTCTGTACCCTCCTTTTACTTTTTGTTATTTAGTTTAAATAAAGTAAAAATAGTATTTTTCTGTATGTTTTCTGAATTATCCTTGCAATAAAAAAATACCCCGAAAATAAAAGTTCTTTAAATGCCCTGAAAATTTAATATGATTTTTTCCAGAATATTTAAGAATTATTGGCACTAAGAACACACCAGGGGGACCCACCATGTGCCCACGAGGGTGGAGGGCGCGCCCTACCCCCTGGGCGCGCCCCCTGCCTTGTGGACCACACGTGGGTCCCCTCCACTTATTCTTACACCCACACACTTTGTCTTCCTACAAAAAAAATCACCCACCAGCTCAAACCCGAGTTCTAGCTCATCTTGCTGTCATTTTCGATCTCCTTGCTCAAAGCTCCATTCACAAAACTGTTTTGGGGGGTTGTTCTTCGGTATGTGACTCCTCCAATGGTCCAATTAGTTTTTGTTCTAGTGCTTTATTCATTGCAATTTTTGCTGCTTAGGTGCCCCTGTTCTTGAGCTTGTATGTCAAATTTATGCGGTCAAAAGTAGTTTTAATGCATGATAGAGCTTCTAGGCACTTGTAGGAGTAGTTGCTACCAATTTTGTTGAGTTTGCTTCACTTTTATTTTGAGTCACTAAAAATTTCAGAAATTTTTCAGAGAAAGAAATATGTTTAAGAAAATGTATCAAGGTGGTTCCTTAAGGAAGCAAGGACCCAGGCCCGCGATACGTGAGCCGGATTATGAACTACCAAGAGAAGCTCAAGTGCGGCCTTGTGAATGGCCGTCAGAAGACTTTATGGTCCAAGCAGGAATTAAGGAGGAATTTGACGCGTATGTGTGTAATGCTAAACTTGAAGGCTTCATGTCAGATAAGTGCCCCCAATATTATCACATAACTGATTCCTTTGTGAGAAGGTTTAAATTTACATCATCACGCAATTCTCAAACTGTCCTATTTGATCTCCATGATAAATCTTATACTATGGACTTAGAAGATTTTAATACCGCTTGTAAACTTCCGCAGTGGGGTAGTATTAGTGAACCTGGCAAATCTGAATTTAAAAAATTTCTTGCTACTATCGCTGTGGGGGAATCTAGAAAAATAACACAAGCTACCATAAGGAGCATTCATTTTCTTGCCATAAATTATTTTGCTTTCTTCGTGGGTAGATGCATTGACGGTAAAGATGAGGCTTGCCACATGTGCGTTCCAGATCTTAGTGTCCTCAAGAGTGTGGTATTGGGTGATAAATAATACAACTTGGGGGCTATTGTTGCACGTAGGTTGCATCTTAATAGTTTAACTGGAGACTTTTTGGTGGAATGTATGCAACTCGTATAGTTAATTTTCTTGAGATACCCATACATGAAAATGATATTGAATTGCCTCCTGCTTATCTAGATTATAATGCTATGGTTCGTCATCACTTTGTTGAGAGGAACGATTAGTTCCTCCAGTACCGACTAATCTTTGACAGACGACGCGCCATCCATGTTGCTCTCCCTGCTCTTGGTTTCTTTGACTTTCAGACAAAAGAGAGATATGTTATAACTAGGGAGGAGGCAAACGAGTATGAGAGGAGGACCGAGGAAGCTCGCCTCCAGGCTGCAGCTCTTCAGGCAGTAGCTGCTGCAGCTCATTACGACCCCAGCTTCAACTTTGGATATCCACCAGGCCAGCCATGGCCATAGATCAACTTAAGCCAAAAGCCTAAGCTTGGGGTCGTACGTATTTCTCACCGACATTACATTCATGTTCACACACTCATGCCAGTTGTCGGTGCTCAGACATTTTCATTGTATCATCCTTGCTAGTTTATTTTCTATTTTAAGCTTTCTTCTTGTGTGTTTGAAAAATCTTAAGAAAAATCAAAAAATTAGTTGTAGCTTTTAACTAGTTTACTTTCCATGCCTGTAGTAGTAATAACTAAAAGAAAACCCAAAAATATTTCTCGTTCTTCTTTTTCTTGTTGGGAGCTTTCCCGTGTAAATAGTTTTATTTCTTTTCTTTTCTTTGGGAGTCGGGAGGAGAAGACAATAATGAAAATGTTGAAGTGGCTCTCATATGCATCATTGTTGATCTAACAAAGAGCCCATATTACCTTGTCTTCTCTCTTGAATTGAAAGCTTGCAGATTCCAGCTTAGTCCAATGCACATGCACTATTATTATTATCCAAACCATTTAGTTGTGCAAGTGAAAGGCAATAATGACGATATATGATAGACTGATTGAGATGAGAAAAGCTGGTATGAACTCGACCTCTTTTGTTTTTGTAAATATGATTAGTTCATCGTTCCTGATTCAGATTATTATGAATAAACATATTTGCAATGACAATTAGAGATTCTAGTTGTTCATGTCATGCTTAATTTGCTAGGAGTTTATAATGGTTTACCTTGCGTGCCAACATGCTATTAAAGTGGTTGTGATGTGGTATGATAGGATGGTATCCTCCTTTGAATGATTCGAGTGGATTGACTTGGCACATGTTCACGCATGTAGTTGAAACAAAATCAACATTGCCTCCACGATATTTATGTTCATGGTGAATTATATCCTACTCATGCTTGCATTCAGTGTTGATTAATTTTAATGCATGTTCATGACTGTTGTCGCTCTCCAACTGGTCGCTCCCCAGTCTCTTTCTAGCCTTCACTTGCACTAAGCGGGAATACTGCTTGTGCATCCAACTCCATAAATCCCAAAAGTTATTCCATATGAGTCCACCATACCTTCCTACATGCAGTATCTACCTGCCGTTTCAAGTAAATTTGTATGTGCCAAACTCTAAACCTTCAAATGAAATTCTTTTTTGTATACTCGAATAGCTCATGTATCAACTAGGGCTATCTGTATCTTCCATGCTAGGAGGGTTATTCTCAAGAGTTGTGGACTCCGCTCCTCACTCACGAGAGAATGGCTAGTCACCGGGATGCCCGGTCCCATGCTCAAATCAAATCAAAATAATTGTAAACGAAACTCCCCTAGGATTGTTGTTAGTTGGGGGCACCGTTGTTTCGGACAAGCCATGAATTTATGTTTGTTGGTGGTAGGGGGAGTATAAAGTTTACCATTCTGTTTGGGAACCACCTATAATGTGTGTAGCATGGAAGATATCGAGATCTCTCGGTTGTTATGTTGACAATGAAAATATACCACTCAAAATATTATTTATCTCTGTTTCAAAGATCGAGCTCTGGCACCTCTACAAATCCCTGCTTCCCTATGCGAAGGGCCTATCTATTTACTTTTATGTTGAGTCATCATCCTCTTATTAAAAAGCACCAGTTGGAGAGTACCGCTGTCATTTGCATGCATTACTATTAGTTTATATTGAGTATGACTGTGACTGGATCTCTTTTATCATGAATTACAATTTCTAGTCAGCCCTTGATCTTTAGAGGTGCTCTGCATTTATGTTACGCGGTCTCAGAAAGGGCTAGCGAGATACCATCTTATTATATCACATTATGATTGCTTTGAGAAAGTGTTGTCATCCGAGATTTACTATTATTGCTCGCTAGTTGATTATGTCATTAGTATGAGTAAACATTAGACCTAAATGTTATTGTGAATATGATTAGTTCATAATCTTTGCTGAAAATTTGAATGCTTGCTTTACATATTTACATAAGCACGTATGACTATATTCGAAATACATGCCTACATTACATTGATGAACTCGAGCTAGTTCTGTGTCACCCTATGTTATAACCGTTGCATGAAGAATCACATTCGACATAATTATCCATCACTGATCCATTGCCTACGCGCTTTTCCTATATTAATCTTTGCTTAGTTACTTTTTCATTGTCACTGTTACAATCACTACAAAACTGTTACCGTTACTTTTGCCACCGTTACCGCTACTATCATACTAGTTTGCTACTAAATACTTTGCTGTAGATATTAACTTTTCCAGGTATGGTTGAATTTACAACTCAGCTGCTAATACTTGAGAATATTCTTTGGCTCCCCTTGTGTCGAATCAATAAATTTGGGCTGAATACTCTACCCTCAAAAACTGTTGTGATCCCCGATACTTGTGGGTTATCACCACCCCTTGCTCCTTTATATACGGGGGCAGGGGCATCCTAGAACACACAAGTTAACAATTGTTTTAGCCGTGTGCGGTGCCCCTCCACAGAAACACAACTCTGTCATATTGTCATAGTGCTTAGGCGAAGGCCGAAGCCGTTCGTCGGTAACTTCATCATCACCGTCAACACTTTGTCGTGGTGACGAAACTCTCCCTCGACCTCAGTTGGATCTAGAGTTCGTAGGACGTCACCGAGATGAACATGTGCAGATCGCGAAGGTGCCGTGCGTTCGGTACTTAATCGGTTGGATCGCGAAGACGTTCGACTACATCAATCGCGTTACTCAACGTTTCCGCTTTCGGTCTACGAGGGTACGTAGACACACTCTCCTCTCTTGTTGCTATGCTTCTTCTAGATAGATCTTGCGTGATCGTAGAAAATTTTTTGAAATACCGCGTTCCTCAACAATTCGTATCTCTCAAGCTCCGCAACGGCGCTGGAGCAAACGTTCTCACAACGGCGGAGCCCGAGGACACAAGTTCACCACGAGGATGCCGCTGCTGTCACGCCATCCTTCTTGAATAAACTGGTTTCCAAATTCATCCGCAACCATACAGTCGATCACCTCATCGGGGATGGATCTGAATATTCTTTATTCAGCCATCGCCATCACCGCCTTCGAAGTAAAGACGATAAACAACCTAAAAATCTAAACTACTACGGCCTAAACAATCTACACGTGTGGATCCGACAGCCGTCCTCATCACCGGCAACCGAGCTCGTCAGTGGATGGGAGCCACCAGACGGCCGCGGCAGAAGAAAGCACTCGCACGCAGACAAGATCACGATCACCTTTCTTTGGAAGAAAGAAAACGATGCGCTAAAAAAGTACGGGGTATGACAGTCAACGGAGAAAACTATCCAACAATAATGTGACGATGGTGTACTTTCAAAACGACAATCTTGTGTACAGTACTTTGTATAATTGCTAGACTGATCATTTGCTTCCTTTTTTATAGGTGCACAATCTGTTTTTTTTCACGAATTCTCATAAGTGTGTGTGGCATTAAAACTCATTAAGATGCGCTAGAATGGTTGGTCAACCAGCTACGCCATGTGGCGCATGCTGGCTGATCACGATGAGAATTTTTTTAGAGTTTTCTAAATGGTAGGGAGACTTTTTTTCGAAAATCTTTTTAGGTTTTTTCTTTTTTTAGGATGGATGTGATGTTCAGGTGACACGAGAATATTTTTAATTTTTTTTAAAACATGGTTCCTTAGGGTCCAATTCATTTAGAAAGGTTGAAGAGAGTTGCCCAGCTAATTACTGTAGGCTAAAACCGTTACAACATGCCCACCAAAACAGGGCACCCTGTAAGACCTGGCAACCCACACAAGAACGCACACACGCGTCAAGGAGAGAACACTGTCGAGGTTGAATCGGGTGCCATCGTCATCACACCTCCGTGAGGGCGACTCTGACTCCACCATCAACGACCACCGTTGTAGCCCTCGCCGCAAACAAGCGTCGAGGCCTGCGTCGGTCGATGCCAAACAGTCAATCGCATGCGCTGGCCACCAGGCAGCTCCAACTCTGTCGGCAAGCATTGCAGGAGAAAAACGTTGTGCCTGCATCGAGCCAACGCTGGAATCGACCACCTGTCTTGTATCATCGTCGCCGCAAGGGCCCCTCTTCAACAGCTCCGACTCCAGAAAGACAAAGTGAGGCATGGCGACTCCTCGAACACGCCGGATGAGACCGACTACCAACACACAGCAGCAACCCAACTCCGCTCGAAGCCACCATCATTGCCTCACAAGAAGCCTCGCAAACCATCCACATCACCGACCAGGCACCTGCCTATTGCAATGCCGCGAGCGCCTAGCCCATGGAGCGCGCAGACGAGATCCAAAGCCCTTCAAGACGACGCCCCAAAGAGGGAAGTGACGATGTCGACGCCGTCGCCCGACCCGACTGGGCCTTAGGCTTCCACCCGAAGAGTTGAATCCGAGAGTGTGTAGGGGATGGACTCCACAACGGTGCCTCCAAGGAGGTAACACGACGTCCATGGGCGCCGACGCCGTCGGCTGACCAAAGCCAGGCAGGCTTTCGCCTGGAGCACCGCCAACACCACACCCCCACACACCGCACCTCCGCTAGCCCATCACCTCCCACAAAGCCACGGCGCCATGACCATGAAGAAGCCACCAATCCTCGTCACTGGCCAGAGACGCGGACGAGCCGAATCCAGCTAGATCTGGCACCCCATCACCGCTGCAGTGCCACAGAACTTGCCCGACCGACAACCTCCCGAGATGCCGCTGGCAGGGAGGCGCGGCCAGCGCGAAGCACACCACCAGAGCACCTGAAGGAGCTGTTGGGGAGCGCCATGGAGCCGTCAGGTCGCTGGGAGCCATGCCACGGCCAGATCCAACAACCTGCAAACCACCGTCCGACACCATAAAGCAGGACGGAGAGGGCCGCCACCCCACACCGACGCGCCGGACAGGAGCCATTGGACCAAGGGCCCTGACCCTGCCGGCGAAGCCACCGCGACCGCCACCCGTCAAAGGCCCTGCAGGGAGCTGAGCCGCCACGCAAACAACAGGATGGGGCGAACCTCCCCCGCCCAAGATCCACACGCAAGAGAAGATCCCCGCCGCCGCCATCCGCCGCCCGAGTTTAGCCTGGCGGCCTCGGGCGGGGCCGAAGGAGGGAGTGGTGGCGCGGCTTGATCTGGTCTCCACCCGTGTCGCCTGTGGAGGCGACGCGGGGGACGGGAGGAAGTTTTTTTTTTCTCGCTGCTTGCCTTTTTAAAAAATTTGACATGATGATGAGGTGTACATAGCTTTCTCTCAAGCGGCCTGCAATGACGAGCCCCAACCTCTAGTATATCATGTAATAGCGCATAGGGCATCAGACTCGATTGAACTGATCTCGGGTTCCTCAAACGCGATGGATCTGCAAGTAAATCGCTCTACGTGTGCTAGCCGTACGCATAGGCCTACGTGTTTACGTACCCACATACGTACGATCTTGCAGCAGCCCTGGCAGCAAGTCGACCGGTCGGAAACAGTTTCATCAAGTGCACAGCCTGCACCTATCCGTCGATCTGTGCGCGTCTTATTTTACGCGGGGGCGTATACAGCGAGCGTACGTGTACGTGGTGCGAAACTATTCAAAACCACGCGGCTTATTTCTCCCGAGCTGTAAATCTTTTACTCACTGCTAGTAAAATCCCGGGGCTGGGACGTGCCGACATTTTGTCATTTCCAGTTGTACTACTACTGCTACGTATGGAAGCAAGTACGCGAGTACGTAGATCGAGATGTTTCCAGCTTTGAAAACGTCGGTACCCCGTTCTGGCTCCCGGCCGGTTTGAATTTTCTCTGCGCGGAGGACACTGTAGATTCCCGTTGCAGCCTTGCTTGCAGGAGAGTATAGTAGTTAGGCCTTCCACTATGTATTCGGTGCCACATTTCTTAAAAACCAGCCACGTATACAGAGATGGCAGTTGAACTTTTTATGGCACCGGTCACACAATGTGAAAGATTTGCATCCACTCAGGGACGGAGCCAGGATTTTGACACAGGGGGGGCGCACTAAGTCTCATGGGCAACGGCTATGTTGTAAAAAAAAATCCTAGGGTCTGGTCTAATGGAGATGTCATGGTGCAAACATGCCTTTTCTTCTCTATTCATTGCATTCACATGATCAAAACTTCAAGGAAATTAATAAATGACAAAATAAACTCACAACACAAGAAACACAAGATAATTTCATGAACTAATAATTTGTAGTGATGCAACGTGGGTTAATAATACATTACCTTATCTCATTATTTTCATTGGAATTGGCGAGATGGAAGCAAATTCATTCTGTGGAAGCAAATTAAGAAGAGTGGTACAAGGAAAAAGATGTTTAGTTTGGGAAGGAGCAACCAGGACTAATATACCTGTTTTCGTTGTTTTGTACCCATTGATCTGCCTACTGACGCTTGATTGCAATAGGCTGCTTGGAAACGGAAGGATTATGGATCTGTGCGTGGCTGTGTGCTGCTACTAACTGGCCCCTTTGATCCCATGAATCTGTCCCTGGTTTTGATGGCTGAGCTTTTGAACCTACTGGTTTGTAAAAAAAATTGAATTAATTCTTCTAATGACTATAGTCTGTGTGATTATACTTCTATACTTCTTAAAGGCACGAACTAATCTGATGTGAAAAGCAACTACCTTCTCCCCTTGTGTTGTTGCTGCGCATCCGTGCGCCCGATCTGCTGGCAACCGGCAACGTCTCCGCGGATCAACATCTGCCTGTCCCGGCGTGGCGGCGTCCGCTTCCTTCTCCGCTACTCAATGGCCGCGCTATGGAGAGATGAGAGATCCGTGGCGGCGTCCTTCTAGGAGTAGATGGCGGCGGTGGTTTGGAAAGGATGCGGCGATATGTGCGTGCCTAATCGTGGCTGCGTTCTGTAACTAAGGTGTTCGTGGATTAGGCTGTCCAGTTCGTGCAATTTGTGCCTTTAGCCAATGGGCTGTACATCAGCAGATGGGCTGATGCTTCGCATTAGTAACAAAGGCCCAAGGGATAGGGGGGGCGAAGCAAGGTACGGACAAGTGCGCAGGCGAAAAAGATTAGCATATAGCTGATCGCTGCACGGGATGACACGATCGTTGGGGGGGGTCTCGCCCCCCCTCGTCCCCCCCTGCATCCGTCCCTGCATCCACTTCAGCACGGGCCTATATGCATATAAATTAGTAATATATTTGCCAAACTTATCCAAGGATCAGTGTCATGGGGTGTTGCTTCACATGAGAAAGGACCAAGACACGCTTAGTTTATTGGCTCACCGAATTTGGCACCGGAGCAAGTAGAAGCATCGATGCCTAGAATTTTTTACTTGACACCGGGCTGGACAATGTAGGGCATCGGTGCTAAATGTCAAAAAGCAAATTTGGCACCGATTATGGCCTACATAGTGGAAGGCCTTAGCAGATGTCCACCGATCAAAATGACCCGAAATCCAATTATTTTTGCACTAGGAATCCACCTAGCAGTACGATTTTACCGGTGGCGGTCTCGTCAGTCAGTAGGTTTGAGTACGGCGAGTAACCAGAGCCTTTGTTTCGGGCAGGGACGGATGCAGGGGGGGACGAGGGGGGGCGAGACCCCCCCCAACGATCGTGTCATCCCGTGCAGCGATCAGCTATATGCTAATCTTTTTCGCCTGCGCACTTGTCCGTACCTTGCTTCGCCCCCCCTATCCCTTGGGCCTTTGTTACTAATGCGAAGCATCAGCCCATCTGCTGATGTACAGCCCATTGGCTAAAGGCACAAATTGCACGAACTGGACAGCCTAATCCACGAACACCTTAGTTACAGAACGCAGCCACGATTAGGCACGCACATATCGCCGCATCCTTTCCAAACCACCGCCGCCATCTACTCCTAGAAGGACGCCGCCACGGATCTCTCATCTCTCCATAGCGCGGCCATTGAGTAGCGGAGAAGGAAGCGGACGCCGCCACGCCGGGACAGGCAGATGTTGATCCGCGGAGACGTTGCCGGTTGCCAGCAGATCGGGCGCACGGATGCGCAGCAACAACACAAGGGGAGAAGGTAGTTGCTTTTCACATCAGATTAGTTCGTGCCTTTAAGAAGTATAGAAGTATAATCACACAGACTATAGTCATTAGAAGAATTAATTCAATTTTTTTTACAAACCAGTAGGTTCAAAAGCTCAGCCATCAAAACCAGGGACAGATTCATGGGATCAAAGGGGCCAGTTAGTAGCAGCACACAGCCACGCACAGATCCATAATCCTTCCGTTTCCAAGCAGCCTATTGCAATCAAGCGTCAGTAGGCAGATCAATGGGTACAAAACAACGAAAACAGGTATATTAGTCCTGGTTGCTCCTTCCCAAACTAAACATCTTTTTCCTTGTACCACTCTTCTTAATTTGCTTCCACAGAATGAATTTGCTTCCATCTCGCCAATTCCAATGAAAATAATGAGATAAGGTAATGTATTATTAACCCACGTTGCATCACTACAAATTATTAGTTCATGAAATTATCTTGTGTTTCTTGTGTTGTGAGTTTATTTTGTCATTTATTAATTTCCTTGAAGTTTTGATCATGTGAATGCAATGAATAGAGAAGAAAAGGCATGTTTGCACCATGACATCTCCATTAGACCAGACCCTAGGATTTTTTTTTACAACATAGCCGTTGCCCATGAGACTTAGTGCGCCCCCCCTGTGTCAAAATCCTGGCTCCGTCCCTGGTTTCGGGATTCAGACCCAGGCACATGGCAATAATAATACCCACGGCGGTATATACGTAGTATTAGCGAATAAGCTTCACGTCTGTGCTTAAAAAAAAAGAGTAAGTTCCACGTCGGTTAATAATAATTAAATCAAGGTGTAGTAACATCCGCACATTCAGAACACTCGCTGTGTCACGGAAAAAAAAAGAACACCCGCTGTAGGCACGTAGATGTCACACTACGTACGTACGTACATACCGGGCTATAGCACATCGTATCCTCGTTTCCCCCCGAGGCCGCGTGCAGTGCAGAGAGCACCCAAGCAGTACGTGCATTCCTACACCTGGGATGGAGCAAGTCGCGTTATCATCACACGCTCTCTTTTACCATAGCTCGACGGCACCACTCGCGTTGGTGCGACGCGGACGGGCCGGCGCGAGCGCAAACGGAGGCACCACACCATGCGGCAAAAATCACATAATTGACCTGTGGATGAAACTATTTCAGGAACCAAACCGTATTTGAATTTTTTTCACTCCGCTGACCCTTTTATATAGCGTCCGACAACCAGATGCTTCATCCTACTGTGCAGCGTCTTACCGACGGACGCTGCACGTCTGGCCAGCGTGGCACCCCTGGTCAAGGCCCAGCTCATACCTGATTGTGCAGCGCCTAGATGGCAGGCGCCATGTGCAGCACCTAGCAAGTAGGCGCTGCACAATGACTTAGTAACCACCGCGCGCTGGCCCTCCCTCACCACACATGATTCTTCGTTCTAGAGAAGAACGGAGAGACAAGTGGGCGGCGACTCTCCTCTCCCCCTCTCAATCCCCTCTTCAAAAATATTCAGACCTGACAATTTCTTTCGTGGATTTCTTCACCAATTCCTCTTGAAAGGTCCAGAAAATCTTACACATTTTTCAGATTTGTGGAACTCATGTTTGCTTGGATTTGAAATTTGCATGTAAAATTTGAAATAGCTTTGTGGGGTTATAAATTTAGGATTTGTAGATGCATTGTAATCATTATGAAACCGTAGTATTGTTGTTTTGTATTGACAATATATGCTTCCATAGTGAAACCCTAGATTGTTGATATGAAACCATATACATGTTGACATGTTTGTGCAGATGATATTTGAGATGACAATTGTCAATGCTTTCATTGCGGAAACCTAGATTATTGAGTGAGTATTGTAAATAATGCTTCCATTGTGCAACCCTGTATTGTTGTGAATACATAAGATTTTTGTGATCATTGTTGACATGTTTTCATTGTATATCTTAGATTAGTACTCAAACTTCCTTTTAGTGTGCACCCATTGTTGAGATGAATACATATTAAATAATGCTCGCATATGAAATAATTCATAGGAAGTATGGTAGTAAACTCATGTATGTTTTTTGTTAGAAATTTGTAGGATGGTTTGGCTTCTCGATGAACACCGGGCCTACTTTATGTCGGAGAAGAAGAAGGTAATAATGATAGCGGTTGGTATTCTGAAATTTGTGTTTAATTTAAATAGACATGCCCCATATTTAATACTCTGACTTGCTTGTTTGCAGTTTCTTCAACCTTTGAAGATTCGGTTTCACGGGGTCTCTGGTGGTGTCATGCCCTACGATGAGCGGTGCACACTGTACATCAGACAGACATGACTCCTCCCGTTCATTCCGCTGGTCAATCGGTCGACGCCGAACCATAGTGCTGCAGCAATCACCGCGCTGGTTGACGGTGGAGGACGGAGACACACAGTTTCCATCTTCAGGCCGGGGAGATGACCATGACGCTCCAGTATGTCGCCTTGCTCACCGTTCTTCCTATCGAGGGAAATCCTCTCTGTATGAGCACCGATTCTGATGGGTGGCGCCAGCAGATGGAGGCCCTTATTGGTATGTCTCCTCTTGAGGCTCCAGTAGCAGAGGGGGAGAAGAAGAGAAGAGTCGCAGCCAGAGCTCAACTCACTTGGATTGTAGCGAACTTTGCGCATTGCCCTCAGGATGCTACTGATGATGTGGTGCACACATATTGTTGTAGGGTGGAACCCTAAGTGGAAATATTTTCACAGTTGGAGGGGAAAAGGAATGAACACACGAACACAAAGAGGAAATTCACTCAAACAAAACACAATCACACATCCACTAGAATGTCATAGTTGAGACCCACAAGAATACAAGAACAATCCAAGGAAACAAGCACACACGTAAGGTTCTTCCCACTCCTAAGGAGGTGAGGTCTTGATGGTAGTCTTCTCCTAAAGGAGGTCTTGCTATCACTTGGGATACTCTCCTAAGAGGCCTTGATCTCCAAGAGGAGTGGTAGAAGGAGCAAAGCTCTATCAATGTCTCACATATACTTTGCTAACCCTAACAAATGTCTTAGACCCAAAATACATAGCCAAAGGGAGGTAGGAGACGACTTGGGAGGCAAGATAGGGCGTTCAGGGCCGAAGCCTGGGAGGCCCGTGCGCATGGGGTAAGTGAGGCCCGTGCGCATGGGGATCTCGTGTGCACGGTACACGCCCGTACGCACAGGATGCTACAGTGCGAGCCCGTGCGCATGGGGTCTGGAGGCCGTGCGCACGGGGGTGTGCATCTCGGTTACAGAAGCCTCCCGGGAGGCCCGTGGGCACGGGGTTGCCTCGGAGGTGCTGAGTTGATCTTGCTGGGCTCCTCCTTCTTCCTCGTGGCCTTGGGGTACTTCTCCTATTCCTTGGGGGTCTTCCTTAGCTGCTTGGTAGCGTTCGTCTTCGTACCCAATGAAAAATAGCATGTTTTGGTGAAGTAGCATCCAAGTTCCATTAATATCCATATCGATTTCAAGTAGGAGTGACTTCACCTCGGTTTCGATGGCGCGAGCTCGAGCTCTTTTCATATGTCCACATGGTGCTTGATGAGTTGTAGTAGAGTTGATGGGGATGATGGAAGGATGTTCCGCATCACATATGCTCGTGTCTACATGTGGTACATTGTCTTCAGGACTTTGTTTGCTGACGCCACTAGCAAGAACGCAACATGGATGTGGCTTAAGGCGCTGACCGGCTTCGACAACGAATGGAGTTGGGGTTCGGGGCACTGGCCTACTTGTACCGACAGGTAGTGATTTGTTTGTTTTCACTTCATTTCTACATTATTAATGCAATTTTTATCTTAAGTGAACCATGTTTTCCTTTATGTGCAGTTGGACGGTGCTTGTAGTAGGATCTCAAAGGACGGATGCATTGGTGGTTGTATGCTCGTACTTTATGTATGGAGCTGGGAGCGCCTGCCGGTCGGACGCCCGAAGGACGTAACGTACAAGCCTTGGGACGACCAAGGCGAGGAACTAAGCCTCCCCACCTGGGCTTACAAGTGGGATGTGGTAACCGAGATGACTAGCGTTGTCACTATGATGTATATGAATGAAATATGCCCTAGAGGCAATAATAAAGTTGTTATTTCATATTTCCTTATATCATGGTAAATGTTTATTATTCATGCTAGAATTGTATTAACTTGAAACTTGATACACGTATGGATACATAGACAAAACACCTCCTAGTAAGCCTCTACTAGACTAGCTCATTAATCAAAGATGGTTAAGTTTCCTAACCATAGACATGTGTTGTCACTTGATAAACGGGATCACATCATTAGGAGAATGATGTGATGGATGCTACTTCTTGAGCTCGTATTGGTTTTTCCCTTGAAGAGGAAAGGGTGATGCAGCAAAGAAAAGCAAGTATTTCCCTCAATTTTGAGAACTAAGGTATCAATCCAGTAGGAGACAATACACAAGTCATTGATTACCTGCACAAACAAACACCAACGTGCACCCAACGCGATAAAGGGGTTGTCAATTCCTTCACGGTTATTTGCAAAGTGAGATCTGATAGAGAAGGATAAGCGGTAAAGTAAATATTTTTGGTATTTTTGGTTTATAGATCGAAAAGTAAAAGATTGCAAAGAAAGTAAATAGGAAACTAAAATTATAGATCGGAAAGTTATATGATGGAAAATAGACCCGGGGGCCATATGTTTCACTAGAGGCTTCTCTCAAGATAGAAAATATTACGGTGGGTGAACAAACTACTGCCGAGCAATTGATAGAAAATAGCAAAGTTATGACGATATCTAAGGCAATGATCATGAATATAGGCATCACGTCCATGTCAAGTAGACCGACTACTGCCTGCATCTACTACTATTACTCTACACATCGACCGACTCCTGCCTGCATCTAGAGTATTAAGTTCATAAGAACAGAGTAACGCTTTAAGTAAGATGACATGATGCGGGATAAACTCAAGCAATATGATGAAAACCCCATCTTGTTATCCTCGATGGCAACAATACAATACGTGTTGGTTCCCCTTCTGTCACTAGGATCGAGCACCGCAAGATTGAACCAAAAGCTAATCACTTCTCCCATTGCAAGAAAAAACATTCTAGTTGGCCAAACCAAATCGATAGTTCGGAGAGACTTGCAAAGATATCAAATCATGCATATAAGAATTCAGAGGAGATTCAAATAATATTCATAGATAAGCTGATCATAAATCCATAATTCATCGGATCTCGGCAAACGCACCGCAAAAAGGTATTGCATCGAATAGATCTCCAAGAACATCGAGGAGAACATGGTATCGAGAATCAAAGAGAGAGAAGAAGCCATCTAGCTACTAGGTATGGACCCGTAGGTTTGAGGTAAACTACTCATGCTTCATCGGAGAGGCAATGGTGTTGATGTAGAAACCCTCCGTGATCGAATCCCCCTCTGCCAGAATGCCAGAAAAGGCCCCTAGATGGGATCTCACGGGTATAGAAGGTTGCAGCGGCGGAAAAGTGTTTTCATGGCTCTCCTGGTAGGTTTTGGAATATTTGAGAATATATAGGCGGAAGAAATAGGTCAGTGGAGTCACGAGGGGCCCACAAGGGTGGGGGCGCGCCCTACCCCTCTGGGAGCGCCCTCCGTCCTTGTGGGTGCCTCGTGGCTTCCCTAACATGTACTCCAAGTCCTCTGGATGTCTTCTGGTCCAAGAAAAATCATCGTGAAAGTTTCATTCCGTTTGGACTCCGTTTGGTATTCCTTTTCCACGAAACTCTAAAACAAGGAAAAACAGAAATTGGCACCGGGCTCTACGTTAATAGGTTAGTCCCAAAAATCATATAAAATAGCATAATAATGCATATAAAACATCCAAAATAGATAATATAATAGCATGGGACAATCAAAAATTATAGATACGTTGGAGACATATCAAGCATCCCCAAGCTTAATTGGGCTCGTCGTCGAGTAGGTAAATGATAAAAATAGAATTTTTGATGTGGAATGCTACCTAACATATTTATCCATGTAATATTATTTATTGTGGCATGAATGTTTAGATCTGTATGATTCAAAACGAAAGTTTAATATTGACATAAAAACAATAATACTTCAAGCATACTAACAAGATAATTATGTCTTCTCAAAATAACATGGCCAAAGAAAGCTTATCGCTACAAAATCATATAGTCTGGCTATGCTCTATCTTCATCACACAAAATATTCAAATCATGCACAACCCCAATGACAAGCCGAGCAATTGTTTCATACTTTTTATGTTCTCAAACTTTTTCAACTTTCACGCAATACATGAGAGTGAGCCATGGACATAGCACTATAGGTGGAATAGACGATGGTTGTGGAGAAGACAAAAAGAAGGAGATATTCTCACATCAACTAGGCGTATCAACGGGCTATGGATATGCCCATTAATAGATATCAATGTGAGTGAGTAGGGTTTGCCATGCAACGGATGCACTAGAGCTATAAGTTTATGAAAATCTCAAAAAGAAACTAAGTGGGTATGCATCCAACTTGCTTGCTCACGAAGACCTAGGGCAATTTGAGGAAGCCCATCATTGGAATATACAAGCCAAGTTATATAATGAAAATTTTCTACTAGTATATGAAAGTGACAATATAGGAGACTCTCTTATCATGAAGATCATGGTGCTACTTTGAAGCACAAGTGTGGTAAAAGGATAGTAGCATTGCCCCTTCTATCTTTTCTCTCATTTTTTTGGGCCTTCTCCCTTTTTAGCCTCTTTTTTTATTTTGTCTGGAGTCTCATCCCGACTTGTGGGGGAATCATAATCTCCATCATCCTTTCCTCACGTGGGACAATGCTCTAATAATGATGACCATCACACTTTTATTTACTTACAACTCAAGAATTACAACTCGATACTTAGAACAAAATATGACTCTATGTGAATGCCTCCGACGGTGTACCGGGATGTGCAATGAATCAAGAGGGACATGTATGAAAGAATTATGAATGTTGGCTTTTCCACAAATACAATGTCAACTATATTATCATCCATAGCAATATGACAATGATGGAGCATGTCATAATAAACGGAACAGTGGAAAGTTGCATGGCAATATATCTCGGAATGACTATGGAAATGCCATAATAGGTAGGTATGGTGGCTGTTTTGAGGAAGGTATATGGTGGGTTTATGATCGCGGCTAAAGTTGTGTGGCACAAGAGAGGCTAGCAATGGTGGAAGGGTAAGAGTGTGTATAATCCATGGACTCAACATTAGTCATAAAGAACTCATATACTTATTGCAAAAATCTATTAGTTATAGAAACGAGGTACTACGCGCATGCTCCTAGGGGCATAGATTGGTAGGAAAAGACCATCGCTCATCCCCGACCGCCACTCATAAGGAAGATAATCAATAAATAAATCATGCTCCAACTTCATCACATAACGGCTCACCATACGTGCATGCTACGGGAATCACAAGCTTTAACACAAATATTTATCAAATTCACAACTTCTTACTAGCATGACTATAATATCACCATCTTCGTATCTCAAAACAATCATGAGGAATCAAACTTCTCATAGTATTCAATGCACTTTATATGAAAGTTTTTATTCTATCCTTTTTGGATGCCTATCATATTAGGACTAAATTTATAAGCAAAGCAAATTACCATGCTATTTTAAAGACTCTCAAAATAATATAAGTGATGCATGAGATTTCATCAATTTCTATAAAATAAAACTGCCGTCGTGCTCTAAAGAGATACAAGTGAAGCACTAGAGCGAAATTGCCTAGCTCAAAGATATAAGTGAAGTTCAGAGAGTATTGTAATAAATCATGATTCATGTGTGTCTCTCTCAAAAGGTGTGTACAACAATGATGATTATGGAAAACTAAAAAGCAAAGACTAAAATCATACAAGATGCTCCAAGCAAAACACATATCATGTGGTGAATCAAAATATAGCTTTACCGATAGACGAAGACGAAAGAGGGGATGCCTTCCGGGGCATCCCCAAGCTTAGGCTCTTGGTTATCCTTTAATATTACCTTGGGGTGCCTTGGGAATCTCCAAGCTTAGGCTATTTCCACTCCTTATTCCATAGTCCATCAAATCCTTACCCAAAACTTGAAAACTTCATAACACAAAACTCAATACAAAATCTCATAAGACCCGTTAGTATAAGAAAATAAATCACCACTTTTGGAACTATTCTGAACTCATTCTTTATTTATATTGGGGTAATATATACTGTATTCCAACTTTTCCATGGTTCATACCCCCCGATGCTAGCCATAGATTTATCAAAATAAGCAAACAACACAAAAAAACTGAATCTGTCAAAAACATAACAGTTTGTAGCAATCTGGATATTTCAAATACTTCTATAACTCAAAAAATTCTGCAAATTTAGGATGACCTAAGAAATTTATTTATAAATCTTCTACAAAAAATAATCAATATTTCATCGCGCTCCTGCTAAAATTGAGAATTATTTTCCTGAGTGTAGAAGTTTCTGTTTTTCAGCAAGATCAAATCAACTATGACCGTAAGCCATCCCAAAGGTCTTACTTGGCACAAACACTAATTAAATCAGAAAAACCACATATAACCAGAGGCTAGATGAATTATTTATTGCAAAACAGGAAGGAAATAAATTGGGTTTTCTCCCAACAAGCGCTTTTCTTTAAAACCTTTTAGCTAGGCATTGATAATTTTAATGATGCTCACATAAATATAGCAATTGAAACACAAAGAGAGCATCATAAAACATGTGAAAAACACATCTAAGTCTAACATACTTCCTATGCTATTGATGATAAGGATTATGAATTCTCTGTCGACCCAGAGTTAATTACTTTGGTTGAATCTGATCCTTTCCATGGTTATGAAACTGAAACTGTTGTGGCACATCTTACTAAGTTGAATGACATAGCCGCCCTTTTTACTCATGATGAGAAAACTCGCTATTACTTTATTCTCAAATTATATTCGTTCTCATGAAAGGGTGATGCTAAAGCTTGCACTATTGCAGGATGCTGCTAACGCGACACTACAATCAGAGACCCTTCGAGAAACTATGTACGATGCCATAATCACAAATGGTGCTGTATGAAAACCGCCAGAAATGTGTAAAACATTTGCGATGGAGGATGAAGGGCATACGGTTCAGTTGAGTTAACTATTTGCAATGAGGAGGAACAAAAGAAACGGGTAGCCAAATGAAGGCGTGTGCGATACACAGCAAACGGTTCACTCGGATGAACTATTTGTGTTTAGGCAACACAAAAGAAACGGGTGGCCAGATGAAGGTGTGTGCGATATACAACATATGGTTCACTCGGATGAATTGTTTGTGATTAGGCAAGAGAACAAAAACGGTTCAATATAACAAGATGTGTGTGATACGCGACAAACAGGTCTGTAATCAGAAATGTGTGCGAAGACTGATAATAACGCATACGATTGCTTCTAATAAGACGTATGTGATATGCTTTGTCTACACAATATCTATTGGCCATTGTGGGACGAGCGGTCATCCGGATACACCATAAGGATGTGAAGAGGCATTCCTATCAGCAAGGAGAAGCTGTTCCACCAATAGCTCATGTAAGAAAACTATCAAGTTAAGTGTGCTCAGGCTGGAGGTCCTTGTTTTTTATTTTTTAACACATGTTAATTAAAGAAGGTCTACCGCATTACTTTTTGATAATGTGCGATACGTGGCATACAGTCCATCCATCCGACCTACTCCCTCCGTTCCGAATTACTTGTCGCGGGTATGGATGTATCAAGATGTATTTTAGTTCTAGATACATCTATTTCTGCGATGAGTAATTTGGAACGGAGGGAGTGTTTATGATGGAATAGGTCGTGTGTGTTGTGGGCAAATGCTTGCTAGTATTCAACCGTTTGAGATTGATGAATTCATCACCGACGGGTTCCCTAGTGTGGTCCGTGTTCATGTGATCATCATCTACGACTTGTGCTAGCTCGATGCTAAGTTTCCATTAATTGATGGCATTTTATGAATACACCACCGTTTCCCGCCATTTCCTCACCTGTTTCCCGCCACCCTGCTATATTGTGCATAGGGGGCGCGCAGCGCACGGAGGCGACAAGCATAGCCTGTAGCACATCCACCTTTTCCAAGCATGCCAACCCACCAAAGTGCCGCCTCTGCCATCAACCTCGTCGATGAGGAAAACGAGCAGGCGCCACGGCCCGTCGAGGCCGAGGCGCTCCCCGGCAATGCGATGGACGATGCCGTGATGCGCGTCATCGCCAGGGTTGAGCAGACCTTTGGCGCATGGTGCTTGAGCGCCGTGGATCAAGATAGGCATGTCAACGCCGACAGGCTGCAGCTTGCCGCACAACATGATCGATGGTGCGCCGCAGAGCAAGCTAGGCGCGTCCGCACCGATAGGATGCGGCTCGCCGCACGACGAGACCGTTGGAGCGCCGCATAGTTAGAGGCGCAGCGTAGGGCATAGCAACATCGGATCCATCGGCGCTTTCCTGCTGTCGACATGGCATCGCAGCTGGGTACACGTCCCGTCAGTACCCCTATTCCTCTCCAGGAGTGGGCAGAGGCCCTCAGTGCCGTACTTGCACCAGAGGCCGGCCGCACCATACTTGCATCGGACGCCCGTTGTGCCGTTCGCTTGGGTGCCGATGTTCGCCTTGTTCGCGGCCCGCTGGAAGCCAACTGTTGGAAATATGCCCTAGAGGCAATAATAAAAGCATTATTATTATATTTCCTTGTTCATGATAATTGTCTTTTATTCATGCTATAATTGTGTTATCCAGAAATCATAATACATGTGTGAATAATAGACACCAACATGTCCCTAGTAAGCCTCTAGTTGACTAGCTTGTTGATCAACAGATAGTCATGGTTTCCTGACTATGGACATTGGATGTCATTGATAACGAGATCACATCATTAGGAGAATGATGTGATGGACAAGACCCAATCCTAAACATAGCACAAGATCGTATAGTTCGTTTGCTAGAGTTTTCCAGTGTCAAGTATCCTTTCCTTAGACCATGAGATCGTGTAACTCCTGGATACCGTAGGAGTGCTTTGGGTATACCAAACGTCACAACGTAACTGGGTGACTATAAAGGTATATTACGGGTATCTCCGAAAGTGTCTGTTGGGTTGACACGGATCAAGACTGGGATTTGTCACTCCGTATGACGGAGAGGTATCACTGGGCCCACTCGGTGATGCATCATCATAATGAGCTCAAAGTGACCAAGTGTCTGGTCACGGGATCATGCATTACGATACGAGTAAAGTGACTTGCCAGTAACGAGATTGAACGAGGTATTGGGATACCGACGATCAGATCTCGGGCAAGTAACATACCGATTGACAAAGGGAATTGTATACGGGGTTGCTTGAATCCTCGACATCATGGTTCATCCGATGAGATCATCGAGGAGCATGTGGGAACCAACATGGGTATCCAGATCCTGCTGTTGGTTATTGACCGGAGAGCGATCTCGGTCATGTCTACATGTCTCCCGAACCCGTAGGGTCTACACACTTAAGGTTCGGTGACGCTATGGTTGTAGGGATATGTATATGCAGTAACCCGAATGTTGTTCGGAGTCCCGGATGAGATCCCGGACGTCACGAGGAGTTCCGGAATGGTCCGGAGGTAAAGAATTATATATAGGAAGTGCTACTTCGGCCATCGGGACAAGTTTCGGGGTCACCGGTATTGTACCGGGACCACCGGAAGGGTCCCGGGGGTCCACCGGGTGGGGCCACCTATCCCGGAGGGCCCCATGGGCTGAAGTGGGAAGGGATCCAGCCCAAAGTGGGCTGGGGCGCCACTTCCCCCTAGGGCCCATGCGCCTAGGGTGAGGGAAACCCTAAAGGAAGAGTCCTAGGAGGGGAAGGCACCTCCTAGGTGCCTTGGGGAGGAGGGATTCCTCCCTTGGCCGCCGCCCCCCTAGGAGATTGGATCTCCTAGGGCCGGCGCCCCCCCTAGGCCCCCTATATATAGTGGGGGGAAGGGAGGACCTCCTACCCTTGCCTTTGGTGCCTCCCTCTCCCTCTCCAACACCTCCTCCTCCTCCATAGTGCTTAGCGAAGCCCTGCCGGAGTACTACAGCTCCATCACCACCACGCCGTCGTGCTGCTGCTGGAGCCATCTTCCTCAACCTCTCCTTCCCCCTTGCTGGATCAAGAAGAAGGAGACGTTACGCTGACCGTACGTGTGTTGAACGCGGAGGTGCCGTCCGTTCGGCGCTAGGATCTCCGGTGATTTGGATCACGTCGAGTACGCCTTCCTCATCCCTGTTCTTTGAACGCTTCCGTGCGTGATCTACAAAGGTATATAGATGCAATCCAATCACTCATTGCTAGATGAACTCATAGATGGATCTTGGTGAAACCGTAGGAATTTTTTTTTGTTTTCTGCAACGTTCCCCAACACCAACGTGCTGGTCCGTAGGATCGACCGCCTCCTTGCCCCAGGTGTCCACCTGGGTGCAGTAGAGGAACATGGTCGTCGCATCCTCGAGCTAGTGATCTCCGATGAAATAGCCAACTTGGAGCTCGAGATCGCGCTCCAGATGTACCGCGAGCATGTCGACCGCTTGGACGAACGGCTGCACGAGTTCAGGCAGAGCCAAGAGCTACCCTAGGCAAGGGCTGCTGGTCATGGTCTCATGGACGCGTTTTATTTTGGAAAGTCGTTTCGATGTGGATAGCTATGTATTCACAACAATCATAGTATTGCTTTGTTTATTACTCTGTTTCAATGTGTGTACTCTGTTTTCCATTTTTATATGTTCTGTTTCAATGTGTGTATATACGCTTTCCATCTGTATATGTGGATGATAACAGCTAGATTCAAATTAGTACACAAAAACAAATAGAAAATCGAATTCATAATATATATATATATTAATTGTTCATTAAATCATCACAGAATATATATAATATCATCAAATAATATGATGATACTTAACTACTAGGGACAATGCATAAAATTGAAAACGATCAATACTAAAACTAATAGTCCCTCCTGGGGCCAGTATTTCGGCAACCCCACGCCAGCAGCTCCCTATTGCGCGGTGTCTTCCCAGTGCGGAGGCACTACTTCGACTCCTCCGCCTCACAGCGCTTGACGTACCGATCTGCCTCTTGCTGGCGGATCCGCGCGGCCGATCTTGCCATTTCGTTGGGCGCCCACCGAAGCTCCTCGTCCATGGCATGCTGGAGCTTATCGGCCCACCTCCACGCAGCAACGAGGCGCCCAGCGCCTATGACCTTCCTCGCGAAGTACCCGTCTTCGTACACCTCCTCGGCATGACGACGCGCCCGCCCCCAAAGCTCCGCCGCCTCCTTTTCCCAAGCGGCATCACGGGCTTCACAGGCCGCCTGGTACCTGGCTTCCTCCTCCGCCATCTCCTTCTTGAACACCACTTGCTTGGCTTTCTCAGCCGGCGATAGCGACTTCCACAGACAAAGATTGTACTCGCCCCAAAACCAATCCAAAGTTGGGGGGTCTAGCGCAACCTCATCAGGCGGCGCGTAGGGGTCCTTGTCGCTGCTAATCGAGTGAGCGTCCTCGGGGGGCAGCGACTCCTCGTCGGCGCGTGGGCAGACCGGCGGCGCCATGGCAAAGATTTGAGAGAGAGAGGGGGAGCGAGGGGAGGATGTAGATGAGAATGCAGGCGGGACGACATGAGCAAGGTAGTATTTATTGGCGGCTGGAATATAGATCGATGGGGACTGTACACACGCTGGTCGCCGAAATTTATGAGTACTGTAGTTTGAATTACACACGATTCCCGCGGCAAAATCCGTGTGTGAACATAATTGCCAAAATCCGTGTGTGAACATAATAGCTGACGGTTTCCAATGCAGAACCGTGTCTGATTAATGATCTCCGCCCTTCATCTACCTAACCTCGAGCCGCGAGATAGAGTGCCAATCATGTGGGGGACGGTTGTCTTGCCACATCTTTACATTTTCTTTTTTAAACACCAGATATTTACATCGTGTGATGATTTTTTAACTCGCACATAAGTACACAAAAATATGATTTTTCAAACAGTTTTGGTTAGGCGTTGCATGTAGATGTAGTTCATATTTGAATTACAGTCATTAGATGGTTATAAAATCACTTAAATGTCTTTAAAAGGTCAAATGACCCCTGAAAATTTCCATTTTTTCACATGACAGTTGTATTATTGCATGTTAAATGTAGGAAAAAATTTGAAGGCCGTAAGAGGAAGCTATCTCCCGTCCGTCAGCAAACATGCATTGTTCCCTCTCGGAACCACGAACCTTCTAGTGAGTTGCTCCGGTCTGTGAGGGGTGTGTGTCCAAAATTTCGTCAAACATGCCAATTTTTTACCACATCATATTGGTGGCATGACATTAAATCAAGCAAGGTTTCATGTTTTTCTGAAAATTCTTTAATTTTTTAGAATTAAAATGCCATGGCATGAACTCCATGCATGTGCCCATGCCTTAACACCAATATGTTTGATAATTCCTTCGAATTTACTGCACATGGAATTAACTCGCACACAAGTACACAAAAATATGATTTTTCAAACCGTTTTGGTTAGGCGTTGCATGTAGATGTAGTTCAAATTTGAATTACGGTCATTAAATGGTTAGAAAATCACTTAAATGTCTTTAGAAGGTCAAATGACCCCTGTAATTTACCAAATTTTCACATGACAGTTGCACCTTAAACGTAGGAAAAAATTTAAAGGCCGTAAGAGGAAGCTATCTCCCGTTCGTCATCAAACATGCATTGTTCCCTCTCCGAATCATGAACCTTCTAGCGAGTTGCTCCGGTTTGTGAGGGGCGTGTGTCCAAACGTTCGTCAAACATGTCAGTTTTTTTACCACATCATCTTGGTGGCATGACATTACATCAACCAAGGTTTCATGTGTTTCTGATCATTTTTTTATATATTTTTGAATTAAAATTCTATTCACTCCATGCATACGTATGCATGTGTCCATGTCATGAGACCAATATGTTTGAAAATTCCTTCTAATTTACTGCACATGGAATTAACTCGCACACAAGTACACATATACGATTTTTCAAACCGTTTTGGTTATGCGTTGCATGTAGATGTAATTCAAATTTGAATTACGGTCATTAAATGGTTACAAAATCACTTAAATATCTTTGAAAGGTCAAATGACCCCTAGAATTTTCCAAAATTTCACATTACAGTTGTAGTAGTGGACGTTAGACATAGAAAAAATTTCAAGGCCATAAGAGGAAACTATCTCCCATTAGTCATCAAACATGCATTGTTCCCTCTTGGAACCACGAACCTTCTAGCGAGTTGCTCCGGTTTGTGAGGGGTGTGTGTTCAAACTTTTGTCAAACATGCCAATTTCTTTACCACATCATCTTGGTGGCATGACATTACATCAACCAAGGTTTCATGTGTTTCTGATCATTTTTCTATTTTTTTGAATTAAAATGTCATGTCACTACATGCACACGTATGCATGTGTCCATGTCGTGAGACCAATATGTTTGAAAATTCCTTCTAATTTACTGCACATTGAATTAACTCGCACACAAGTACACATATATGATTTTTCAAACCGCTTTGGTTAGGCGTTGCATGTAGATATAGTTCAAATTTGAATTACGGTTATTAAATGGTTAGAAAATCACTTAAATGTCTTTAAAAGGTCAAATGACCCCTAGAATTTTCCAAAATTTCACATTACAGTTGTAGTAGTGCACGTTAGATGTAGAAAAAATTTGAAGGCCGTAAGAGGAAACTATCTCTCGTTCGTCATCAAACATGCATTGTTCCCTCTTGGAACCACGAACTTTCTAGCGAGTTGCTCCGGTTTGTGAGGGGTGTGTCCAAACTTTCGTCAAATATGCCAATTTCTTTACCACATCATCTTCGTGGCATGACATTACATCAACCAAGGTTTCATGTGTTTCTGACTTTTTTGTTTGGAATTAAAATGCCATGCCACTCCATGCATACATATTCGTGCATATGTGTCCATGTCATGATACAAATCTATTTGAAAATTCCTTTTAGTTTACTACGCATGGAATTAACTCGCACACAAGTACACAAATATGATTTTTCGAATCGTTTTGGTTACGCGTTGCATGTAGATGTAGTTCAAATTTGAATTACGGTCATTAAATGTCTAGAAAATCACTTAAATGTCTTTAAAAGGTCACATGACCCCTAGAATTTTCAAAAAATTCACATTACAGTTGTAGTAGTGCATGTTAGACGTAGAAAACAAATTGAAGGCCGTAAGAGGAAGCTATCTCCCATTCGTCATCAAACATGCATTGTTCCCTCTCGGAATCACGAGCCATCTAGTGAGTTGCTCCGGTTTGTGAGGGGTGTGTGTCCATAGTTTGGTCAAACATGCCAATTTTTTTACCACATCATATGGGTGGCATGACATTATATCAACCACGGTTTCATGTGTTTATTTTTTTTAATTTTTGGAATTGAAATGCCATGTCACTCCATGCTTAATTGTGTCATAGCCGTTAGACCAATATTTTTGAAAATTCATTCCAATTTACTGCACATGGAATTAAATCGGACACAAGCACACGAAATATGAGTTTTCAAACCGTTGTGGTTAGCTGTTGCATGTACATGTAGTTAAAATTTCAATTACGGTCATTAAATGGCTAGAAAGTGACTTAAATGTCTTAGAATGTCAAATGACCCCCGAAATTTTCCAAAATTTGACAGGAAAATTGTATTAGTACTACAAAATTTCTCGTTCATTTAAAATACCATCCATTGGCACTTTATTCCAAATTCGTCTTTCACGGCTAATAAAAAATATCTACAACATCACACACAGTTGTTTTCTAGGAATCGTTTGCGATGAAAATATCTGGGTCTATTTAAGTCTCCCTCCTTAAGCTTCGTCGACTCGTCTGCTCTAGTGCCGGCAACCCCCGAATCCAGAGATCCCGATCCGCATTCCCGCACCCCCTTCTTGCAAAGATGACGTCGTGGAAATGCTTCGTGAAGGCCCGTACGATGGCCGCGTCCCCCCGAGCGCCGCCGCCTGCGCCGGGAGCGCGGCCGCCTACGCCGAGAGTGCTGCCGCATCCGCATTGAGAGCGCCCGCTTCCGCCGAGAGGGCTTCTACAGCAGCCGAGAGGGGCAGCTGCAGCAGCTGAGACGGCTGCAGCAGCTGCTGCGTTGGCGGCTGCAAATGCCAAGAGCGCTTGAGCTGTCGTCGATGCCGCTGATGTCGCCCTGGCCCGGGTCGAAGAAATCCACGCCAAGATCGAAGATGCACACGCCAAGATATTCCAGGCCACCTTGGACTCCAGCATGCAACGCACGTCTGAAAAGGCGACGGTGGCCATGGAGCACCTGCTTCCTCATGAGGTCGCCGAGCGGGAGCTGGAGATGTAGGAGGCGGAGGAGATCGAGGAGTGCCGGGAGGAGGAGTTGCGCGTGGCCAAGGTCGAGGTAGAGAAGAGTCTGTCCGTCGAGGAATCGGTGGCGGAGTACCAACGCGAGCTCCGACGCAGCCACTCCTATGAGTACTACAGCCTTGAGGGCGACATCGAGGACGAGGACGAGGACACAATCGACTTCAACAGGGGGGACACGGAGTCCACCAACGGCGGCATGTTGCGAGGACAAGTCATCGACGTCTTATCTCACACCGGCGATGCATAGGCCGGCGCGGCGGCGGATTTTTAATTATCATACTTAGGCTTTGTTTTTAATGCTGGTATTTTGTTCGAGCAATGTTTAGGTCAACTGGCGCTGTGTAATTACTAAAATTGCTCGATTCAGTAAGTGTGGTATGTTTGCTGTACGCTCTTTTGTGTGCCCAAATTAGCAAGCGATGTTAAATTATGCAATGACGTACCCGGGGAAAATTCCACCAAAATTTGAATTATCAAACTCATCCCATGCACGTAAAGCAGAAGAATCGTTTGCGATGCACACAATCGTTCAAAGTGAATGGTCCAGCGGCACCGCGCGCAAATTTTTCCTCCACATTTCCAAAATTTTGACCAACCGCCAAAATATCTACCCCCGCCCTCCTTTCCCCCCTTCCCCACCCCCTTTTCTCCCCGACCAAAAGTCACATTTCCCCTGTTTCCTCCTTCCTTCCTTCCTTGCTAAGCTATAGCCGCCTCCTCGCTCTCGTCGTCTCGCATCCTACCGCCGAGGTCGCCGGGGTCTTCTTCAAAGACATCTCCAGCGGTTCCTCCTTTGGCGACTACTCCTTCACCACCCGGGTGTGCCTCTCTTCTCTCTCTCTCGGGCTATGACTTGGAATGAAGGATTTTTACCTGGAGGTCGATTTGAATTGTTTCTTCCTATTGTAGCTCCCTAACACCATCAGTGGCAACGAATGGAGCGGGGTGGCTGAAGATCTATCTTCTTGTTGTCACCATCAATCTCCATGCGTGAAGCTACTTGCATTTAATTCTATAGACACTGGGAGGAAGTTTCTGGCATGTGCAGATAAGGTTAGACCCTCTTCCATTGTTAGAAATCATTTGTTAGATGTGATTCAGACACTGTCACGGTCCCAACCCATTCATACCGCACCTTCAACCAAACGCATCCTAAGAGAGTGTCACAGTTTGTACCTAGTATCTTAAATTTTTGCCATCTCATCAGCGGTGCCATTAGAAAATTATTTGGCACCGCTTCAGCAGTTTGTGCAGCCAACTTTGGTCCACACATCTGAGCAGCCAAGCAGTAAAATACTAAATCTTTATGGCATGAAGGAACTGGGCATCGGAGCAACTACGTGCTCCGGAGTCCAGGTCCCTGGTTGTTTTTCCGCTGCATTGGCTCGCCATTCAGGGCACCGGTGCAAGATGTAGCTACATTTGTCTTTACACCAGTTTTGGCATACATAGTGGACGACCTTAGTGCTATTAGTTCTATGTTACTAAATTTGTGCATGTACACACCTGTTAGTATCAATTTGCTGTCATACAAACACTGCCACTATGCTGTTACAGTTATATTTACCTTCCTCATAAAATGTTCAGTTTGTTATTTATTGTACATGAGTAAGAACTTGTAGCGTTGTTGTAGTTAATTATAGCTTCTGCTGTTCCAGAATTTGGTTGTTGTCTCAGTACCAATTATTTCATTTGCATATTGATCTTTTTGAAAAGATATGTCATAATTAACATGTTTCTTCAGTTTTTCAAAATAAGCATTGGTGATTTTCTATGTTGCTATAAACCCATTTCCCCTACAATTGTTACTGATCTAGTTTTAAATATTATAGGATGAACAGAAGTGTTCTTACTTGGAGTGGGTTGATCAAGAGTGGCCAGAGTCTTTGAAGATGTGCCTAACAAAGCTCTAGAGCATGTATGAGGAAGTGAACACACGCAGGCTTACAAAAAGTCTTGTCAACACTGAAGCATATTTCAAGATGCGGGATAAAAAGTTGAAGGTGGAGAATGAGCTCAAATTTTTTAAATCAGACTTTGGTAAGACGGTGTTGGCGAAGGAGGAGGCACTTTTCCAGTTGGCCCGTGCAAAACGGGTTCTTACTGAACTGAAAGCAGAGGTGGATAAGACGAGCCTGGATGATCTCGATTAGGGAAATGAATATATTGTTCTTATGAAGTTGAACTAGCTATATGTTGTACTATGTTGTTTTCATGTAGCTAGCGTATTATGATGTGATAATATATTTATGTGCCTGATATGAAATTGGCGAACAACTGTTCGATATGAATTGTGAATTTGCATAATACTGGAATTATTAATTGTAAACTAATAAGCCTGCTAAATGTGTCATGGACCTTTGCAAACGGTTCTAGCAGTAAAAGCGCTTGCGATGGATAGCCCAATGCCACACAATTTTCTTCATCAAATCGTGTGTGATATAGTTGATAAAAGCAAACAGTTAACCAAGGAAGACCGTGTGTGATAGTTACACCTTTCACACACGAGCCTACACATAAAACTGTGTGGGATTTACGTCCAAACAGAAATGTTTTCCCTGGATTGATTATGTGGGATGTACATCATAACGGAAACATATTCCTTGGATTGACTATGTGTGATATACATACGAACATAAATGATTTTCTGGGATTCACCGTGTGGGATGTACATACCTACGGAAATGATTTCTGGGATTCACTGTGTGGGATGTACATACCTACGGAAATGATTGGGTTTCGATGCCTCGCCCGATCGCACACGGCCCCAGCATGGGTCCCAGGAGGGCCTATCCCCGACGATTTCTGGGTCATGTGGGAAGGACACCCTATCGCACACACTCATTGTGCGACGGTTCCAACTGCCGTCGCGGAAAGGGGTTAAAAACAGTTTGTTTAGGACCGACGTGCACCAGTGTTGGTACAATACTATTGCTCCTGGTTGTGTGCGTAGTCCCCAGGATATGATTTATTACTTCTCTGAAAAATATTTTCCTGCTCATAAGAAACAAGCTGCTTTACAGGAAATATTTAACTTTGTTCAAATTAAAGAAGAGAGTCTCCCACAAGCTTGGGGGACGCTTTGCCAATTATTTAATGCTTTGCCTGATCATCCTCTTAAGAAAAATTAAATACTTGATATCTTCTATAATGGACTAATCGATGCTTCTAGGGGGCGCACGACAGATGCCAAAGTATGGCTAAAGAGAGGGATAGGCTCGAGGGCACCGGTGGGCTCCAGAGGCGAGGTCGGCATGAGCGAGCGAGGGACGCAAGACATACGCAGGTTCGGGGCTCTCCGGGAGATAACAACCCTAGTCCTGCCGAGTGTGGTTTATATGTGGATGTTACAAGCTTGCTCCTAGAGCTATTTTGGGGAGGAAGGAAGACAGGCCAAAGCATAGGCTGCTCCTTCTCCTTGCGTGTGTTCTACTGATCGTGAGCGTGTACTCTCCCTCCCTCTCTCTCTCTCCCTCTCCTCACCCCTCGTGCATGGAGGCCTCTCCTGGGGGCTTTATAGGTCAAACCCCCACGGCTACAATGGTAAAATTACATGGCCGTGGGGCCGGGATGTCGGTGTCTGAGAAGCCGGCACTGGGCCCTGCCGGGTACCAGGATATGCCGGGTTCTCCGAGCACGGGCCCTGTGTGCTGAGGGCACTGTTCCCCATCTTGTCTTGCATCACGGAATGGTTGAGCCGGCTCGGCTACAATGGCGCGCCGCCTGGTCGCCATCAACTTGCGTCAGCAGGATGAGGTTGCATTGTAGCCATGCTAGCCCTGGTCAGCGGGGGTGGTGGGGCATTGTTGCCATGCTTGGTCTAGTCAGCGGGGTTGGTGGGCCACTGTTGCCTCGCTCATCTCTTCATGGGAACTTATTCCGTCGTACGCCTTGGATGGGACGGGAGCTGACCCGTGGCCGGGTTGAGGAGCGTACCATGATGGTGCTTACTTATCGAAGAAGTCTTGACTTGGCGGGGTCGGCCGGCATGCGCCAGTGGGCCTGGCCGTTTGCAGTCTTGACGGGGTTGCAGAACATGGCCAGGTTGAGGAATTCGGCCAAGGGCAAGCCGGATTGAGGGGCAACATTGGCCCCGATGTTTTTTGAAAAGGATTCGGGTTTCATTGCCTGCCCGGGGTTCATCCCCCTGACAGTACCCGTCAGAAATGGGTACGGGTAAAGTATCATACCCATGGATACGGGTATGGGTCGAATTTTGTACCCATTAACTACACGGATATGGGTATGGTATTGCTCTACCCGCCCCATACCCTATCCATTGCCATCCTTACTAGGGATTTCCTAGATAGTTGTGCTGGTTGTGTTTTCACGGAACGAACTGTTGGTCAAGCTAAAGAATTATTGAATAACATATTGAAAAATTATGATGATTGGACTCTTCATGAACCACCGGCTAAACCCACTCCGAAGAAGAGGGGTATATTATATCTCAGCCCTGAAGATATGCAAGAGGCAAAGAAATCTATGAAGGAAAAAAGGTATTAAAGCTAAGGATGTTAAAAATTTACCTCCTATTGAAGAAATACATGGGCTTAATACAGCACCACTGCCTAAGGTGGTAGAGGTAAATTCTCTTATGAAGTTCAATGATAATGACAATCCTCACAATATGCACCCTAGGCAATGCCTTTATGAGTTTGAAAACTATATTAGAAAACAAGATCACTTCAATGCAAATGTTATGAAACAATTGAAATACAATTCTCATATGGTTGCTCGCTTGAGTGACTTGTTATTTAGAATCTCAAATGATGTTATAGGTGTTTGAACGCATGCTTCTATTGTTAAAACTCAGTTAGAACAAGTTCCCAAATCACAAAGAGAGTTGATTGATGAGATGAATCATAAAATACATGACTTTGTTGTTAGAGTTGCAACTAGAGGAGGGAAAATGACTCAGGAACCACTTTATCCTGAGGGACACCCTAAAAGAATTGAACAAGATTCACAAAGAGTTAACACTGATGCGTCTAGTCCTTCTAGAAGGAAAAATAAAAAGAAAAATCATAGGACTTTGCATGCTCCTAGTGAACCTGAAATAGAAAAACCTTCTGATAATGATAATGAAACTTCTATCTCTGATGCTGAAACTCAGTTTGGTAATGAACATTCACCTAGTGATAATGAAAAAGATAATGCTGATGTTCATGAAGACTCTCAACCTAAAAATAATAAAGAACCAGATAATGATGTTGAGATAGAACCACCTGTTGATCTTGATAACCCACAACCTAAGAATAAAAGGTATGATAAAAATGACTTTGTTGCTAGAAAACACAGTAAAGAAAGAGAACCGTGGGTTCAAAAACCTATGCCCTTTCCACCTAAGTGAACTAAAAAGAATGATGATGAAGAATTTGAACGCTTTGCTGAAATGCTGTGGCCAGTCTTTTTGCGTACTCGCTTGACTGAGATCTTGAAAATGCCTCCTTATGCAAAGTATATGAAGGACATCATCACTAATAAAAGAAAAATACTAGAAGCTGAAATCTCCACTATGCTTGCCAATTATACTTTTAAGGATGGAGTACCTAAAAAACTTGGAGATCCAGGAATACCAACTATAACTTGCTCCATCAAAAAAGAATTATGTGAAAACTGCCTTGTGTGATTTAGGAGCTGGTGTTAGTGTTATGCCTTTCTCTTTATATAAAGACTTGATTTGAATAAACTCACACCTACTGAAATATCTTTGCAAATGGCTGCCAAATCAACTGCTATACCTATCGGTATCTGTGAGGATGTGCCCGTTGTTGTTGCTAATGTTACTATTTTGACTGACTTTGTTATACTTGAGATGCCCGAGGACGACAACATGTCGATTATCCTTGGTAGACCATTCTTGAATACTTCAGGGGTTGTTATTGATTGCAATAAAAGTAAGGTCACTTTACATATCAATGGTAATGAGCATATGATTCACTTTCGAAGAAACAATTCCAAGTGAATGGTATTAATGTCATTGAAGAATCTCCGACAATCACTATTGGAAGTTTTCAAATACCTCTACCTACTGTCAAAAAGAAATATGAAATGCTTATTGTTGGGGACATTCATATCCCCGTTAAGGTTTAGTGATTTACAAAAGTTCTTCGGGTTCATGCTAATCGAAAGTGGTTGTTAATAAGACTTGATCAACCATATTAATGAATCATTTTTGAGCGGTATGAGGTTGATAAATTTAGTAAGCACTACCTTATGTCCCTAATTTTTGTTTTCTATTTTTATTAGTTAAATAAAATAAAATGACATGTTTTGTCTGTTTTCTGAATTGTCGTGCAATAAAAATATGACCCAAAAATAAAAGTTCTCAAAATGCTCTGAAAATTTAATATGATTTTTTTGAATATTTCTGAATTTCTGGTGCAAATAATATCAGAGGGGCGCGCCAGGACCCCTAGGCACGCCCTAGTGGGTTGTGGTCCCCACGTGGGCCCCCTCACTTATCTCTTCACACCACATCATCACCTACCTCCAGAAAAAATTCTCCATAGATCTCTCTCTATCGTGTTCTTGCTCTCAAGCCCACGGATTTCGATCTCTTTGCTCGAAGCTCCGTTTCTGAAACTGTTTGGGTGGATTGTTGCTTGGTATGTGACTCCACCATTTGTCCAATTAGGTTTTGTTTTAGCTGTTTATATTTTGAATAATTAGCTACTCTTGGTGCTGTTGTAGATGAGCTTGCATGTTGAATTGTTAGAGTTCTAAGTAGTTTGAATGCTTGCTTTGGCCTCTATGTATCCCTATAAGTAGTTGGTATCATTTTTGTGAAGTTTTGTTGAGAAAACCATGAATATCTTTAGGAAGTTTGGCTCCAACAAGATCTCCAAGGGTGTTATTGGGGAGTCATCTGACAGTGATCTCCATCCTCGGAGGTTGGCAGAAATACGGCCGTGCAAATGGCCGCACACCCCGTTCATGGAAGAGGCTGGAATCCTTCAGGAGTTCACACAATATGCTGCTAATGCCGGCCTCACCGACTTCATCGCAGTTGAATGCGAACAGTATCATCTCCTCACAAACTCCTTTGTTCAAAGCTTTACTTTCCTCTCTAGGATAATCCTCCTGAAGTGCGATTTGATTTATATGCTGAAACCAATCAAATACCACTTACTGAATTTTGTAACATATGCATGATCCCTTCTGATGGGAGTTTAGTTGAGCCTAGGCTGACAGGGTTTGAGGCCTTTTATCATACTTTGACAGTGGGAGATGACATAGATGTGTCAGCTATCACTACCGCTGGCTCGCATTTTCCTGTTGTTCATTACTTTGCTCTTTTTATTGCAAAATGCTTGCTTGGTAGAGAGAAGGTGGGTGTGCTCAGTTCACCCGACCTTGCTGTTTTACGCCGTGCACTAGGGGGCGACAACACTTATAGCTTGGGAGCTATTGTAGCACATCGCCTCCACATTAATAGGTCCAAGGGTAAAATACATGGTGGAATTTTCGCTACTCGTTTGGCGGCTCACTTCGAGGATGAGATACGCCTTCATGATTACCCTCTGACCAAGGTTTACCTAGACCGCACAGCCATGGAACACCACCATTTCATTGCAAAAGATTACCCTGACATCCCTATTCCTTATAACTTGGTTTTCAACATTGAAACCCGTGATATTATCCCATTGCCTGCTCCTGCTTTGTTTGATCCTATTGCCAGGGGCGGATATAGGATTATGCGTGCGGACGTCATCGCCTACCGGAACGGCCAGGCTGCAGAGGAGGAGGAAGAGCCTCAACAGTGGGATCAGTGGATGCCCGCTCCTTAGTGCCCAACTACTATCCAGGCTTCTGATCGACTACCAAGCTAGGCCAAAAGCCTAAGCTTGGGGGAGTATGTGTTTCCCACTGACATTGCATTCATGTTCACCTATTTAATCTGTCGGTGTTCACACTTTTTTATTGTATCATCCATGCTTAGATTTATTTTTCTCGCTTTCTTCTTGTTTGTTAGAAAAACCAAAAATAAAAAAAATATTAGTTGTAGTTAGTTTACTTTCTATGCATGCTTAGTTGTAGTATTAAAAAGAAAACCCCAAAAGATTTCCCTGTTCTTCTTTTGCTTGTTGGGAGCTTTCCTGTGTAAATAGTTCTTCTTGTTTTTGCTTTTACCTTTTATTTGCTTGTTCAATAAAACCAAAACTCCAAAAATATTTCAGTGTGTTTCTCTGAATTTCTTTTCTTCGTATTCGAGTCAACCCGAGGAGAAGACCACAATAAAAATGTTAAGTGGCTCTCATATGAATAACTGTTGAACTAATAAAGAGCCCATTTTACCCCGTCTTATCCTGTTGAATAAAATGTTTTGCATATTGCAGCTTAGTCCATGGCACTATTGCACTATTATTATTTTCACATCATTCGGTCGTGCAAGTGAAAGGCAATAATGACGATATTAGATGAACTGGCTGTGGCAGAGAGAAACGGGTATGAACTCGACTTGTTCTGTTTGTGTAAATATGTTTAACCTAGTATCCATGCTTGATACGTCTCCAACGTATCTATAATTTTTGATTGCTCCATGCTATATTATCTACTGTTTTGGACTATATTGGGCTTTATTTTCCACTTTTATATTATTTTCGGGACTAACCTATTAACCGGAGGCCCAGCCCAGAATTGTTGTTTTTTGCCTATTTCAGTGTTTCGGAGAAACAGAATATCAAATGGAGTCCAAACGGAGTAAAATCTTCGGGAACGTGATTTTCTCACCGAACGTGATCCAGGAGACTTGGACCCTACTCCAGGGGGTCAAAGAGGAGGTCACGAGGGTGGGGGCCACCCCCCTAGGGCGCGCCCCCTGCCTCGTGGGCCCCTTGGTGCTCCACCGATGTACTCCTTCCTCCTATATATATACCTACATACCCCCAAACGATCAGAACAGGAGCCAAAAACCTAATTCCACCTCCGCAACTTTCTGTATCCACGAGATCCCATCTTGGGGCCTGTTCCGGAGCTCCGCCGGAAGAGGGCCATCATCACGGAGGGCTTCTACATCATCCTAGCCCCTCCGATGAAGTGTGAGTAGTGTACCTCAGACCTTCGGGTCCATAGTTAGTAGCTAGATGGCTTCTTCTCTCTCTTTGAATCTCAATACAAAGTTCTCCCCCTCTCTTGTGGAGATCTATTCGATGTAATCTTCTTTTTGCGGTGTGTTTGTTGAGATCGATGAATTGTGGGTTTATGATTAAGTCTATCTATGAATAATATTTGAATCTTCTTTGAATTCTTTTATGTATGATTGGTTATCTTTGCAAGTCTCTTCGAATTATCCGTTTAGTTTGGCCAACTAGATTGGTAGTTCTTGCCATGGGAGAAGTGCTTAGCTTTGGGTTCGATCTTGCGGTGTCCTTACCCAGTGACAGAAGGGGCAGCAAGGCACGTATTGTATCGTTGCCATCGAGGATAACAAGATGGGGTTTATTTCATATTGCATGAATTTATCTCTCTACATCATGTCATCTTGCTTAAGGCATTACTCTGATTTTAACTTAATACTCTAGATGCATGCTGGATAGCGGTCAATGAGTGGAGTAATAGTAGTAGATGCAGAATCGTTTCGGTCTACTTGTCACGAACGTGATGCCTATATACATGATCATGCCTAGATATTCTCATAACTATGCTCAATTCTGGAATTGCTCAATAGTAATTTGTTCACCCACCGTAGAAAACTTATGCTCTTGAGAGAAGCCACAAGTGAAACCTATGGCCCCCGGGTCTATTCTCATCATATCAATCTCCATCACTTTAATCTTGCTTTGCTTTTTTACTTTGCTTTTACTTTTTACTTTGCATATTTATACCAAAAATACCAAAAATATTATATCTATCAGATCTCACGCTTGTAAGTGACCGTGAAGGGATTGACAACCCCTAATCGCGTTGGTTGCGAGTAAGCTATCGTTTTGTGCATGTACGAGGGACTTGAGCATGGAATCCTACTAGATTGATGCCTTGGTTCTCAAAAACTGAGGGAAATACTTACGCTACTCTGCTGCATCATCCCTTCCTCTTCGGGGAAAACCAAGGCAAGCTCAAGACATAGCAAGAAGGATTTCTGGCGCCGTTGTCGGGGAGTCTACGCAAAAAGTCAACATACCAAGTACCCATCACAATCCCTATCTCTCGCATTACATTATTTGCCATTTGCCTCTCGTTTTCCTCTCCCCCCAATTCACCCTTGCCGTTTTATTCGCCCTCTCTCTCCCTATCGTCCCTCTCTATTTGCCTCTTTTTGCCCGCTTGACTTTTTGTTTGCTCGTGTGTTAGATTGCTTGTTTGTCGCGATGGCTCAAGATACTACTAAATTGTGTGAATTCACCAATACCAATAATAATGATTTCCTTAGCACTCCGATTGCTCCTCTTACCGATGCTGAATCTTGTGAAATTAATACTGTTTTGTTGAATCTTGTTATGAAAGATCAGTTCGCCGGCCTTCCTAGTGAAGATGTCGCTACTTATCTGAATAGCTTCATTGATTTATGTGATATTCAAACGAAAAAAAATGTCAATAATGATGTCGTTAAATTGAAGTTATTTCCTTTTTCTCTTAGAGATCGTGCTGAAGCTTGGTTTTCGTCTTTGCCTAAGAATAGTATTGATTCATGGAACAAGTGCAAAGATGCTTTTATCTCTAAGTATTTTCCTCCCGCTAAGATCATCTCTCTTAGGAACGATATTATGAATTTTAAGCAACTTGATCATGAACATGTTGCACAAGCTTGGGAGAGAATGAAATTAATGATACGTGATTGCCGTACTCATGGTTTGAATTTGTGGATGATCATACAATTTTTTTATGCCGGATTGAATTTTGCTTCTAGAAATCTTTTAGATTCGGCCGCGGGAGGCACTTTTATGGAAATCACTTTAGGAGATGCTACTAAACTCCTAGATAATATTATGGTTAATTATTCTCAATGGCATACTGAAAGATCTTCTAATAAAAAGGTGCATGCGATAGAAGAAATTAATGTGTTGAGTGGAAAGATGGATGAACTTATGAAATTATTTGCTACTAAGAGTATTTCTTCTGATCCTAATGATATGCCTTTGTCTACTTTGATTGAGAATAACAATGAATCTATGGATGTGAATTTTGTTGGTAGGAATAATTTTGGTAACAACGCTTATAGAGGGAATTTTAATCCTAGGCCATATCCTAGTAATCCTTCTAATAATTATGGGAATCCCTACAACAACTCTTATGGAAATTATAATAAGATGCCCTTTGAATTTGGGACTAGTGTTAAAGAGTTTATGAATTCACAAAAGAATTTTAATGCTTTGCTTGAAGAGAAATTGCTTAAAGTTGATGATTTGGCTAGAAACGTTGATAGAATTTCTCTTGAGATTGGTTCTTTAAAGATTAGATCTATTCTTGCTAAGCATGATATCAATGAGTCTCTCAAAGCCATGAGAATTTCCATTGATGAGTGCAAGGAAAGAACCGCTAGGATGCGTGCTTCCAAAGATGCATTTATTAAAGCATGTTCTTCCAATTCCTATGAAAATCAAGATGAAGATCTAAAAGTTATTGATGTGTCACCTATTAAATCTTTGTTTTGCAATATGAATCTTGATGAAACTGAATATGATCTTCCTTTACCTAGAAGGCGTTCTAAAAATTCAGAGTATTTAGATCTTAATGATGAAATTGATGAAAGTGGGATTGAAAGAAATAAAAATCTAGATGTTGCTAAACCCACTATATTGGATTTCAAGGAATTTAATTATGAAAGTTTCTCTTTAATTGATTGTATTTCCTTGTTGCAATCCGTGCTAAATTCTCCACATGCTTATAGTCAAAATAAAGCCTTCACCGAACATATTGTTGATGCCTTGATACAATCTTATGAAGAAAAACTTGAGTTGAAAGTTTCTATCCCTAGAAAACTCTATGATGAGTGGGAACAAACTATGAAAATTAAAATTAAAGATCATGAGTTTTATGCTTTGTGTGATTTGGGTGCTAGTGTCTCTACTATTCCCAAGACTTTGTGTGATTTGCTAGATTTCCATAATTTTGATGATTGCTCTCTAAACTTGCATCTTGCTGATTCTACTATTAAGAAACCTATGGGAAGGATTAATGATGTTCTTATTGTTGCAAATAGAAATTATGTGCCTGTAGATTTCATTGTTCTTGATATAGATTGCAATCCTTCTTGCCCTATTATTCTTGGTAGACCTTTCCTTAGAACGGTTGGTGCGATTATTGATATGAAAGAAGGGAATATTAGATTTCAATTTCCATTAAAAAAGGGCATGGAACACTTTCCAAGAAAGAAAAATAAAATTACCATATGAAACTATCATGAGAGCCACTTATAGATTGCCTACCAAAGATGGCGATACCTAGATCTATCCTCGCTTTTATGCCTAGCTAGGGGCGTTAAACGATAGCGCTTGTTGGGAGGCAACCCAATTTTATTTTTATTCCTTGCTTTTTGCTCCTGCTTAGTAATAAATAAATTATTTAGCCTCTGTTTTGGTTGTGGTTTTTTGTGTTTAATTAGTGTTTGTTCCAAGTAGAACCGTTGGGAAGACTTGGGGAAAGTCTTGTTGAACTTGCTGTAAAAAACAGAAACTTTAGCGCTCACGAGAACCGCTGTCATTTTTATTTGAAGAGTGATATTTAATTAATTCTTTTTGCAGATGATTAATAGATAAATTCCTCACGTCCAAAAATTTATTTTAGAATTTTTGGGGTTCTGGATCTTGCGCTAGCTACAGATTACTATAGACTGTTCTGTTTTTGACAGATTCTGTTTTTCGTGTGTTGTTTGCTTATTTTGCTGAATCTATGGTTAGTAAAATAGTTTATAATCCATGGAGAAGTTGGCATACAGTAGGTTTAACACCAATATAGGTAAATAATGATTTGATTACAGTACCTTGTAGTGGTCTTTTGTTTTCTTTCGCTAACGGAGCTCACGAGTTTTCTATTTTGAGTTTTGTGTTGTGAAGTTTTCAAGTTTTGGGTGAATTCTTTTGATGGATCATGGAACAAGGAGTGGCAAGAGCCTAAGATTGGGGATGCCCATGGCACCCAAGGGCACCAAAAAGTCAAAGCTTGGGGATGCCCCGGAAGGCATCCCCTCTTTCGTCCACTTCCATCGGTAATTTACTTGGAGCTATATTTTTATTCACCAACATGATATATGTTTTGCTTGGAGCGTCTTGTATTATTTGTGTTTTTGTGTCTTAGTATGACACAATCATCCTTGCTATACACACCTTTTTAGGGAGCCATACATGAATTAAAATTTGATAGAATACTCTATGTGCTTCACTTATATCTTTTGAGCTAAGTAGTCTTGCTCTATGTGCTTCACTTATATCTTTTGAGCTAAGTAGTTTTCTCTATGTGCTTCACTTATATCTTTTGAGCTAAGTAGTTTTCTCTATGTGCTTCACTTATATCTTTTGAGCGTTATAATTTTTCTCTATGTGCTTCACTTAGATCTTTTAGAGCACGGTGGTGGATTTGTTTTAAAGAAACTATTGATCTCTCATGCTTCACTTAAATTATTTTGAGAGTCTCTTAATAGCATGGTAATTTGCTAAATAATAATATGCTTGGCATTCAAGATTTGTGAAACTTTCTTTTGAGTGTGTTGAATACTAAGAAAAGATTGAAGCATGATAATTGTTTTGATATATGGAGGTGATAATATTAAAGTCATGCTAATTGAGTAGTTGTGAATTTAAAGAATACTTGTGTTAAAGTTTGTGATTCCCGTAGCATGCACGTATGGTGAACCGTTATGTGATGAAGTCGGAGCATGATTTATTTATTGATTGTCTTCCTTATGAGTGGCGGTCGGGGACGAGCGATGGTCTTTTCCTACCAATCTACCCCCCTAGGAGCATGCGCGTAATACTTTGCTTTGATAACTTCTAGTTTTTTGCAATAAGTATATGTGTTCTTTATGACTAATGTTGAGTCCATGGATTATACGCACTCTCACCCTTCCACCTTTGCTAGCCTCTCTAATACCGCGCACCTTTCGCCGGTATCATACACCTACCATATACCTTCCTCAATACAGCCACCATACCTACCTTTTATGGCATTTCCATAGCCATTCCGAGATATATTGCCATGCAACTTTCCACCATCTAGTTCATCATGATAAATTCATCATTGTCATATTGCTTAGCATGATCATGTAGTTGACATAGTATTTGTAGCAAAGCCACCATTCATAATTTCTTCATACTTGTCACTCTTGATTCATTGCATATACCGGTACACCGCCGGAGGCATCCATATAAAGTCATACTTTGTTTTAGAATCGAGTTGTAATCATTGAGTTGTAAATAAATAAAAGTGTGATGATCATCATTTAATAGAGCATTGTCCCAACAAAAAAAAGAGAAAGGCCAAAGAAAAAAAAGGCCCCAAAAAAGAAAATAAATGAAAAGGGGCAATGCTACTATCTTTTTTTCCACACTTGTGCTTCAAAGTAGCACCATGATATAGCAAGTCTCATATATTGTGCTTCAAAGTAGCACCATGTTCTTCATATAGAGAATCTCATATGTTGTCACTTTCATATACTAGTGGGAATTTTTCATTATAGAACTTGGCTTGTATATTCCAATCATGAGCTTCCTCAAATTGCCCTAGGTCTTCATGAGCAAGCAAGTTGGATGCACACCCACTTAGTTTCTTTTTGAGCTTTCATACATTTATAGCTCTAGTGCATCCGTTGCATGGCAATCCCTACTCACTCACATTGATATCTATTGATGGGCATCTCCATAGCCCGTTGATACACCTAGTTGATGTGAGACTATCTTCTCCTTTTTGTCTTCTCCACAACCACCATTCTATTCCACCTATAGTGCTATATCCATGGCTCACGCTCATGTATTGCATGAAGATTGAAAAAGTTAGAGTATGAAACAATTGCTTGGCTTGTCATCGGGGTTGTGGATGATTTAAATACTTTGTGTGGTGAAGATGGAGCATAGCCAGACTATATGATTTTGTAGGGATAACTTTCTTTGGCCATGTTATTTTGAGAAGACATAATTGCTTTGTTAGTATGCAAGAAGTATTATATTTTTATGTCAATATAAACTTTTGTATTGAATCTTTCTATTCTGAATATTCATACCAAAATTAAGAAGATTTGCATTGAAATTATGCCAAGTAGCACTCCGCATCAAAAATTCTCTTTTTATCATTTACCTACTCGAGGACGAGCAGGAATTAAGCTTGGGGATGCCTGATACGTCTCCAATGTATCTATAATTTTTTATTGCTCCATGCTATATTATCTACTGTTTTGGACTATATTGCGCTTTATTTTCCACTTTTATATTATTTTTGGGACTAACCTATTAACCGGAGGCCTAGCCCAGAATTGTTGTTTTTTGCCTGTTTCAGTGTTTCGGAGAAACAGAATATCAAACAGAGTCCAAATGGAGTAAAATCTTCGGGAACGTGATTTTCTCACCGAACGTGATCCAGGAGACTTGGACCCTACTCCAGGGGGTCAAAGAGGAGGTCACGAGGGTGGGGGGCGCCCCCCCTAGGGCGCGCCCCCTGCCTCGTGGGCCCCTCGGTGCTCCACCAACGTACTCCTTCCTCCTATATATACCTACGTACCCCCAAACGATCAGAACAGGAGCCAAAAACCTAATTCCACCGCCGCAACTTTCTGTATCCATGAGATCCCATCTTGGGGCCTGTTCCAGAGCTCCGCCGGAAGAGGGCCGTCATCACGGAGGGCTTCGACATCATCCTAGCCCCTCCGATGAAGTGTGAGTAGTTTACCTCAGACCTTCGGCTCCATACTTAGTAGCTAGATGGCTTCTTTTCTCTCTTTGAATCTCAATACAAAGTTCTCCCCCTCTCTTGTGGAGATCTATTCGATGTAATCTTCTTTTTGCGGTGTGTTTGTTGAGACCGATGAATTATGGGTTTATTATCAAGTCTATCTATGAATAATATTTGAATCTTCTCTGAATTCTTTTATGTATGATTGATTATCTTTGCAAATCTCTTCGAATTATCCGTTTGGTTTGGCCAACTAGATTGGTAGTTCTTGCCATGGGAGAAGTGCTTAGCTTTGGGTTTGATCTTGCGGTGTCCTTACCCAGTGACACAAGGGGCAGCAAGGCACATATTGTATCGTTGCCATCGAGGATAACAAGATGGGGTTTATTTCATATTGCATGAATTTATCTCTCTACATCATGTCATCTTACTTAAGGCGTTACTCTGTTTTTAACTTAATACTCTAGATGCATGCTGGATAGCGGTCGATGAGTGGAGTAATAGTAGTAGATGCAGAATCGTTTCGGTCTACTTGTCACGGACGTGATGCCTATATGCATGATCATGCCTAGATATTCTCATAACTATGCTCAATTCTGTCAATTGCTCAACAGTAATTTGTTCACCCACCGTAGAAAACTTATGCTCTTGAGAGAAGCCACTAGTGAAACCTATGGCCCCCGGGTCTATTCTCGTCATATCAATCTCCATCACTTTAATCTTGCTTTGCTTTTTTAATTTGCTTTTACTTTTTACTTTGCATCTTTATACCAAAAATACCAAAAATATTATATCTATCAGATCTCACTCTCGTAAGTGACCGTGAAGGGATTGACAACCCCTAATCGCGTTGGTTGCGAGTAAGCTATCGTTTTGTGCAGGTACGAGGGACTTGAGTGTGGCCTCCTACTGGATTGATACCTTGGTTCTCAAAAACTGAGGGAAATACTTACGCTACTCTACTGCATCATCCCTTCCTCTTCGGGGAAAACCAATGCAAGCTCAAGACGTAGCAATGCTTCAGCCCATTATGATTAAACATGTTTGTAATGACAATTAGAGATTATAGTTTCTCATGCCATGCATAAGTAGCTAGGAGTGGATAATGATTTATCTTGGATATCAACATTGCGTTAAAATGATTGTGATGTAGTATGATGATATGGTATCCTCCTCTGAATGTTCGAGTGGCTTGACTTGGCACAGGTTAATGCATGTAGTTGAATCAAAACCAACATAGCCTCTATGATATTTATGTTCATGGTGATCATATCCTACTCATCCTAGTGTGCAATGTTACTTATGCATAATGCATGTTCATGACCATTGTTGCTCTCTAGCTGGCCGCTTCTCAATCTAATTGCTAGCCTTCGCCTGTACTAAGTGGGAATTCTGCTTGTACATCAAAGACCTTGAACCCGAAAGTTATTCCAGATGAGTCCACCATACCTACCTATATGCGGTATTACCCTGCCGTCCTAAGTAAATTTGCATGTGCCACCTCTAAAAACTTCTAAAAAATATCCTTTTTGTGTGCCTGGATTGTTCATTGAACGACAGGAGGTGGTCGGTATCTTCCATGCTAAGCGGGTTATTCTCAGGTCGAGTGTTTATTCACTCGCCATCGCACGAGAAAAGGGCGGTAATAGGGATGCCCAGTCCCAAACTACAAATAATCAAACACAAACTCCCAATGGAGTCGAAGCCTTTAGTTTTATCGCTTGGGAACCACCACTAGCATGCTTAGCATGGAAGATATTGATAACTGATGGTCGTGAAGTAAATGAGAAGGGTGCATGTCTCAACATATCATGTACCTCTGTTTTAAAAACTTGAGCTCTAGCACCTCTGCAAATCACTGCTTCCCTCTGCGAAGGGACTATCTATTTACTTTTATGTTGTGTCATGACCTTCTAAAACAAGCGCTAGAACCTAAGAGCACTGTTGTCATGACTTATGCATTGTGTGTAGATAATGTTGGGTGCATCATGACTGGATCTTTTCTACCATGAATTACAATGTTTAGTCGCTGCTTGGACTTTGGAGGTGCTCTGCATTTATGATTTGTGGTCTGAGAAAGGGCTAGCGAGATACCACTATTGTCATATTATATCATGGTTGTTTTAACAACGTGTTGCCGTTTGAGATATCTTATTATTGCTCGCTAGCTGATTATGTCATTGATATGAGTTAATATAATCTTTAAGAGTTAATGTTGGCATGGTTAGTTATAATGTTGGCTGAAAACCTGGGTGTTGTTTAAGCTTATTTATGCAAACAAGAGCAAAAGAGTTCGTACAAGTTTTTCCTTTTCACTTTTAGTTTATCAACTGAATTGCTTGAGGACAAACAAAGGTTTAAGCTTGGGGGAGTTGATACGTGTCCAACGTATCTACTTTTCTAAATGCTTTTCCTCTTGTTTTGGACCCTTATTTGCATGATTTGAATGAAACTAACCCCGGACTGACGCTTTTTCAGCAGAACTACCATGGTGTTGTTTTTGTGCAGAAATAAAAGTTCTCAGAATGGAACGAAACTTTGTGAGGAATTTTTATACAATAAACAAGAATTTCTGGAGCCAAGACCTACCGGAGAGGGGCACCTGGGTGGGTACAACCCACCAGGGCGCGCCCCCCTCTCCTAGCCCGCCCAGGTGGGTCGTCCCCACCTGGTGGCTCACAGACCCTGAAACCGACGCTATAAAATCCTATTTTTCTAGAAAAAAATTAGGGAGAAAGAATTATGGCGATCCACGAGACGGAGCCATCGTCACCTCTTGTTCTTCATCGGGAGGCCAGATCTGGAGCTTTTTTGGGGCTCCGGAGAGGGGGATCTTCGGTCTTCGTCATCACCGACCCTTCTCCATCGCCAATTCCATGATGCTCCCCACCGGGAGTGAGTAATTCCTTCGTAGGCTCTCTGGTCGGTGAGGAGTTGGATGAGATTCATCATGTAATCAAGTTAGTTTTATTAGGGCTTGATCCCTAGTATCCAGTATGTTCTAAGATTGATGTTACTATGACTTTGTCATGCTTAATGCTTGTCACTTTGGGCCCGGGTGCCATGATGTCAGATCTGAACCGTTTATGTTATCACCATTATATCCATGTTCTAGATCTGATCTTGCAAGTTAAAGTCACCTACTACGTGTTATGATCCAGCAACCCAAGAGTGACAACAGTCGGACCACTCCCGGTGATGACCGTAGTTTGAGGAGTTCATGTATTCACCTTGTGTTAATGCTTTATTCCGGTTCTCTATTAAAAGGAGGCCTTAATATCCCTTAGTTTCCAATAGGACCCCGCTGCCACGGGAGGGTAGGACAAAATATGTCATGCAAGTTCTTTCCATAAGCATGTATGACTATTTACGGAATACATACCTACATTATATTGATGAACTGGATCTAGTGCCGTATCGCGCTAGGTTATAACTATCTCATGATGAATATCATCCAACAAGTCACCGATCCAATGCCTATGAATTTATCTTATATTATTCTTGCTAAGTTACTACTGCTGCTGTTACTGTTGCACTTGTTACAAAACTACTGCTATCACTGTTACCGTTACCATTGCTACTGTCACTATTATCAAAACTATCATATTACTTAGCTACTGATCACGTTGCTGCAGATAATTAATCTCCAAGTGTGGTTGAATTGACAACTCAGCTGCTAATACCTTCCAATATTCTTTGGCTCCCCTTGTGTCAAATCTATAAATTTGGGTTGAATACTCTACCCTCGAAAACTGTTGCGATCCCCTATACTTGTGGGTTATCAGACATCAAGCTCTTTTCTGGCGCCTGATGTCGCTTGAAGCTATGTCGGTATTTCCCTAAAGAGGAAGGGATGATGCAGCGTAGTCCCTCAGATATGAAACCAAGGTTATCAAACCAGTAGGAGAACCAAGCAACACAACGTAAACAGCCCCTGCACACAGGTAACAAATCCTCGCAACCCGACGTGTTAAAGGGGTTGCCAATCCCTTTCGGGTCACGGTGCCAGAAATTGGTGCGTGACGGGAAAAAGTTGTAATAGATTAAATAAATAGATCGCAAACAAAATAAAGTGCAGCAATTTTTTTTGGGTTTTTGGATTAATAGATCTTAAAATAAAAACAAATAAACGTAGATCGCAAAGGCAAATAATATGAGAAAGAGACCCGGGGGTCGTAGATTTCACTAGTGGCTTCTCTCCAGAAAAATAACAAAGCGGTGGGTGAAAAAATTACTATTAGGCAATTGATAGAACTTCAAATACTCATGACGATATCCAGGCAATGATCGCAAAGGCAAATAATATGAGAAAGAGACGCAGGAATATTGGGGTATTTATAGAGCAAAGAGGTGGTCCGGGGGGCACCCGAGGTGGGCACAACCCACCAGGGCACGCCTGGCCCTCCTAGCGCGCCCTGGTGGGTTGTGCCTCCCTCGGGGTACCCCCAAGCGCAGCCAGGGCCCGTTGTGTTCCTTCTGGCCCATAAAAATTCTCCGTAAAGTTTTGTGGCATTTGGACTCCATTTGATATTGATTTTCTGTGATGTAAAAAACATGAAAAAAAACAACTGGCACTTGGCACTATGTCAATAGGTTAGTACCAAAAAATGATATAAAATGACTATAAAATGATTATGAAACATCAAAGATTGATAATATAACAACATGGAACAATAAAAATGATAGATACGTTCGAGATGTCATAGCATCCCCAAGCTTAACTCCTCTCGTCCTCAAGTAGGGAAGTGATAAAAACAGAATTTTTTATGTGGAATGCTGCCTAACATGTCACATCATATTTCTTTCTTTATAGCATGGACATTTGGACTTTTATATTGTTCAAAGCAATAGTCTAGTTTTGACATGATAATTTCAATACTCAAGCATATCAACAAGCAACCATGTCTTTCAAAATATCAACGCTAAAATAAGCTATCCCTAGCCATCATGCTCAACCATTGATCCATTCATGAAACACACTCGTATATTAGCTATGTCCAATACTAAAGTACGATCATATTGCCTTTTCAACCATACTTTCACTTTCCATGGCTAACCGTATCCATGGGTGCCCTCCATACCAACACTTTCCAAGGAATTTATTATTTGACAGCATAAAGTAAATTCATTTTTTTGCATTTCGGGGCTGGGTATCCCTAATACCTTTGCCTTACTCCCGTGCAATGACAAGTGAATAAACACTCATCTTGAGAATAACACATCTAGCATGGAAAATATTAGCCACCCCTCACCGATCCGCGAGCGAAACAAACACACAAAAGAGAAGTTTATTTTTGAAAATTAGAGATGGCACATGCAAATTTGCTTAGAACGGCAAAAGAATACCGCATATAGGTAGATATAGTGGACTCATGTGGTAAAACTAGGTTAAAGGTTTCTGGATGCACAAGTAGTGATCATACTTAGTGCAAAATGAAGGCTAGCAAAAGATTGGGAAGTGACCAACCAAGAAACGAATAATCTCATAAGCGAGCATTAAGCATAACTAACACCGAATAGTGTACCATAAGTAGGATATAATTTCATTGCATAACTATTGACCTTTGTGCTTGCATAGGGAATCACAAACCTTAACACCAATATTCTTACTAAAGCATAATTACTCATCAAGGTAACTCATATCACATCATCATATCTCAAAACTATTACTAAGAATCATGTTTATTTTGTCCACTGATATTCATGAAAGTTTTTAATATATCCTTCTTGGATATCTATAACTTTGGGACTAATTTTCATATGTTGTTTTTCATAAGCTCAAACAAATATAAGTGAAGATCATGAGCATAATATATCTTTCTCTCAATTTAATTTAAGTGAAGCAAGAGAGAATTTCTTGAAAAGTTTACTAACTCTCAAATAAATATAAGTGAAGTAAGAGAGCATTTCTTCAAAAATACTAAAGTACACCGTGCTCAAAAAGATATAAGTGAAGTACTAGAGCAAGTCCATAGCTCTAAAAAATTTAAGTGAAGCATAGAGAGCAATTCTAACAAGTCATGACATAATTTTGGCTCTCTCAAATAGGTGTATCCAGCAAAGGATCCAGACTTAAAACACAAAATAAAACAAGTAAGACTCATATCATACAAGACGCTCCAAGGAAAACACATAGTATGTGACAAATAAAAATATAGTTTCGAGTAAAATACCGATGGTCGTTAGAAGAAATAGGGGATGCCACTCGGGGGCATCCCCACGCTTAGTTGGTTGCTCATTTTTAGTTAATAGCTTGGGATGTCGGGGCATCCCCAATCTTAGGCTCTTCTACTCCTTATTCCTTCATCCATCGTAAGATAACCCAAAACTTGAAAACTTCAATCACACAAAACTCAACAAAACCTTCGTGAGTTCCGTTAGTATAAGAATAATAAATCACTACTATAAGCATTGTATGAAACCAATTCATATTTTGTTCTTGTATTATATCTACCATATTCCAACTTTTCTATGGCAAAAACTCATCAAAGAAAACCATAGAGCTATCAAAATAAGCACACAACACAAAGAAAACAGAATATGTCAAAACAAAACAGTCTGTAGGAATCTGACTATTTAGAATACTTATGTAATTCCAAATATTCTGAAAAATTTGGACTACCTGAGAAATTTGTGTATTGATCTACTTCAAGTAGAATAGGTATTTTATCGCTCTCTGGTAAAAAATGAAAATTATTTCGTGAGCCCAAAAGTTTCAGTTTTTTCAGCAAGATCAAACAACTATCACCCAAGAAGATCCTAAAGGCTTTACTTGGCACAAACACTAATTAAAACATAAAACACAATCATAACAGTAGCATAATTGTGCTAACACTCAAAAACAGGAAGCAAAAAGCAAAAATAAATTTTATTCATTGGGTTGCCTCCCAACAAGCGCTATAGTTTTACGCCCTTAGCTAGGCATTGATAATTTTAATGATGCTCACATGAAAGATAGTAAGTGAAACACGAAGAGAGCACCACGCAGCATGTGAAAAACACATTTAAGTCTAGCATACTTCCTATGCATAGGAATCTTATAAGCAAACAAATTGTCAAGACAAGAAACATCTAACATATGCAAAGAAGAGGAATAAAACATTGACGATCTTAACATAATGAGAGGTAATTTAGTAACATGAAAAATTCCACAACCATATTTTCCTCTCTTGTAATAGTTACATGTAGGATCATAATAAAATTCAATAATATAGCTATTATATAAAATTTTCTCTTCATGATCCACATGCATAAAAGTTTTATAATCTTCCAAAATAGTGGGATTAACATCAAATAAAGTCATGACCTCTCCAAACCCACTTTTATCGAAAAATTCACAAGATTGATAATTCTCCAAAGTAGTGAGATCATTAATACCTAAAGTTGACACTCTTCCAAACCCACTTTCAATATTATTGCAAACGTTATTATCAATATCATATTCATCATGGGGCATAAACAAATTTTCAAGATCATAAGAAGAATCACCCCAATCATGATCATTGCAATAAGTAGTGGACATATCAAAATTAGCATCCCCAAGCTTGGGGTTTTGCATATTATTATTATCAAAATTGACATTAATAGACTTTATAGTAAAAGCATTGCAATCATGCTTTTCATTCAAGGAGCTATCATGAATCACTTCATAAATTTCTTCATTACAATTTTCAGATTCACAAATCTCAAGCAAAACTTCATAAAGATAATCAAGTGCACTCAACTCACTAGCAATTGATTCAACATATTCAGATCTTTTGAAAAGATTAGCAAGTGGACGAGAATCCATATCAATAGATTTTTAGCAAGCAAAGATGGAAGCACATAGAAGACACGTGGCAACACAAGCAAAGAGGCAAACAAGATTGCAAGCAAAAAGATAGATCTGACGAGAAAAAGGCGAACGAAAAAGAAGACGGCTAAAAAGGCAATTTTTTGTGAAGTGGGGGAGAGGAAAACGAGAGGCAAATGGAAAATAATGTAAATTGCGAGGAGATGAGATTTGTGATTAGGAGCCTGGTATATGTTGAAGATCCTCCCCGGCAACGGCGCCAGAAATTACTTTTGATGTCGCTTGAAGCTACGTCGATATTTCCCCAAAGAGGAAGGGATGATGCATCACAGCGGCGGTAGGTATTTCCCTGAGATATGAAACCAAGGTTATCGAACCAGTAGGAGAACCAAGCAACACAACGTAAACAACCCCTGCACACATATAACAAATCCTCGCAACCCGACATGTTAAAGGGGTTGTCAATCCCTTTCGGGTAACGGTGCCAGAAATTGGTGCGTGACGGGAAAAATTTGTAGTAGATTAAATAAATAGATCGCAAATAAAATAAAGTGCAGCAAAGTATTTTTGGGTTTTTGGATTAATAGATCTGAAAATAAAAGCAAATAAAAGTATATCGCAAAGGCAAATAATATGAGAAAGAGACCCGGGGGCCATAGATTTCACTAGTGGTTTCTCTCTAGAAAAATAGCAAAGTGGCGGGTGAACAAATTACTATTGGGAAATTGATAGAGCTTCAAATATTCATGATGATATACATGCAATGATCATTACATAGGCATCACGTCCAAGATTAGTAGACCGACTCCTACCTGCATCTACTACTACTACTCCACACATCGACCGCTATCCAGCATGCATCTAGTGTATTATGTTCATGGAGAAACGGAGGAATGCAATAAGAACGATGACATGATGTAGACAAGATCTATCTATGTAGAGATATACCCCATCGTTTTATCCTTAGTAGCAAAGATACATACGTGTCGGTTCCCTTTCTTTCATTGGGATCAAGCACCATAAGATCGAACCCACTACAAAGCACCTCTTCCCATTGCAAGATAAATAGATCAAGTTGGCCAAAGAAAACCCAAATATCGGAGAAGAAATACGAGGCCATAAGAGATCATGCATAAAAGAGATCAAGGAAACTCAAATACTTTCATGGATATAAAAAGATTGTCGGTGTACAAAAGTAGGGGCTATCCTTTGTACCCCTTTACTTGTGCACGGGCAGTCAGAGCCGCGCCCGTGGCTGCGCTGAGCAGGGCAGAGGAGGGAAGCTGGAGCACAAGACCACCAAATCAATGCCAAGACCAGAGACACAAAGGGCAAGGGAGCGAAGTGGACTCCCCCGGCAAGAACCTCGCCAGGGCAGCCTCCGCAGCCTCGGCAAGAGCCTTGCCGGGGTAACTTGCCCAACACCAGCAGAGCACACCGCCCTTGAGCCAAGGGGTTCCAACACCATCAAACACATTGGAACCAAGGCCCGGGAGGCACCTCCATGGTGGCATGCAGATCTTTGTGGAGATCATAAAAACACAAAATCGGATGAGAACCAGAAGACGACGATCCTTGGCGAGATCCTTGCCAAGGAAATCCACGAGAACCCTGGCAAGATCCTTGCCGGGGACGACTGCGGTGCCACGGCAAGACCCTTGTCGGGCCCCCGGCAAGACCCTTGCCGAGGACATCTGCGGGGCCGCAGCCAGGCCCACGTCTACCAAGACTCCACCGCCACTCCCATGCAGCTGCTAGCTCAACCAGTTGGGCAGGCGTCTGCGTGGCAGCGTGCGGCCTCCACACCGACTCAACAAGCACCTGCGTGGTGGCATGCAGATCTTCGTGAAGGCTCCTCCATCACGCCAGCCCAGCAGCCAGCCAACGTGGCGCTACAACGCCTCGTCACCTCGGACGCGCGTCAGAGCCAGGCCAGGCGGCGACAGTTGGGATGAGCTTCCTTGCCATCCCCAATAAAGCAAGAGGGGCACATCGGTAGCGCATTAAATGCGTTTTTCCGATGGTGCCAGAGGATAGACTCAGCCGCGATGCACCTTTCCACCTCATGTGTGCCACTGTGGTGACCCCTTTTGTCTATAAAAGGAGGCCTGAAGTGTACTGGAAGGTGATTCGGATCTTTGGAACTAGAGAGACACAGTAGCTAGTTCAAGAACTCAAGAACACTCAAATATACATCAAAGCAGGACTAGGGTATTACGCACCTCCGCGGCCCGAACCTGGGTAAACGATCCTTGTGCTGACCGCCAGACCCGCTCTTTGCACAACCCCGCGCCCGCCAACTGTAGAAGGGATCCCAGTGGTCCCATAGGTGTCGTTTTCCACCGACATCTCTGGCGCGTGATAACCCACTAGTATAGGGGATCGCAACAGTTTTCGAGGGTAGAGTATTCAACCCAAATTTATTGATTCGACACAAGGGGAGCCAAAGAATATTCTCAAGTATTAGCAGCTAAGATGTCAATTCAACCACACATGGAAACTTAATATCTGCAGCAAAGTGTTTAGTAGCAAAGTAATATGATAGTAGTGGTAACGGTAGCAAAAGTAATATTTTTGGGTTTTATAGTGATTGTAATAGTAGAAACGAAAAAGTAAATAAGTGAAGAACAATATAGGAAAAGCTCGTAGGCATTGGATCAGTGATGGAGAATTATGTCGGATGTGATCGATCATGCAACAGTTATAACATAGGGTGACATAGAACTAGCTCCAGTTCATCAATGTAATGTAGGCATGTATTCCGAATATAGTCATACATGCTTATGGAAAAGAACTTGCATGCCATCTTTTGTCCAACTCTCCCGTGGCAGCAGGGTCCTAGTGGAAACTAAGGGATATTAAGGCCTCATTTTAATAGAGTACCGGACCAAAGCATTAACACATAGTGAATACATGAACTCCTCAAACTACGGTCATCACCGGGAGTGGTCCCGATTGTTGTCACTTCGGGGTTGCCGGATCATAACACATATTAGGTGACCATAGACTAGCAAGATAGGATCAAGAACTCACATATATTGATGAAAACACAATAGGTTCAGATCTGAAATCATGACACTCGCAAAGTCATAGCAACATCAATCTTAGAACATAGTGGATACTAGGGATCAAACCCTAACAAAACTAAATCGATTACATGATAAATGTTATCCAACCCATCACCGTCCAGCAAGCCTACAATGGAATTACTCACGCACGGCGGTGAGCATCATGAAATTGGTGATGGAGGAAGGTTGATGATGACGATGGAGACGGGTTCCCCTCTCCGGAGGCCCGAACGGACTCCATATCAGCCCTCCCGAGAAAGTTTAGGGCTTGGCGGCGGCTCCGTATCATAAAATGTGATGAATCCTTCTCTCTGATTTTTTTCTCCCCGAACACGAATATATGGAGTTGGATTTGAGGTCGGTGGAGCGTCAGGGGGCCCACGAGGCACGGGGGTGCACCCAAGGGGGTAGGCGCACCCCCACCCTCGTGGACAGGGTGTGGGCCCCCTGACGTGGATTCTTCTTCCAGTATTTTTTATATCTCTGTTGATTTTCATGTCATTCCGAGAACTTTTATTTCTGCACAAAAATAACACCATGGCAATTCTGCTGAAAACAGCATCGGTCCGGGTTAGTTCCATTCAAATCATGCAACTTAGAGTCCAAAACAAGGGCAAAAGTGTTTGGAAAAGTAGATACGACGGAGATGTATCAACGCGCCAGGTAGGGGTGCGCAGTTGTGGCAATCTGGTCTAGTTGAAGCAGCGGCTTCATCGTGGTCGTCACTCCAAGGAAGAACACTTTTGCCCTTGTTTTGGACCCTAACTTGCATGATTTGAATGGAACTAACCCGGACTAACGTTGTTTTCTGCAGAATTGCCATGATGTTATTTATGTGTAGAAACAAAAGTTCTCGGAATGACCTAAAACTCCACGGAGCGTCTTTTTGGAAATAATAAAAAATACTTGCAAAAGATCAAGACTAGGGGCCACACCCTAGCCACAAGGGTGGGGGGCGCGCCCCCCTACCTCGTGGGCCCCCTGGAGCTCCTCCGACCTCAACCACAACTCTATATATTCACTTTCAAGGAGAAAAAATAAAGAAGAAGGATTCATCGCGTTTTACGATACAGAGCCGCTGCCAAGCCCTAAAACTCTCGGGAGGGCTGATCTGGAGTCCGTTCGGGGCTCCGGAGAGGGGAATCCGTCGCCATCGTCATCATCAACCATCCTCCATCACCAATTTCATGATGCTCACCGTCGTGCGTGAGTAATTCCATCGTAGGCTTGCTGGACGGTGATGGGTTGGATGAGATTTATCATGTAATCGAGTTAGTTTTGTTAGGGTTTGATCCCCTAGTACCCACTATGTTCTGAGATTGATGTTGCTATGACTTTGCTATGCTTAATGCTTGTCACTAGGGCCCGAGTGCCATGATTTCAGATCTGAACCTATTATGTTTTCATCAATATATGTGAGTTCTTGATCCTATCTTGCAAGTCTATAGTCACCTACTATGTGTTATGATCCGGCAACCCCGAAGTAACAACAATCGGGACCACTCCTGGTGATGACCGTAGTTTGAGGAGTTCATGTATTCACTATGTGTTAATGCTTTGGTCCGGCACTCTATTAAAAGGAGACCTTAATATCCCTTAGTTTCCACTAGGACCTCGTTGCCACAGGAGGGTAGGACAAAAGATGTCATGCAAGTTCTTTTCCATAAGCACGTATGACTATATTCGGAATACATGCCTACATTACATTGATGAATTGGAGCTAGTTCTGTGTCACCCTAGGTTATGACTGTTACATGATGAACCGAATCCAGCATAATTCTCTATCACCGATCCATTGCCTAGGAGCTTTCCATATATTGTTCTTCGCTTATTTACTTTTCCGTTGCTATTGCTATCATCACTACAAAATACCAAAAACATTACTTTTGTTACCATTACCTTTTGCTATCGTTACCACTACTATCATATTACTTTGCTACTAAATACTTTGCTGCAGATATTAAGTTTCCAGGTGTGGTTGAATTGACAACTCAGCTGCTAATACTTGAGAATATTCTTTGGCTCCCCTTGTGTCGAATCAATAAATTTGGGTTGAATACTCTACCCTCTAAAACTGTTGCGATCCCCTATACTTGGGGTTATCAAGACTATTTTCTGGCGCCGTTGTGGGAGCATAGCTCTATTCTTTGAGTCACTTGGGATTTATATCTGTTTATCATTATGAAGAACTTGAGAGATCCAAGAACCGAGATTTATCCCTCAACCACGAGGGGAGGTAAGGAACTGCCATCTAGCTCTACACTTGATTCACCTTCTGTTTTGAGTAAGCTTGCGACACCTAAATCTGCTTCTGCTATTGATTCTGATATGTCGCATGTTATTGATGATGCCACTTTTACTATGCATGATACTTATGATGAAACTACTTCTATGCTTGATACTACTATGCCACTTGGTGAATTTATTGATGAACAACTTGCTAGGGTTAGAGAGAATGAAATTATTGAAACTGATAATATTGATGAAAGTGATGATGATGACTCTCCCCCTAATAAATATGAATTACCTGTTGTGCCTGAGGGTTATGTTCTGGATGAAGAATCTTCTAGAGCTATTCTTGCTTGCAATGATAGATACGATCTAAAGAGGTTATTAGCTAAATGGAAGCAGCAATCCCTTAATGCTAGAATGAAACCCGACCCTGCTTTTGCTACTTCACCTATCTGTGTTACTGATAAGGATTATGAATTCTCTGTTGATCCTGATATAATTACTTTGGTTGAATTTGATCCTTTTATGGCTATGAATCTGAAACTGTTGTGGCACATCTTACTAAATTAAATGATATTGCTACCCTATTCACTAATGATGAGAGAACTCGCTACTTTTATATCCTTAAAATATTTCCGTTCTCATTAAAGGGTGATGCTAAGATATAGTTTAATTCTCTTGATCCTGGTTGTGTGCGTAGTCCCCGGGATATGATTTATTACTTCTCTGCTAAATATTTCCCTGCTCATAAGAAACAAACTGCTTTAAGGGATATATATATATAATTTTGTGCAAATTGAAGAAGAGAGTCTCCCACAAGCTTGGGGGAGGCTTCTCCAATTACTTAATGCTTTGCCTGATCATCCTCTTAAGAAAAACGAAATACTTGATATCTTTTATAATGGACTAACCGATGCTTCCAGAGATTACCTGGATAGTTGTGTTGGTTCTGTTTTCAGGGAAAGAACACCGGATGAAGCTGAAATTCTATTTAATAATATGTTAACAAATGAAAATAATTGGACACTTCCTGAGCCAACTCCTGAACCTATTCCTAAACCAACTTCGAGGAAAATGGGTGTTCTATTTCTCAGTCCTGAAGATATGCAAGAGGCAAATAAATCCATGAAAGAAAAGGGTATTAAAGCTGAAGATGTTAAGAATTTACCTCCTATTGAAGAAATACATGGTCTTAATTTACCGCATGTTGAAGAAATATATGGTTTTAATCCATGACCTATTGAAGAAACACATGGTCTTGATAACCCGACACAGGTAGTAAAGGTAAATTCTCTCTATAGATATGATAAAGCTGAAATACCATTTACTAAGTTTGCTAGCCCATGCTTAGATGAGTTTGATACATTTATGGTTAAGCAAGAAGACTTCAATGCTTATTTTGGTAGAGAATTAAAACGCAGTGCTGATATGCTTGAACACTTGGGTGATTATATGGCTAATGTTAAAGGTGAATTTAAACTTATTAGTAAACATGCTTCTATGGTTACCACTCAAGTAGAACAAGTACTTAAAGCTCAAAATGATTTGCACCATGAATTGAATAGTAAGAATAATGATTGGGCTGTTAGAGTGGCTACTAGAACTGGTAAAATGACTCTGGAACCTTTGTATCCTGAAGGCCACCCTAAGAGAATTGAGCAAGATTCTCAGAGAAATAATATAGATACACCTAGTCCTTCTAAAAGGAAGAAAAAGAAAAATGATAGGACTTTGCATGCTTCTAGTGAACCTATTACTGAAACACCTGAGAATCCAAATGATATTTCTATTTTTGATGCTGAAACACAATCTGGTAATGAACCTGAAACTAGTGATAATGTTAATGATAATGTTCATGTTGATGCTCAACCTAGCAATGATAATGATATAGAAATTGAACCTGTCGTTGATCTTGATAACTCACAATCAAAGAATCAACGTTATGGTAAGAAAGACTTTGTTGCTAGGAAACATGGTAAAGAAAGAGAACCATGGGTTCAGAAACCCATGCCTTTTCCTCCCAAACCATCCAAGAAAAAGGATGATGAGGATTTTGAGCGCTTTGCTGAAATGATTAGACCTATCTTTTTGCGTATGTGATTAACTGATATGCTCAAAATGAATCCTTATGCTAAGTATATGAAAGAAATTGTTACTAATAAAAGAAAGATACCGGAAGCTGAAATTTCCACCATGCTTGCTAATTATACTTTTAAGGGTGGAATACCAAAGAAACTTGGAGATCCAGGAGTACCCACTATACCATGCTCCATTAAAAGAAACTATGTTAAAACAGCTTTATGTGATCTTGGAGCCGGTGTTAGTGTTATGCCTCTCTCTTTATATCGTAGACTTGATTTCAATAAGTTGACACCTACTGAAATATCTTTGCAAATGGCTGATAAATCAACTGCTATACATGTCGGTATTTGTGAGGATGTGCCTGTTGTGGTTGCAAACGTTACTATTTTAACGGACTTTGTTATTCTTTATATTCCCGAGGATGATAGTATGTCCATTATTCTTGGAAGACCCTTTTTGAATACTGCAGGGGCTGTTATTGATTGCAACAAAGGCAATGTCACTTTTCATGTTAATGGTAATGAGCATACGGTACACTTTCCGAGGAAACAACCTCAAGTTCATAGTATCAATTCTATTGGAAAAATTCCATCAATTATTTTTGGAGGTTTTGAATTTCCTCTTCCTACTGTCAAGAAGAAATATGATATTCTTATTGTTGGGGATGTGCATATCCCCGTTGAGGTAACCAAGTGTTATTCGAAAATTCCTCGGTTCCATGTTATTCGGAATGAGTTTGTTAACAAGACTTGATCAACCTTGTTAATGGATTCCTTTTGATGATCATGAGATGTATGAAGTTAGAAAGCACAACCCCCTGTACCCTCCTTTTACTTTCTGTTATTCATATTAAATAAAATAAAAATAGTATTTTCTGTATGTTATCTGAATTATCCGTGCAATATAAAAATACCCCGAAAATAAAAGTTCTCCAAATGCCTTGAAATTTAAATATGATTTTTTCTGGAATATTTGAGAATATTTGGCACTGAGATCACAATAGGGGGCATCCACCTGGCCACGAGGGTGGAGGGCGCGGCCTACCCCCCTGGGCGCGCCCCGCTGCCTCATGGGCCCACGGTGGCCCTCCTCCACTTTTTCCTGCACCCACACACTCCTTCTTCGTCCCACAAACACCATTATCTAGTTCAAACCCAGGTCCAAGCTCATTTTGCTGCCATTTTCGATCTCCTTGCTCAAAGCACCTCTAACAAAACTGCTTGGGGGGATTGTTCCTTGGTATGTGACTTCTCCATTGGTCCAATAAGTTTTTGTTCTAGTGCTTTATTCATTGCAAATTTGTGCTGCCTAGGTGACCCTGTTCTTGAGCTTGCATGTCAAATTTATATGGTTCCAAGTAGTTTTGATGCATGATATAGGCTCTAGCCACTTGTAGGAGTAGTTGCTACCAATTTTGTTGAGTTTGGTTTACTTTTATTTTGAAGTTACTACAAATTTCAGAATTTTCCAGAAAATAATGAAGAGATTTTTGAGGGGCTCATCGAGCCGAAGTTTGAAGGAAAAGCAAAATGAAGAAGCAAAGAAGCCCAAATATAATCTGCCTCGCACTGCGGAGGTTAGGCCGTGTAAATGGCCCTCTGATGATTTTTTGAGAGAAACTGGGATTTATGAGGATTTTTATGAATAGGTTAAGATTGCAGGCCTAACAAACTTCCTCCAAGACCAACGCGAACAATATCTCTTACTCACCAATACTTTTGTGCAAAACTTCTAATATTATCCTAGGGAATCACCTCCTTCAGTAGAGTTTCATTTATATGATGTGGTTAAGAAGATGTCACTATATGAATTTTGCAGGGTTTGCAAAATACCTTTTGAGGGTAGCTTAGAGGAACCACATCATAAAGATGTGGATGGGTTTATTGACACTATCACTATAGGGGAAACTAGGAAGGTTTCCGATGCAAGAATCACTAGCATACATTTTCCTGTTTTATGCAACTTTGCAATATTTGCTAGTCGTTGATTAATTGGTCACGGAAACTATGGAAACCTTAGTGTTCCTGATATTTTTATTTTGTTCCATGGTTTATTCCATGACGACTCTGTTAGTATGGGCGGTATTATTGCTAAACGGTTAAGTCTGAACCGTACAAAGGGCCCCATCTTTGGTGGTATATATGCTTCACGCCTTGCTGCATATTATAACATACCCATTAGGCATTATGAAGAAGAAGAAAAAATGATGCCTACTGTTTATTTAGATTATAAGAGTATGATAGCGCATGATTTTATTATAAAGAATAGGGAAGGGGAGCTTAAATACAAATTGTTCTTTCATAAACGTCATCCTGAGACTATCACCTTGCCTGCTCCTTCCTTGTTTGATTTATCTACAGGCCAGTACCTCGTCTCGCCAGAGGACATTCACGCTTACCGGAACCCTACATCAGCCAAAGAGCCAGAGTCGGAACCACAAGTTGATCCTCCACGACAGTCTAATTACCAGTGGGATCCGGAAATGATTGCTAGCCAGTGGCAATCAGAGTCTTCTTCTTCGTACTACGACCCCAACTATTACTATGGATATCCGCCAGGCCAACCGTGGCCATAGACCAACTTAGGCCAAAAGTCTAAGCTTGGGGGAGTACGTATTTCTCACCGACATTACATTTATGTTCACACACTCATTGCTAGATGTCAGTGCTCATACTTTTTCATTATATCATCCATGCTAGTTTATTTTCCTTTTTATGCTTTCTTCTTGTGTGTTTAATAAACCTTAAGAAAACCCAAAAAATTAGTTGTAGCTCTTAGCTAGTTTTAATTTCCATGCTTGTAGTAGTAATTAAAAAGAAAACCCAAAAAGATTTCCTATTCTTCTTTTGCTTGTTGGGAGCTTTCCCGTGTAAATAGTTTTATTTCTTTTCTTTTCTTTGGGGGTCTATAGGAGAAGACCATAATTAAATTGTTGAAGTGGCTCTTATATGCATTATTGTTGACCTAACAAAAGAGCCCATACTGCCTTGTCTTCTCATGTTTATTGAATGCTTACAGATTCCAACTTAGTCCAATGCACATGCACTATTATTATTATCCACATCGTTCGGTCGTGCAAGTGGAAGGCAATTATGACGATATATGATGGACTGACTGAGATGAGAAAAGCTGGCATGAACTCGACCTCTCTTGTTTTTGTAAATATGATTAGTTCATCGTTCCTGATTCAGCCTATTATGAATAAACATGTTTGCAATGACAATTAGAGATCATAGTTTCTTGTGCCATGCTTAATTAGCTAGGAGCTTATAATGATTTACCTTGCATGCCAACATGCTATTAAAATGGTTGTGATGTGGTATGATAGGGTGGTATCCTCTTTTGAACGATTCGAGTGGCTTGACTTGGCACATGTTCACGCATGTAGTTGAAACAAAATCAACATAGCCTCTACGATATTTATGTTCATGGTGCATTATATCCTACTCATGATTGCATTCGGTGTTGATTAATTTTAATGCATGCTCATGATTGTTGTCGCTCTCTAGCTGGTGGCTTCCCAGTCTCTTTCTAGCCTTCACTTGTACTAAGCGGGAATACTGCTTGTGCATCCAACCCATAAACCCCAAAGTTATTCCATATGAGTCCACCATACCTACCTATATACGGTATCTACCTGCTGTTCCAAGTAAATTTGTATGTGCCGAACTCTAAACCTTCAAATAAATATCCTGTTTTGTATGCTCGAATAGCTCATGTATCAACTAGGGTTGTCTGTATCTCCCATGTTAGGCGGGTTATTCTCAAGAGGAGTGGACTCCGCTCCTCACTCACGAGAAAATGGCTGGTCACCGGGATGCCCAGTCCCATGCTTTATGCAAACTAAATCAAAATAATTGCAAACAAAACTCCCCCTGGGACTGTTGTTAGTTGGAGGCACTTGTTGTTTCGAGCAAGCCATGGATTGATGCTTGTTGGTGGAGGGGGGTATAAACTTTACCATTCTGTTTGGGAACCGCCTATAATGTGTGTAGCATGGAATATATTGCCATCTCTTGGTTCTTATGTTGACAATGAAAGTATACCGCTCAAAATATTATTCATCTCTATTTCAAAACCGAGCTCTAGCACCTCTACAAATCCATGCTTCCCTCTGCGAAGGGCCTATCTATTTACTTTTTATGTTGAGTCATCATCCTCTTATTAAAAGGCACCAGTTGGAGAGCACCGCTGTCATTTGCATTCATTACTGTTAGTTTACATTGAGTATGACTTGACTGGATCTCTTTTACCATGAATTACAATGTCTAGTCTATCCTTGATCTTTAAAGGTGCTCTGCATTTATGTTTTGCAGTCACAGAAAGGGCTAGCGAGATACCATCCTGTTATATCATATTATGGTTGTTTTGAGAAATTGTTGTCATCCGAGATTTATTATTATTGCTTGCTAGTTGATTATGCCATTGATATGAGTAAACATGAGACCTAAGCGTTATTGTGAATATGGTTAGTTCATAATCTTTGCTGAAAACTTAAATGCTGGCTTTACATATTTACAACAACAAGAGCAAACAGAGTTTGTAAAAGTTTTTCTTTATCACTTTCAGTTTGTCAACTGAATTGCTTTAGGACAAGCAAAGGTTTAAGCTTGGGGGGAGTTGATACGTCTCCGTCGTATCTACTTTTCCACACACTTTTGTCCTTGTTTTGGACTCTAACTTGCATGATTTGAATAGAACTAACCCGGACTGACGCTGTTTTTAGCAGAATTGCCATGGTGTTATTTATGTGCAGAAACAAAAGTTCTTGGAATGACCTGAAACTCCACGGAGCGTCTTTTTGTAAATAATAAAAAATACTAGCAAAAGATCAAGACCAGGGACCCACACCCTAGCCACGAGGGTGGGGGCACGCCTGCCCCTGGGAGCGCCCCCTACCTCATGGGCCCCCTGGAGCTCCTCCGACCTCAACCACAATTCTATATATTCACTTTCAGGGAGAAAAAATAAAGAAGAAGGATTCATCGCGTTTTACGATATGGAGCCGCCGCCAAGCCCTAAAACCTCTTGGGAAGGCTGATCTGGAGTCCGTTCGGGGCTCCGGAGAGGGGAATCTGTCGCCATCATCATCATCAACCATCCTCCATCATCAATTTCATCATGCTCACCATCGTGCGTGAGTAATTCCATCGTAGGCTTGCTGGACGGTGATGGGTTGGATGAGATTTATCATGTAATCGAGTTAGTTTTGTTAGGGTTTGATCCCCTAGTATCCACTATGTTTTGAGATTGATGTTGCTATGACTTTGCTATGCTTAATGCTTGTCTCTAGGGCCCGAGTGTCATGATTTCAGATCTGAACCTATTATGTTTTCATCAATATATGTGAGTTCTTGATCCTATCTTGCAAGTCTATAGTCACCTACTATGTGTTATGATCCGGCAACCCCGAAGTGACAACAATCGGGACCACTCCCGGTGATGACCGTAGTTTGAGGAGTTCATGTATTCACTCTGTGTTAATGCTTTGGTCCGGTACTCTATTAAAAGGAGGCCTTAATATCCCTTAGTTTCCACTAGGACCCCGCTGCCACGAGAGGGTAGGACAAAAGGTGTCATGCAAGTTCTTTTCCAAAAGCACGTATGACTATATTCGGAATACATGCCTACATTACATTGATGAATTGGAGCTAATTCTGTGTCACCCTAGGTTATGACTGTTAAATGATGAACCGCATCCAGCATAATTCTCTATCATCGATCCATTGCCTACGAGTTTTCCATATATTGTTCTTTGCTTATTTACTTTTCCGTTGCTATTGCTATCATCACTACAAAATACCAAAAACATTACTTTTGTTATCATTACCTTTTGCTACCGTTACCACTACTATCATAGTACTTTGCTACTAAATACTTTGCTGCAGATATTAAGTTTCCAAGTGTGGTTGAATTGACAACTCAGCTGCTAATACTTGAGAATATTCTTTGGCTCCCCTTGTGTCGAATCAATAAATTTGGGTTGAATACTCTACCCTCAAAAACTGTTGCGATCCCCTATACTTGTGGGTTATCAACGACCGAACAAGTGGCGTCCTCGGTGGACACAGTGAACGCTCACGCAGCGGCAGAAAAGCTAAGTCATGCAAAACTTTGAGTAATTCCTTTTTATATAAGGTTATCATCCTCGATGATCTTGCCCTGTGTATGGAAAACCTGCACGCAATGGGCCCCTGCCACTATTGGCAATGCCCTCGTTCTGTTTAGAGTCCGCTTAATAGTTCGAGCGGCTGCGTCGAGAACGGTAGAGTGACCTTCTCTGATTGGCAACGCTCTCGTTCTGTCTCGAGTCCGCTCGACAGCTCGAGCGGCCGCGTTAAGAGCAGTGAGGTGGTTTGCCCGGCAGCAAGCATACCCGGCAGGCCATTGGGGATCCGTCCTCATGGCGCTGTGGCCTGGGTTTCCGCGCCGGGAAGCCTACCCGATTAACGTAGGATGGACATACAAAGGGAGATCAAATGGGAAAATAACATGCATTGTTTCAAAAGCACTGCGGAGTTATATTACATCAATTGTTGCTGCGGTTCTAACTAAAGATGAAAATTGTCTTGGTTGTGAACCTGCAGCGGCGATAAGAAATAGGGGGCCTAGCCCCGGCGCTGGCCTTATATCCTCCGAACTCCGTCGATGCGGCTGTTGACGGGCTCAATACGCTCCTCAAGCGTCGCGGGGTCCATGTCCTCCGGCAAGCTATCCAGCGCAGTTTCGAAGTTGAGGTCAGGGTTCCAGTACGCCACCTTGGTGAGGACCTTGGTCATGGCACCCCGGCAAAGCCTCCGGGCCTCATCGGCCAGAGAGGTAGCCCTGTTAGAGCGGAACTGCTCCAGGGCCCCGAGAACACCCTCGAAGAACAAGGTCCGCCTGGCATTGGGACTCACGTTCGGCTCCGGGACGTACCTTATGTTTTGCATCCCCATGGTAGCCAGTTGCGTGGTGATCCTGCCGGCGATGTCGGTCAGGCAGCTGATCAAGAGGTTTTCGCCCTTCACAAAATCCTCGTGGTTGGCGGCTTCGTTTTTCCGCAGCTGCCTCTCCTCCTCCAGATTCTTGGTCAGGGTCTCCTCCCGGGCCCTGACCTCTGACAGCGTCCCCTCAAGACCCTCCAACTTTAGCTTCAGGTCTTGGATGGAGTCGTTGGCCTTGGAGAGTAGCTCGGCCTTGCCGAGGACTGTGTCCTGCGCGTCAGCCAACTCGCCTTTGGCCGCGTCCCTCTCCCTCGTCAGCTCATGGATCTGCTTCTTCAGTCTATCCCGCTCCACCTCCAGCTCGTTCACCTTGCCGGCATGGACCTGGGCCTGAGCATTGAGTGCCTCTTCGTGCCTCTGCTCCAGTTCCTGGGTCCACTGCACGACAAGCTCCTTGATCTCCTCGTCCTTACTGCGGAGTGTCGCGGCGAGTTTCTCCTCACGGGCGGCAAGGTTCTCCTCCTGGGAGTTCAGCTCGGCCTGGTGCTGACGCCGAGCGGCCTCGTCCTTGGTGGTCTGTTGACTTGCCGCCTCTTGGGTCTTCTCGATATCGGCCTGCTTCATGACAAGCTCCAGCTTGTGCTCGACCAACAGATCCTAGGCGGTCTTCAGTTCCTCATAGGCCTGACAGAACCAAGCCTGCGTCTCGGCGACGCGCCCCTCGAGGTCCGCCTCCGCCTTGTCCACCGCTCCCATCTTGGACTTGGCCTTGTCCAGGCGGGCACGATGAAGCGCCCGAAGCTTGTGGAAGTTGACGCTCATGCCCTGGAGGAGCCGCTCTTCCTGGGAACCACCACCACCGATTCTCGGTTCGTCAACGACCTGAGCCCGGCGGCGGCAAGCACCTCGTTGTCGAACACCTCCCCCTCGGCGGACGCCCTGGTGCCCGCCGTCCACGGGAGGTGGACGAACAGGTCGTCGCTCACCTCGTCGGCCTCGGCCGCGGCATCCCTGGCGACCTCCTCGATGACAATGTCCACATCCTCCCGGTCCGCCGAGGAAGGATCTAGATACCAAGAAGGAGAATGAGGCAAATTCAAGATCAAAATTCGAAACAAGAAAAACGAGCGGGAACAGGAGGCAAACAAGTCACCCGTGCCAAGCTGGGACGAAGTGGCCCCCTCCCCACCAACATTCGGTGCCGGGATGGAGCCGCCGGCGCTCGGGTTCGCCTCCTCCTCCTCCTCGTCCTCCGTGCGCATGGGCTCAGTGCTTGATGTCTACTACACAGCCTTCTTCTTGTAGACGTTGTTGGGCCTCCAAGTGCAGAGGTTTGTAGGACAGTAGCAAATTTCCCTCAAGTGGATGACCTAAGGTTTATCAATCCGTAGGAGGTGTAGGATGAAGATGGTCTCTCTCAAGCAACCCTGCAACCAAATAACAAAGAGTCTCTTGTGTCCTCAACACACCCAATACAATGGTAAATTGTATAGGTGCACTAGTTCGGCGAAGAGATGGTGATACAAGTGGTATATGGATAGTAGATAAAGGTTTTTGTAATCTGAAAATATAAAAACAGCAAGGTAACTAATGATAAAAGTGAGCATAAACGGTATTGCAATGATAGGAAACAAGGCCTAGGGTTCATACTTTCACTAGTGCAAGTCCTCTCAACAATAATAACATAATTGGAACATATAACTATCCCTCGACATGCAACAAAGAGTCACTCCAAAGTCACTAATAGCGGAGAACAAATGAAGAGATTATGGTAGGGTACAAAACCACCTCAAAGTTATTCTTTCCAATCAATCTGTTGGGCTATTCCTATAAGTGTCACAAACAGCCCTAGAGTTCGTACTAGAATAACACCTTAAGACACAAATCAACCAAAACACTAATGTCACCTAGATACTCCAATGTCACCTCAAGTATCCGTGGGTATGATTATACGATATGCATCACACAATCTTAGATTCATCTATTCAACCAACACATAGAACCTCAAAGAGTGCCCCAAAGTTTCTACTGGAGAATCACGATGAAAACGTGTGCCAACCCCTATGCATAGGTTCATGGGCGGAACCCGCAAGTTGATCACCAAAACATACATCAAGTGAATCACGTGATATCCCATTGTCACCACAGATACACATGGCAAGACATCCATCAAGTGCTCTCAAATCTTTAAAGACTCAATCCGATAAGATAACTTCAAAGGGGAAACTCAATCCATTACAAGAGAGTAGAGGGGGAGGAGAAACATAAGATCCAACTATAATAGCAAAGCTCGTGATACATCAAGATCGTGCAAAATCAAGAACACGAGAGAGAGAGAGAGAGAGATCAAACACATAGCTACTGGTACATACCCTCAGCCCCGAGGGAGAACTACTCCCTCCTCGTCATGGAGAGCACTGGGATGATGAAGATGGCCACCGAGCAGGATTGCCCCCTCTGGCAGGGTGCCGGAATGGGTCTAGATTGGCTTTCAGTGGCTACGGAGGCTTCTGGCGGCGGAACTCCTGATCTATTGTGTTCCCCGATCGTTTTAGGGTATATGGAGATATATAGGCGGAAGAAGTACGTCAGGGGAGCCACAGGGGCCCACAAGGGTGGAGGGCGCGCCCCCTACCTTGTGGCTTCCTCGAAGCTTCCTTGAAGTGGACTCCAAGTCTCCCGGGTTGCTTTGCTTCCAAAAATAAGTTCCATGAAGTTTCAGGTCAATTGGACTCCGTTTGATTTTCCTTTTCTATGATACTCTAAAACAAAGAAAAAACATAAACTGGCACCGGGCTCTGGGTTAATTGGTTAGTCCCAAAAATAATATAAAAGTGTATAATAAAGCCCATAAACATCCAAAATAGAATATAATATAGCATGGAGCAATAAAAAATTATAGATACTTTGGAGATGTATCAGCATCCCAAGCTTAATTCCCGCTCGTCCTTGAGTAGGTAAATGACAAAAACAGAATTTTTGATGCGGAGTGCTACTTGGCATAATTTCAATGCAATTCTTCTTAATTGTGGTATGAATATTCAGATCCGAAAGATTCAAGATAAAAGTTCATATTGACATAAAAATAATAATACTTCAAGCATACTAACTAAGCAATCATGTCTTCTCAAAATAACATGGCCAAAGAAAGTTCATCCCTACAAAATCATATAGTTTAGTCATGCTCCATTTTCGTCACACAAGAATGCTCTCATCATGCACAACCCCGATTGCAAGCCAAGCAATTGTTTCATACTTTAGTAATCTCAAACCTATACACTTTCACGCAATATATGAGCGCGAGCCATGGACATAGCACTATGGGTGGAATAGAATATAATGAGGGGGGTTATGTGGAGAAGACAAAAAAGGAGAAAGTCTCACATCAACGAGGCTAATCAATGGGCTATGGAGATGCCCATCGATTGATGTTAATGCAAGGAGTAGGGATTGCCATGCAACGGATGCACTAGAGCTATAAATGTATGAAAGCTCAACAAAAGAAACTAAGTGGGTGTGCATCCAACTTGCTTGCTCACGAAGACCTAGGGCACTTGAGGAGGCCCATTGTTGGAATATACAAGCCAAGTTCTATAATGAAAAATTCTCACTAGTATATGAAAATGACAAAATAAGAGACTCTCTATCATGAAGTTACGGTGCTACTTTGAAGCACAAGTGTGGCAAAGGATAGTAGCATTGTCCCTTCTCTCTTGTTCTCTCATTTTTTGGGGGCCTTCTCTTTTTTATGGCCTTTCTTTTTTTTTCTTTTTTTAGGCCTTCTATTTTTTATGTCCTTTCTCTTTTTTTTATTCCTCACCTGGGACAATGCTCTAGAAAATGATGATCATCACACTTCTATTTATTTACAACTCAATGATTACAACTCAATACTAGAACAAAATATGACTCTATATGAATGCCTCCGGTGGTGTACCGGGATATGCAATGGACCAAGAGTGACATGTATGAAAGAATTATGAACGGTGGCTTTGCCACAAATACTATGTCAACTACATGATCATGCTAAGCAATATGACAATGATGAATGTGTCATGATAAACGGAATGGTGGAAAGTTGCATGGCAATATATCTCGGAATGGCTATGGAAATGCCATAATAGGTAGGTATGGTGGCTGTTTTGAGGAAGATATAAGGAGGTTTATGTGTGAAAGAGTGTATCATATCACGGGGTTTGGATGCACCGGCGAAGTTTGCACCAACTCTCAATGTGGGAAAGGGCAATGCACGATACCGAAGAGGCTAGCAATGATGGAAGGGTGAGAGTGCGTATAATCCATGGACTCAAGATTAGTCATAAAGAACTCACATACTTATTTCAAAAATCTACAAGTCATCAAAAATCTCGGCACTACGCGCATGCTCCTAGGGGGATAGATTGGTAGGAAAAGACCATCGCTCGTCCCCGACCGCCACTCATAAGGAAGACAATCAAATAACATCTCATGTTTCAAATTTGTTACATAATGTTTACCATACGTGCATGCTACAGGACTTGCAAACTTCAACACAAGCATTTATCAAATTCACAACTACTCAACGAGCACGACTTTGATATTATTACCTCCATGTCTCAAAACAATCATCAAGCATCAAACTTCTCTTAGTATTCAACACACTCATAAGAAAGTCTTTACTAATCTTGAATACCTAGCATATTAGGATTAAGCACATTACCATGCTGTTTAGTACTCTCAAAATAATCTAAGTGAAGCATGAGAGACCAATAGTTTCTATAAAACAAATCCACCACCATGCTCTAAAAGATATAAGTGAAGTGCTAGAGCAAATGACAAACTACTCCGAAAGATATAAGTGAAGATAAATGAGTAGTCGAATAATTATGCAACTATGTGAATACTCTCTAACATTTAATAATTTCAGATCTTGTTTTTTTATTCAAACATCAAGCAAAACTAAATAAAATAAGATGACGCTCCAAGCAAAACACATATCATGTGGTGAATAAAAATATAGCTCCAAGTAAAATTACCGATGAACGAAGACGAAAGAGGGGATGCCTTCCGGGGCATCACCAAGCTTAGGCTCTTGGTTGTCCTTGAATTTTACCTTGGGGTGCCTTGCGCATCCCCAAGCTTAGGCTCTTGCCACTCCTTATTCCATAGTCCATCGAATCTTTACCCAAAACTTGAAAACTTCACAACACAAAACTTAACAGAAAACACGTGAGCTCCGTTAGCGAAAAAAAACACCACTTCAAGGTACTGTAATGAAATCATTATTTATTTATATTGGTGTTAAACCTACTGTATTCCAACTTCTCTATGGTTTATAAACTATTTTACTAGCCATAGATTCATCAAAATAAGCAAACAACACACGAAAAACAGAATCTGTCAAAAACAGAACAGTCTGTAGTAATCTGTAACTAATGCAAACTTCTGGAACCCCAAAAATTCTAAAATAAATTTCTGGACGTGAGGAATTTATCTATTAATCATATTCAAAAAGAATTAACTCCATAGCACTCTCCAATAAAAACTGTCAGCAATTCTTGTGAGCACTAAAGTTTCTGTTTTTTACAGCATGGTCGCAAAGACTTTCCCCAAGTCTTCCTAAAGGTCTACTTGGCACAAACACTAATTAAACACATAAAACCACATCTAACCAGATTCTATATATATTATTTATTACTAAACAGGAACAAAAAGCGAGGAATAAAAATAAAGTTGGGTTGCCTCCCAACAAGCGCTATCGTTTAACGCCCCTAGCTAGGCATGATGATTTCAACGATGCTCACATAAAAGATAAGAATTGTAACATAAAGAGAGCATATTGAAGAATATTACTAGCACATTTAAGTCTAACCCACTTCCTATGCATAGGGATTTTGTGAGCAAACAACTTATGGGAACAAGAATCAACTTGCATAGGAAGGTAAAACAAGCATAACTTCAAAACTTTAAGCACATAGAGAGGAAACTTGATATTATTGCAATTCCTACAAGCATATGTTCCTCCCTCATAATAATTTTCAGTAGCATCATGAATGAATTCAACAATATAACTATCACATAAAGCATTCTTTTCATGATCTACAAGCATAGAAAATTTACTACTCTCCACACAAGCAAAGTTCTTCTCACGAATAATAGTGGGAGCAAACTTAACAAAATAATTATCATGTGAGGCATAATCCAATTGAAAACTAAAATCATGATGACAATTTTCATGGATATCATTATTCTTTATATCATACAAGTCATCACAATAATCATCATAGGTAGCAACTTTGTTCTCATAATCAATTGGAACCTCTTCCGAAATAGTGGAATCATTACTAAATAAAGTCACGACCTCTCCAAATCCACTTTCATCAATACAATCATCGTAAATAGGAGGCATGCTTTCATCATAATAAATTTGCTCATAAAAACTTGGGGGACAAAAATATCATCTTTATCAAACATAGCTTCCCCAAGCTTGTGGCTTTGCATATCATTAGCATCATGGATATTCAAGGAATTCATACTAACAACATTGCAATCATGCCCATCATTCAAATATTTAGTGCCAAACATTTTAATGCATTCTTCTTCTAACACTTTGGCACAATTTTCCTTCCCATCACACTCACGAAATATATTAAAAAGATGAAGCGTATGAGGCAAACTTAATTCCATTTTTTGTAGTTTTCTTTTATAAACTAAACTAGTGCTAAAACAAGAAACAAGAAGATTCGATTGCAAGATCTAAAGATATACATTCAAGCACTCACCTCCCCGGCAACGGTGCCAGAAAAGAGCTTGATGTCTACTACACAACCTTCTTCTTGTAGACGTTGTTGGGCCTCCAAGTGCAGAGGTTTGTAGGACGGTAGCAAATTTCCCTCAAGTGGATGACCTAAGGTTTATTAATCCATAGGAGGCGTAGGATGAAGATGGTCTCTCTCAAGCAACCTGCAACCAAATAACAAAGAGTCTCTTGTGTCCCCAACACACCCAATACAATGGTAAATTGTATAGGTGCACTAGTTCGGCGAAGAGATGGTGATACAAGTGGTATATGGATAGTAGATAAAGGTTTTTGTAATCTGAAAATATAAAAACAGCAAGGTAACTAATGATAAAAGTGAGCATAAACGGTATTGCAATGATAGGAAATAAGGCCTAGGGTTCATACTTTCACTAGTGCAAGTCCTCTCAACAATAATAACATAATTGGAACATATAACTATCCCTCAACATGCAACAAAGAGTCACTCCAAAGTCACTAATAGCGGAGAACAAACGAAGAGATTATGGTAGGGTACGAAACCACATCAAAGTTATTCTTTCCAATCAATCCGTTGGGCTATTCCTATAAGTGTCACAAACAACCCTAGAGTTTGTACTAGAATAACACCTTAAGACACAAATCAACCAAAACCCTAATGTCACCTAGATACTCCAATGTCACCTCAAGTATCCGTGGGTATGATTATACGATATGCATCACACAATCTCATATTCATCTATTCAACCAACATATAGAACGTCAAAGGGTGCCCCAAAGTTTCTACCGGAGAATCACGACGAAAACGTGTGCCAATCCCTATGCATAGGTTCATGGGCGGAACCCGCAAGTTGATCACCAAAACATACATCAAGTGAATCACGTGATATCCCATTGTCACCACAGATACGCACGGCAAGACATACATCAAGTGCTCTCGAATCTTTAAAGACTCAATCCGATAAGATAACTTCAAAGGGGAAACTCAATCCATTACAAGAGAGTAGAGGGGGAGGAGAAACATAATATCGAACTATAATAATAAAGCTCGCGATACATCAAGATCGTGCCAAATCGAGAACACGAGAGAGAGAGAGAGAGAGAGAGAGAGAGAGAGATCAAACACATAGCTACTGGTACATACCCTCAGCCCCGAGGGAGAACTACTCCCTCCTCGTCATGGAGAGCACCAGGATGATGAAGATGGCCCTGGCGGCGATATAGCCCAGCTCCGCTTGGGTGGTGTCCTGGATGAGCAGCGGCTCTTCGCGGACGTAGTTCTCCGACAAGGTGTCGAAGAACTTATGCACCTGGTCCGCCTCTGGCTCGGCCCAATTTGGGTCAAGGTCGTGTGCATTACAGTCCGGCATCAAGGCGATGATGTTAGTTTGGCGGGAGTTGTTGCTCAGCGGGACCATCCCCGCCGGCAACCCAAACAAGGGCCCCTTGGCGACCTTGCCAGCCTTCGTGAACTTGCCGGTCCTCTCGGCCCTGCCGTCGCGGTTCACGTCGAGCTGAAAAAGCCGCTGGCAGAAGTGGGCGTGCCCCATCAGTGTGAAGTTGTGGTTCAAGCCGGGGCGAAGCCGCATGACGTCAGCCGCATTCCTGAAGAGCCTGGCCGGCCTCCCCTTGTTGTGCAATGGAGCGATGCGGCAGCGGATAAAATCCACCCCAATCATCTCCAGGGTGAGCCTGGCAACAGTGAGGCGATGGATTCTGGTGATGGCGACCGTGAGCTTCCCATCCTGGGCGTCGACATCGCCCCAGCCGTCTCTGTGAATCGGCGGCGCCTGGCGAACCTGGTAAAATTCATGTGGGTCCTCCTCCTCAATCCAGCACCACCGGCTCTGCCACTCCTCCCACCTCTCCTTCTGAGCGCCCTCTGGATATGTCCCCTTCTCCTGGGTCCTTGGGATCCAGGCGACACAATCGGAGATGCCACCTCCCTTCTGGATCTGAGGATAGAAGTAGTGGCGGAAAAGCACCGTGTTGGTATGCACTCCGGCGAAGCCCTCGCAGAGATGGGCGAAAAGGGCCATGCACACCACGGCATTTGGAGTGAAATCCATAAGGTGGAAGCCATAGGTGTGCATGACATCGTTGAAGAAATCGGAGGAAGGGGGCAGAGGCCGCAGGAAAAGTAGTCGACGAAGAATGGGTACCAATTCGGGCCGGCCTTGGCGAAATCAACGGGGATGATGCGCGTGGCCGGATGCCCCATCGTCTCTCCCCCGTCTTGCATCCCCATAGGGGCTTGAAGTTGTCCCAGAGGTGGACCGCGTCGACCGTCGAGGGAAAGTAGGCGAGTTGCGTCCGCCGCGCCGCCGACTCACTCTCTGGTGGTTCCGTCTCCCCGGCGTCCTTGGCCACTCCTTTGCCTTTGTTGGTTTTGGGTGCCATGGCGGCTGCGAGGGGTGAAGGAGGAAGGAGAGCGAAGATGCGCAGGCGGCGATCGAGAGCAAGAGCTTGAGGAGGAAGAAGGAGGGGACGGCGGTTCCTAGATTGGAGAAGGCACAGAGGGTAAATTAGCAGCGCGCCCGCGGTTATTCCTTTTTACGGGGAAGGCGCGGGCCGTCTCTTTACCATCTACTGCGATGTGACGCATGTGTGCGGAAACCACCCCATGCATGATCCCCACATCACACATGACCCCCCCCCCCACGTCGCACGTTCAACGTGGGTCATGGGGAAGTGCAGCGGATGGAAAAGTTACTGCAGTAAAAATCCTCCCCACCTGCCCGCGCACCGTTCTGGGCCTAGCCCAACAATGCATCATGCTTATGTGTGGCCTAGGCCCAGGGGCTCCTTTCGGTGTAAAAAAGTAGGGGCTATCCTTTGTACCCCTTTACTTGTGCACGGGCAGTCAGAGCCGCACCCGTGGCCGCGCTGAGCAGGGCAGAGGAGGGAAGCCGGAGCACAAGACAACTGAAGCAACGCCAAGACCAGAGACACAAAGAGCAATGGAGCGAAGTGCACTCCCCCAGCAAGACCCTTGCCGGGGCAGCCTTCGCAGCCCCGGCAAGAGCCTTGCCGGGGCAACTTGCCCAACACTAGCAGAGCGCGCCGCCCTTGAGCTTCCAACGCCATCAACCACATTGGAACCAAGGCTCGGGAGGCACCTCCATGGTGGCATGCAGATCTTTGTGGAGATCATAAATACACAAAATCAGATGAGAACCAGAAGACAACGATCCTTGGCGAGATCCTTGCCAAGGAAATCCATGAGACCCCTGGCAAGATCCTTGCCGGGGACGACCGTGGTGCCACGACAAGACCCTTGCCGGGCCCCCTGCAAGACCCTTTCCGAGGACATCTGTGGGGCCGCAGCCAGGCGGATGCCTGCCAATACTCCACCGCCGCTTCCATGCAGCTGTTAGCTCAACCAGTTGGGCAGGCATCTGCGTGGCAGCGTGCGGCCTCAACACCGACTCAGCAAGCACCTCTGTGGTGGCATGCAGATCTTCGTGAAGGCTCCGCCATCACGCCAGCCCAGCATCCAGCCAATGTGGCGCTACAACACCTCGTCACCTCGGACGCGCGTCGGAGCCAGGCGAGGCGGCGACAGCTGGGACGAGCTTCCTTGCCGTCCCTGATAAAGCAAGAGGGGCACGTCAGCAGCGCATTAAATGCGTTTGTCCGACAGTGCCAGAGGATAGACTCAGCTGCGATGCACCTTTCCACCTCCTGTGTGCCACTGTGGCAACCCCTTTTGTCTATAAAAGGAGGCCCGGAGCGTACTGGAGGTTGATTCGTATCTTTGGAACTAGAGAGACACCGTAGCTAATTCAGGAACTGAAGAACACTCAAATATACATCAAAGCAGGACTAGGGTATTACGCGCCTCCGCGACCCGAACCTGGGTAAACGATCCTTGTGCTGACCGCCAGACCCGCTCTTTGCACAACCCCGCGCCCGCCAATCGTAGAAGGGATCCCAGTGATCCCATAGGTGTCGTTTCCCACCGACAAAGATATATCTGAACATAAACTCAAAGTTCATCAATTCCAACAAACACACCGCAAAAGAGTTACGTCATATGGATCTCCAAGAGACCACTGTATTGAGAATCAAGAGAGAGAGAGAGAGAGAGATGAAGCCATCTAGCTACTAACTATGGACCCGAAGGTCTGCAAAGAAATACTCACACATCATCGGAGAGGCACCAATGGAGGTGGTGAACCCCATCCGAGATGGTGTCTAGATTGGATCTGGTGGTTCTGTACTCTGCCGCGGCTGGGTGAATATTTCGTCGACTCCCCTAGGGTCTGGGGAATGTTGGGGTATTTATAGAGCAAAGAGGCGGTCCGGGGGCACCCGAGGTGGGCACAACCCACCATGGCATGCCTGGGCCTCCTGGCGCGCCCTGGTGGGTTGTGCCTCCCTCGAGGCACCCCCCAGGCGCAGCCAGGGCCCGTTGTGTTCCTTCTGTCCCATAAAAATTCTCTGTAAAGTTTCTTGGCATTTGGACTCCATTTGATATTGATTTTCTACGATGTAAAAAACATGGAAAAAAACAATAACTAGCACTTGGCACGATGTCAATAGGTTAGTACCAAAAAATGGTATAAAATGATTATAAAACATCCAAGATTGATAATATAACAACATGGAACAATCAAAAATTATACATACGTTGGAGACGTATCAGCGTCGTTGCCGGGGAGGTTAGTGCTTGAAGGTATATCTTTAGATATTGCAATTGAATCTTTTAGTTTCTTGTTTATCATTAGTTTAGTCTATAAAAGAAAACTACAAAAAATGGAATTGAGGTTGCCTCATGTGCTTCATCTTTTTAATGTCTTTCGTGAAAATGATGGAAAGGAAAATTGTGCTCATGTGTTAGAAGAAGTCAATAAAATGTTTGGCACTAATGATAAACATGATTGCAATGTTGTTAGTGTGCTGCTATGAATATTCATGATCTGATGATGATTGCACTAGTCATGATAAAGAAGTTTCTTATAAGCATGTCAATTTTTGTGGAGTGAATAGAGTTTGTGAAGACATGCCTTATATGGATGATAGATATTGTAAGAAGCATAAACATGATGAAACCAATCGGTGGCTTAAGGTGATAGATAAATTTTCTACAAAATTATGCTCTCTTCATCCCATTACTTGTGAACTTTGTAATAGAGTTGGTCATCTTAATTTTCAATGCATACCTTTTCATGATCAAATTGTGGCCAAATATTGCAATAACTTGATCACCCCTGAACTTTATAATGAACTTTGTTTATTTTTGGGGTGTGAAGAGTTGTCACATAAAAATAGTTGGTTCGAAGTGTTCATTTTCACCGACCATGTTGGAACTACTCTTAAAGAAATCTATATGTTTTGCGTGGTAAATTGCAATGAGAATGCTTATATTGCCAACTATAAAAAGATGGGAAAACCATCAGAATATAAAAGAAATATTAATGAAAGGGTAAAGATCTCCGCTTTCCCTCCTATTGTCTCTCGTGGTGAAACAAGTTATGAGAATGAGCTTCCTATGCCACCAATCTCATCAAGAAGGAGCTCCAAAAAGTTGATTAAACCCACAAATGATGTGGATAAGGAAAAGAAAAGACGGGGAAGCAAAGGTAAAACGGTATCCCTCCCCAAATGATGTTGCTCCTATTATTGTTATGCCTCATGAGAATGAATCAAAAATAAATGTGGAAGATGACATGCTTAATGATGATAGTGATTCTTTGTCTTACGGTACAATGTCCGAAGTTGAGGATGATCTTGTTATGCCTATTACTCATTGTGATGATTATGATTGGGAAAGAAAGGATACTTGTTATAATCTTGAGAATATTTTTGGCACCAACCTAGAAAGTTGTGATGATAATAATTGCTATACTATTGGTGCTATTCATACTATTAATGATGAGGGTGATTATGCTTATGATATGCAAAGCCACAAGCTTGGTGATGATATGCTTGGTGAAGATGATATATTTACTCCCTCAAGTTTTGATGTGCAAATTTATTATGATGGTAGCATGCCTCCTATTTATGATGATTGAAATATTTATGGAAGTGGGTTTGGAAGAGTGTCAACTTTAGATAATAATCAACCCACTATTTTGGAGGGTGTTGAATCTTATTATAATGATAAAAATGGATTTAGAGAGGTCATGACTTTATTTAGTAATGATTCCACTATCTTGGAAGAGGTTTCAATTGATTATGATGAGAACAAAGTTGCTACTTATGATGATTATTGTGATGACACTTATGTTATAAAAAGTAGTGATGATTGTATTTATAAAGCTTGTAATAATTATGATTACCCTTTTTCTGAACATTACTCTTTTAATGTCGAACCAATTTATAGTGTTCGAGTTTCTTATGATACTCCCACTATTCCGAATGGGAATAAATTTGCTTACGTGGAGAGTAATAAAATTTCTATGCTTGTGGATCATGAAAGGAATGCTTTATGTGATACTTATATTGTTGAATTCATTCATGATGCTACTGAAATTTATTATGAGAGAGGAACATATGCTTCTACATATCTCAATAATATCAAGTTTCCTCTGTATGTGTTGAAAATCTTAAAGTTTTACTTGCTTTACCTTCCTATGCTAGTTGATTATTGCCCCCATAAATTGTTTGCTCACAAAATACCTATGCATAGGAAGTGGGTTAGACTTAAATGTGCTAGTCATGTGATTCATGATGCTCTTGTTATGTTTCAATTCTTATCTTTTATGTGAGCATCATTGAAATCATCATGCCTAGCTAAAAAGGCATTAAAGAAAAGCGCTTGTTGGGAGACAACCCAACACTTTTACCTACTGTTTTTGTGTGTTCACATGATTAGGCTATTGTAGTAATTATGTTTTATAGCTTTTGTTTCAATAAAGTTCCAAGTTAATCCTTTGGGATTATGTTTGGTGATAGTTGATTTGATCTTGTTGGAAAACAGAAACTTTTGCGTCCAGTAAAACGATTTTCCAAAATCACATAAGTGACGAAATCTTATGAATTCTTAACACAAGATTGATATGCAAATTGCCAAAGTTGTCCTAATGTTTTAGAATTTTTGGAGTAGTAGAAGTATGGTTATATTACAGATTACTACTAAGTGTTCAGTTTTTGATAGATTTTGTTTTCAATGCATAGTCTGCTTGTTTTCTAGTTTCTATGGCTTATATTGCTCAATATAAATTGTGGAAATGATGAGGTACAATAGGCATTGTGTGAGAACAATTATGAATCTTGTTTTTGATGGTACCAAAGTGAATGGTTTGTCTTTATCATACTAACCTATCTCACGAAGTTCCGTCAAGTTTTGTGTGATTCAAGTTTACAAGTTTTGGGTGAGATATCGATATGAGGATAATAAGGAGTGAAAATACCCTAATCTTAGGGGCTCACAAGGAACCCCAAGGTGATATTCAAGGAAGACTGAAGCAACTAAGATTGGGGATGCCCCTAAGGCATCCACTCCTTCGTCTTCAACAATGTCGGTAACCTTACTTGAGGCTATATTTTTATTCGTCACATGATATGAGTTTTGCGTGGAGAGTCATTTTATTTTGTTTTGATTTGCTTGCTGTTATTTAGAATAATGTTTTGTATCTTTTATTTCAATAAAATTGGCAACGATAGACTTTACCATGTTTATTTTGCAAGTATATGAGTTGTTGTTTCAAAATAGAAAGTTTGTCGCTGTTGCAAAAATTCCGGAGAAAAGTCAGAATGTGATAAAATGTGGAATTTTTTTGCACAATAAGATATGTTAAACTTTCTACAGTGTGATAAAATTACAGATTTTTTGAGTTAAATAAGTATGGATACTTCTTCATCCATTACAGACTGTCATGTTTTGCCAGGTTGCTGTTATGTTTGCATTGTTTGCATATGTTTGCTTGTTTAATGACTCTATTTAAGGATAGGAGTATTAAATATGCAGAGGCATTTAGTTTGCAATGTCAAATAATAATTTTAGTGATTTTCTACATTAGAGAATGATAAGGTTTTACATTGGTTTATACTAACTTATCTCTTGAGTTCTTGTTGAGTTTTGTGTGGATGAAGTTTTCAAGATTTAGGGAAACCGGGATATAAAAGGAATTAAGGAGACACAAAAACTCAAGACTGGGGATGCCCAAGGCATCCCAGGATAATAGTTCAACAAGTCTCAAGTATCTAGGCTTGGGGATGCCCCAGTAGGCATCCCACCTTTCTTCATCAACAATTATCGGTTAGTCTCGGTTGAGCCTAAGTTTTTGCTACTTCACATGATATGTGTGCTATTCTTAGAATGTCATTTTATTTTGTTTTTTCCTGCTATTTTAATAAAATACTTGGATCTGAAAGTTTTTAAATAAGAGAGAGTCCACAATTAGCTACCTATTTACTTAACTACTCGCTTGATCTTCACTTATATCTTTTTGGAGTAGATTGTCGTTTACTCTTGTGCTTCACTTATATCCTATGAGTAAATTGTTGAATGAATTGAATATCATGAAGTTGAAATTATATCATGCCTAGTGGTAGCTTCACATTGGGTTTAGAAAGTGAAATCTTTTGAAGCTTGACAATCACAATATTGGTCATACAAGCAATTCATGAATGATTACTATAAGGAAGAGAACTTTCACATGCAAATATATTATCTTGGACATCTTATATGATTGTGAATACACATTAATTATTTACAAACTTGAGCAAATTAGTTGAAGTTGGACAAGGAAGACAATGTAATGAGTCATGTTTGGGTATATTTGCATAGAAGTTATATTGTTATGGATCCTCCAACATGTGGCGTTTGCCTAGGATCTTTTGCTAGCCAAAAATTCGTACTAAGTAGAGATACTACTTGTGCATCCAAAAACCCTTAAACCCAGTTTCTTGCCATGAGTGTCCACCATACCTACCTATGGATTGAATATGATCCTTTAAGTAAGTTTTCATCGGTGCATAAATCAATAAAAATTGCTTCTAAATATGTTTGATCTTTTATTGTAAGCAAAAATTGAGCGTTGTATGAAATTGTGATGGCAAAGTAATAAAAGCGATGGAGTGCATAATAAAGGTTGCTATCATAAAGGACAATATAACGTGAGGTTCCTTGATATGTCTCCAACGTATCTATAATTTTTGATTATTTCATGCTATTATATTATATGTTTTGGATGTTTAATGGGCTTTAATATGCACTTTTATATTATTTTTGGGACTAACCTATTAACCGAAGGCCCAGTGCCAATTGCTGTTTTTTGCCTATTTCAGTGTTTAGCAGAAAAGGAATATCAAACGGAATCCAAACGGAACGAAACCTTCGCGAGGATCTTTTTTGGAACAAACGCAATCTAGGAGACTTGGGGTGGAGGTCAAGGAAGCAATGAGGCACCCACGAGGTAGGGCGGCACGCACCCACCCTCATGGGCCCCTCATAGCTCCACCGACCTACTTCCTTAGCCTATATATACTCTTATACCCTGAAAACATCCAGGGGAGCCACGAAACCACTTTTCCACCGCCGCAACCTTCTGTACCCATGAGATCCCATCTGGGGACCTTTTCCGACGATCTTCCAGAGGGGGATTCGATCACGGAGGGCTTCTACATCAACACCATAGCCTCTCCGATGATGTGTGAGTAGTTTACCACAGACCTTTGGGTCCATAGTTATTAGCTAGATGGCTTCTTCTCTCTCTTTGGATCTCAATACAAAGTTCTCCTCGATGTTCTTGGAGATCTATTCGATGTAATTCTTTTTCCGGTGTGTTTGCCGAGATCCGATGAATTGTGGGTTTATGATTAAGATTATCTATGAACAATATTTGATTCTTTTCTGAATTCTTATATGCATGATTTGATATCTTTGCAAGTCTCTTTGAATTATCAGTTTGGTTTGGCCTACTAGATTGATCCTTCTTGCAATGGGAGAAGTGCTTAGCTTTGGGTTCAATCTAGCGGTGTCCTTTCCCAATGACAGCAGCGGCAGCAAGGCACGTATTGTATTGTTGCCATCGAGGATAAAAAGATGGGGTTTATATCATATTGCTTGAGTTTATCCCTCTACATCATGTCATCTTGCCTAATGCGTTACTCTGTTCTTATGAACTTAATACTCTAGATGCATGCTGGATAGAGGTCGATGTGTGGAGTAATAGTAGTAGATGCAGAATCGTTTCGGTCTACTTGACATGGACGTGATGCCTATGTTCATGATCATGCCTAGATATCATCATAGCTATGCGCTTTTCTATCAATTGCTCGGTAGTAATTTGTTCACCCACCGTAATATGTGCTATCTTGATAGAAGCCACTAGTGAAACCTATGGCCCCTGGGTCTACTTTACATCATATAAGTTTTCGGTCTACAATTCTAGTTTACTATTTATTTTGCAATCTTTATTTTTCAATCTATACAACAAAAAAACAAAATTTATCTTATTATCTTTATTAGATCTCACTTTTTCAAGTGGCCGTGAAGGAATTGACAACCCCTTTATCGTGTTGGTTGCAAGGTTCTTATTTGTTTGTGCAGGTACTAGGCGACTTGTGTGTAGTCTTCTACTGGATTGATACCTTGGTTCTCAAAAACTGAGGGAAATACTTATGCTACTTTGTTGAATCACCCTTTCCTCTTCAAGGGAAAACCAACACATGCTCAAGAGGTAGCAAGAAGGATTTCTGGCGTTGTTGCCGGGGAGATTTGCACCAATTCAAGTCAAGATTTGATCTCCCGTCAACTACCCATTTCTGGCGCCATTGCCGGGGAGATCTACACTGAAGCCAAGACATACCAAGTACCCATCACAAACTCTTATCCCTCGCATTACATTATTTGCCATTTGCATCTCGTTTTCCTCCCCCCCCCCCCACTTCACCCTTGTCGTTTTATTCGCCTCTTTTCCGTTCACCTTCTTTCGCTTGCCTCTTGTGTGATTGTGTGTTGGATTGATTGTTTGTCACGATGGCTCAAGTTAATACTAAATTATGCGACTTTACCAATACCAACAACAATGATTTTATTAGCACTCCGATTGCTCCTCTTACCGATGCTGAATCTTGTGAAATTAATACTACTTTGCTAAATCTTGTCATGAAAGATCAATTTGCTGGCCTTCCTAGTGAAGATGCCGCTACCCATCTAAACAACTTTGTTGATTTATGTGATATGCAAAAGAAGAAAGATGTGGATAATGATATTGTTAAATTGAAGCTATTTTCGTTTTTGCTTAGAGATCGTGCTAAAACTTTGTTCTCTTCTTTGCCTAAAAATAGTATTGATTCATGCAATAAGTGCAAAGATGCTTTTATCTCTAAGTATTTTCCTCCCGCTAAGACCATCTCTCTTAGAAACAATATTATGAATTTTAAGCAACTTGATCATGAGCATGTTGCAAAAGCTCGAGAGCAGATGAAATTAATGATACGTAATTGCCCTACACATGGTTTGAATTTATGGATGATTATACATAATTTTTATGCTGGATTGAATTTTGCTTCCAGAAATTTTTTAGATTCGGCCGCGGGAGGCACTTTTATGGAAGGAGAAGCTACTAAACTCCTAGATAATATTATGGTAAGTTATTCTCAATGGCACACCGAAAGATCTACTAGTAAAAAAGTTCATGCGGTTCTAAGATATTAATGTTTTGAGTGGAAAGATGGATGAACTTATGAAGTTGTTTACTAATAAGAGTGTTTCTTCTGATCCTAATGATATGACTTATCCACTTTGATTGATAATAATAATGAATCTATGGATGTGAATTTTGTTGGTAGGAACAACTTTGGTAATAACGCGTATAGAGGAAACTTTAATTCTAGGCCGTTCCCTAGTAATTCCTCTTATAGTTATGGTAATTCCTACAAAAACTCTTATGGAGATTTTAATAACATGCCCTCTGATTTTGAGACTAGTGTTAAAGATTTTATGAGTTCACAAAAGAATTTCAATGCTTTGATTGAAGAAAAATTGCTTAAGATTGATGAGTTGGCTAGGAACGTGGATATAATTTCTCTTGATGTTGATTTTTTGAAACTTAGATCTATTCCACCTAAGCATGATATCAATGAGTCTCTCAAAGCCATGAGAATTTCCATTGATGAGTGCAAATAAAGAACTGCTAGGATGCGTGCTAAAAAAGATTGCTTTGTAAAAGCGTGTTCTTCTAGTTTTCATGATAATAATGATGAAGATCTAAAAGTGATTGGTGTGTCTCCTATTAAATGTTTGTTTTCCAATATGAATCTTGTTAAATATGGGACTCGAGATGAGTCAAGTTTAGTTAAAAGGCGTCCCAATGATTCGGAGTTTTTAGATCTTGATGCAAAAATTGGTAAAAGTGGGATTGAAGAGGTCAAAACTTTACATAGCAATGAACCCACTATTTTGGATTTCAAGGAATTTAATTATGATAATTTCTCTTTGATAGATTGTATTTCCTTGTTGCAATCCGTGTTAAATTCTCCTCATGCTTATGATCAAAATAAAGCTTTTACCAAACATATCGTTGATGCTTTAATGGAATCCCATAAAGAAAAGCTTGAACTAGAAGTTTCTATCCCTAGAAAACTTTATGATGAGTGGGAACCTACTATTAAAATTAAGATTAAAGATTATGAATGCTATGCTTTATGTGATTTGGGTGCTAGTGTTTCCACAATTCCAAAAACTTTGTGTCATGTGTTAGGTTTCCGTGAATTTGATGATTGTTGTTTAAATTTGCATCTCGCGGATTCCACCATTAACAAACCAATGGGAAGGATTAATGATGTTCTTATTGTTGCAAATAGAAATTATGTGCCCGTAGATTTCATCGTTCTTGATATAGATTGCAATCCTACATGTCCTATTATTCTTGGTAGACACTTCCTTAGAACGAGGTGCGATTATTGACATGAAAGAAGGAAACATTAGATTCCAATTTCCTTTAAGGAAAGGCATGTAAAACTTTCCAAGAAACAAAAATAAATTACCTTATGAATCTATTATGAGAGCACATATGGATTGCATACCAAAGATGACAATACCTAGATCTATCCTTGTTTTTATGCCTAGCTAGGGGCGCTAAACGATAGCGCTTGTTGCGAGGCAACCCAATTTTATTTTTGTTACTTGATTTTTGTTCCTATTTAGTAATAAATAAATCATATATCCTCTGTTATGATTGTGTTTTTTTATGTTTTAATTAGTGTTTGTGCCAAGTAAAGCCTTTAGGATCTTCTTGGGTGATTGTTATTTGATCTTGCTGAAAAAACAGAAAGTATGCGCTCACAAGAATAATTTTCACTCTTTACCAGAGAGCGATAAAATACCAATTCCAACTGGAGTAGATCATTATACAAATTATTTAGGATGTCCTAATTTCTCAGGAATTTTGGAGTTATATAAGTATTCGAAACCTACAAGTTGCTACAGACTGTTCTGTTTTTGACAGATTCTGTTTTTTCGTGTATTGTTTGCTTATTTTGATGAATCTATGGCTAGTATCGAGGGGTGTGAACCAGAGAGAAGTTGGAATACATTAGGTTTAACACCAATATAAATAAAAAATGAGTTTATTACAGTACCTTTGTAACATCCCAAATTTTCAATTTGGAATGTTATACATTAGATCATCTATTCATATCATATTTTTTTTGCTTTTTGGTTGATCCTAGAAATTCTACGTAACTCAATGACTCACGGAGAGAGTTGGGGATTTCGTTATTTTCATATTTGAGTTTTCTCAAATTTTGAGAATAGGATCATTTGATTTTATTTATTTTATCATCAATTATTTCTATTACAAAAATATGAGAGAGGGAATAAAATGACTTTCCCAAAATAAAGAAATATTGAGGATTTAATAAAAAAATCAAATAAGATTTTATTTCGGAGTTTTTCGGTGTTTTATTTGAATTTAGGAAAAATGTGTGTTTTTCAAAATTGCATTTAGGGCCCAAATAAATGTTCACCTTGTGCGGCTTGATTTTAGAAGCCCGTGAAAATTTATTTCGAAATTTTTGGAGTCCGTTTAGTATCTCTTTTTATTTTTTTCTTCCGAGCGGAATAATTTAAAAAAAACGAACCGACTTCGGGCCGTACCCGAGCGGGACACCGCCCGGGGGCAGCCTTTAAATAGCACCGCCCCGAGCCGCCCCAGCCCATGAGCCCCGCTCGATCCGCGCGCGCCGCCGGAGCCGCCGACGACGACGATCCCGCCGCCCGAGGTTCGTCGCGCCTCGTTTTCCATGCCAAAAAAACAGAGAGAAAAAAAAGAAGAAGAAAAATTCGACGTTCGTCGTTTTTCTTTTTCTCGGATTAAATCCGCGATTTTTCTGATCGCGATTCCTGATCCGATTTTCGTTTTAGTTTAACTTTTCGCTCGTTTATCGGAATCAGGCGATTCAAGCGCCTAGAGTTTCGTCTCGAAACCCTCTATCCGTTTAACCAACTTAAACAAGTTTTTGTTACTGTAAAATTTGCCCTAGATCCAGATTACTAGAATGAAGTTGTTTTCTTTCGCCGTTTGTCTTTTGTTGCTTCGTTCGATTTGATTCTTTTTGCCAACCGGAGTTCTTAAGTTGAACCTTCTGGTTAGATCTCTTATTTGAGTTTTACCTGTGCATTAGATGAGTGCTTATTGTATGCTTGTTTGTTTGTCTGCGATAGAATACCCGGAGTGCGCCGCTTGTTATTTCGAATCGTTAGGTTTCGCGGATCATCAGCAAGGCAAGTAACACTTTGATCATACCTTTTCTACTACCCAGTTTTATTGCATTAGATCAATCCTCACACATTGCATGATTAGGATCTAATTAAATTGTGGGATGGGAAGTATATGAGGTAGTACCTATTACCTGTTTATTATCAAACCTTTGGGAGTTACTTCTACGTTTGCTTATTATGCCATGCTATGCTAGTAGACGTGGATTGGGTGAGTGAAATCCATGACAGATGTGAGATTGTTAATTAATGGTTTATCTAAGGTGGCAACTTAAACACACATCTGGGTGGATTGAGGCACCTGGGTATTCCAGGACTTGCCTGTTTTCTTTAGGACCGCCACCCATGCTCAAAGGGATCATGAGACTATTCATACTAGAAACTTCCGTGTGCAGCCACAAGCTATTATGGGCTCTAGCATAGTTGACTAAGTCGTGCGAACTCTTACAGTGCTAGACTAGCAGATGTAGGGGATGTAGGTGGTACGGTCTACCCATCGTAAGGTGCTAGCGCTTCTGAAAGACTGTCTCGGTCATCTGTCTTCTCAAACACCATGTAGTGCGAGAAACCAAACGGAGGCGATCGAGTCTTGTGGGGAAAAGTGTGCAAACCTCTGCAGAGTGTAATAAACTAATCATGGTTAGCCGTGTCCCCGGTTATGGACATCTTGAGTATCTAGTACTTGGATTTTCATGTGAATCTCAACATGTTACTCTAAATTAATTTTGTTGGGTTATGTTTAATGATGATGCTTAATTGGGATTGAGGATGCTGTCAACCATTCTCAATGTTTAACAACCACCATGATAGTTAAATAAATCTATTCCTTTGAAGTAGGGAAAAACTGGCTTTACGCAAAACTGTAACCATAGAGCTTTCCACCAGCCAAATATGCATATAGTATAGCTGTTTCATTCCATTACTCTCTATGTGTTACCTTGCCAGCATATTCCATGTGCTGACCCGTTTTCGGGCTGCAACGTTAATGTTGCAGACTTTTCAGACGACGATTAAGGAGCTTTAGGTCGTGGTTCTATACTCAGTGATGTTGTTGGAGTTGATGGACTCACTTATCTTCCAAGCCTTCCGCTGTTATCGTTATTAGATGGCCTTAAGCCATATTTATTGTAATAAGTTCTCTATGGAGACATTCGATGTAATAAGTGTGTGATTGCTACTCTGCTATAAATCCTCCGAGTACTGTGTGGTGTCAGCATTACTGATCCAGGGATGACACCGGAGCATAGAGATCAGACTGTTTGAGGTCTGGTCGCTACAACCTTAAAGTGGTGGTTTGTTTTCTCATACTAATGGAGCTCATGAGATTTTCTGTTGAGTTTTGTGTTGTGAAGTTCTCAAGTTTTGGGGTAAAGATTTGATGGATTTTGGAATAAGGAGTGGCAAGAGCCTAAGCTTGGGTATGCCCAAGGCACCCCAAGGTAAAATTCAAGGACAACCAAAAACCTATGCTTGGGGATGCCCCGGAAGGCATCCCCTCTTTCGTCTTCGTCTATCGGTAACTTTACTTGAGGCAATATTTTTATTCACCACATGATATGTGTTTTGCTTGGAGCGTCTTGTATGATTTGAGTCTTTGCTTTTTAGTTTACCACAATCATCCTTGTTGTACACACCCTTTTGGAGAGACACACATGAATCGGAATTTATTAGAATACTCTATGTGCTTCACTTATATCTTTTGAGCTAGATAATTTTGCTCTAGTGCTTCACTTATATCTTTTTAGAGCACGGTGGTGGTTTTATTTTATAGAAATTATTGATCTGTCATGCTTCACTTGTATTATTTTGAGAGTCTTTTAGAACAACATGGTAATTTGCTTTGGTTATGAAACTAGTCCTAATATGGTAGGCATTCAAGATGGGTATAATAAAAACTTTCATATAAAGTGCATTGAATACTATGAGAAGTTTGATACTTGATGATTGTTTTGAGATATGAAGATGGTAATATTAGAGTCATGCTAGTTGAGTAGTTGTGAATTTGAGAGATACTTGTGTTAAAGTTTGTGATTCCCGTAGCATGCACGTATGGTGAACCGTTATGTGATGAAGTCGAAGCATGATTTATATATTGATTGTCTTCCTTATGAGTGGCGGTTGGGGATGAACGATGGTCTTTTCCTACCAATCTATCCCCCTAGGAGCATGCGCGTAGTACTTTGTTTTGATAACTAATAGATTTTTGCATTAAGTATGTGAGTTCTTTATTACTATTGTTGAGTCCATGGATTATACACACTCTCACCCTTCCACCATTGCTAGCCTCTCTAGTACCGCGCAACTTCCGTCGGTACCATAAACCCACCATATACCTTCCTCAAAACAGCCACCAACCTACCTACTATGGTATTTCCATAGCCATTCCGAGATATATTGCCATGCAACATTCCACCGTTCCGTTATTTATGACACGCTTCATCATTGTCATATTGCTTTGCATGATCACATAGTTGACATCGTATTTGTGGCAAAGCCACCATTCATAATCTCATACATGTCATTCTTGATTTATTGCACATCCCGGTACACCACCGGAGGCATTCACATAGAGTCATATTTTGTTCTAAGTACCGAGTTGTAATTTTTGAGTTTTAAGTACATAAAAGTGTTATGATCTTCATTATTAAAGCATTGTCCCATGTGAGGAAAGGATGATGGAGACTATGATTCCCCCACAAGTCGGGATGAGATTCCGGACGAAAAAATAGGGACCATAAAAAAAGAGAAAAATGCCCAAATAAAAAATGAGAGAAAATGAGAGAAGGGGTAATGCTACTATTCTTTTTTCCACACTTGTGCTTCAAAGTAGCACCATGATCTTCATGATAGAGAGTCTCCTATTTTGTCACTTTCATATACTAGTAGGAATTTTTCACTATAGAACTTGGCTTGTATATTCCAATGATGGGCTTCCTCAAAATGCCCTAGGTCTTCGTGAGCAAGCGAGTTGGATGCACACCCACTTAGTTTCTTTTGTTGAGCTTTCATACACTTATAGCTCTAGTGCATCCGTTGCATGGCAATCCCTACTCACTCACATTAATATCTATTGATGGGCATCTCCATAGCCCATAGATACGCCTAGTTGATGTGAGACTATCGTCTCCTTTTTGTCTTCTCCACAAGCACCATTCTATTCCACCTATAGTGCTATGTACATGGCTCACGCTCATGTATTGCGTGAAGATTGAAAATGTTTGAGAACATCAAAAGTATGAAACAATTGCTTGGCTTGTCATTGGGGTTGTGCATGATTTAAATATTTTGTGTGATGAAGATAGAGCATAGCCAGACTATATGATTTTGTAGGGATAACTTTCTTTGGCCATGTTATTTTGAGAAGAAATAATTGCTTGGTTAGTATGCTTCAAGTATTATTGTTTTTGTGTCAATATTAAACTTTTGGCTTGAATCTTTCAGATCTGAATATTCATGCCACAATAAATAAAATTACATTGCAAATTATGCTAGGTAGCATTCTACATCAAAAATTCTGTTTTTATCATTTACCTACACGAGGACGAGCAGGAATTAAGCTTGGGGATTGATAACCCACAAGTATAGGGGATCACAATAGTTTTTGAGGGTAGAGTATTCAACCCAAATTTATTGATTCGACACAAGGGGAGCCAAAGAATATTTTCAAGTATTAACAGTTGAGTTGTCAATTCAACCGCACCTGAAAGACTTAATATCTGCAGCAAAATATTTAGTAGCAAAGTAATATGGAAGTAACGGTAATGGTGGCAAAAGTAACAGTGTTGGTTTTGTAGTGATTGTAACAGTGGCAACGCAAAAGTAACTAAGCAAAGATCAATATGTGAAAAGCTCGTAGGCAATGGATTAGTGATGGATAATTATGTCAGATGTGATTCCTCATGCAACAGTTATAACATAGGGTGACACAGAACTAGCTCCAGTTCATCAATGTAATATAGGCATGTATTCCGAATATAGTCATACATGCTTATGGAAAAGAACTTGCATGACATCTTTTGTCCAACCCTCCCGTGGCAGTGGGGTCCTATCAGAAACTAAGGGATATTAAGGCCTCCTTTTAATAGAGTACCGGACCAAAGCATTAACACTTAGTGAATACATGAACTCCTCAAACTACGGTCATCACCGGGAGTGGTCCCGATTATTGTCACTTCGGGGTTACCGGATCATAGCACATAGTAGGTGACTATTGACTTGCAAGATAGGATCAAGAACTCACATATTTTCATGAAAACATAATAGGTTCAGAACTTAATGGATACTAGGGATCGAACCCTAACAAAACTAACTCGATTACATGATAAATCTCATCTAACCTATCACCGTCCAGCAAGCCTACGATGGAATTACTCACGCACGACAGTGAGCATCGTGAAATTGGTGATGGAGGATGGTTGATGATGACGATGGCGATGGATTCCCTCTTCGGAGTCCCAAACGGACTCCAGATCAGCCCTCTTGAGAGAGATTAGGGCTTGGCGGCGGCATCGTATCGTAAAACGTGATGAATCCTTCTCTCTGATTTTTTTCTCTCCCCGAACGTGAATAACTAGAGTTGGAGTTATGGTCGGTGGAGCATCAGGGGGCCCACGAGGCAGGGGGGCACGCCCCCCACCCTCATGGATAGGGTGTGGGCCCCCTGGCGTTGATTCTTTCACCAGTATTTTTTATATATTCCAAAAACATTCTCTGTTGATTTTCATGTCATTCCGAGAACTTTTATTTCTGCACAAAAATAACACCATGGCAATTCTGCTGAAAACAACGTCAGTCCGGTTAGTTCCATTCAAATCATGCAAGTTAGAGTCCAAAACAAGGTCAAAAGTGTTTGGAAAAGTAGATACGATGGAGACATATCTGGGATGCTGATACGTCTCCAACGTATCTATAATTTTTGATTGTTCCATGCTATTATATTATCTATTTTTTGATGTTTAATGGGCTTTAATATGCACTTTTTTATTATTTTTGGGACTAACCTATTAACCAGAGGCCCAGTGCGAGTTGCTATTTTTTGCCTATTTCAGTGTATCACAAAAAAGGAATATCAAACGGAATCCAAACAGAATGAAACCTTCGCGAGGATCTTTTTTGAAACAAACGCAATCCAGGAGACTTGTTGTGGAGGTCAAGGAAGCAACGAGGCGTCCACGAGGTAGGGCGGCGTGCCCCCACCCTCGTGGGCCCCTCGTAGCTCCACCGACCTACTTCCTTAGCCTATATATACTCTTATACCCTGAAAACATCCACGGGAGCCACGAAACCACTTTTCCACCGCCGCAACCTTCTGTACCCGTGAGATCCCATTTGGGGACCTTTTCCGACGATCTGCCGGAGGGGGACTCGATCATAGCTTCTACATCAACACCGTAGCCTCTCCGATGATGTGCGAGTAGTTTACCACAGACCTTTGGGTCCATAGTTATTAGGTAGATGGCTTCTTTTCTCTCTTTGGATCTCAATACAAAGTTCTCCTCGATGTTCTTGGAGATCTATTCGATGTAATTCTTTTTGCGGTGTGTTTGCCGAGATCTGATGAATTGTGGGTTTATGATTAAGATTATCTATGAACAATATTTGATTCTTCTCTGAATTCTTATATGCATGATTTGATATCTTTGCAAATCTCTTCGAATTATCAGTTTGGTTTGGCCTACTAGATTGATCCTTTTTGCAATGGGAGAAGTGCTTAGCTTTGGGTTCAATCTTGCGGTGTCCTTTCCCAGTGACAGCAGCGGCAGCAAGACACGTATTGTATTCTTGCCATCGAGGATAAAAAGATGGCGTTTATATCATATTGCTTGAGTTTATCCCTCTACATCATGTCATCTTGCCTAATGCGTTACTCAGTTCTTATGAACTTAATACTCTAGATGCATGCTGGATAGCGATCGATGTGTGGAGTAATAGTAGTAGATGCAGAATCATTTAGGTCTACTAGACACGGATGTGATGCCTATGTCCATGATCATGCCTAGATATCATCATAACTATGCGCTTTTCTATCAATTGCTCGGCAGTAATTTGTTCACCCACCGTAATATATGCTATCTTGAGAGAAGACACTAGTGAAACCTATGGTCCCCGGGTCTACTTTACATCATATAAGTCTCCGATCTACAATTCTAGTTTACTATTCATTTTGAAATCTTTATTTTTCAATCTATACAACAAAATACCAAAAATATTTATCTTATTATCTTTATCAGATCTCACTTTGCAAGTGGCCGTGAAGGGATTGACAACCCCTTTATCACGTTGGTTGCAAGGTTCTTATTTGTTTGTGCGGGTACTAGGTGACTTCTGTGCAGTCTCCTACTGGATTGATACCTCGGTTCTCAAAAACCGAGGGAAATACTTACGATACTTTGCTGCATCACCCTTTCCTCTTCAAGGGAAAACCAACGCATGCTCAAGAGGTAGCAGCATCCAAATAAAAAGTGCATGACACACTCTGCTTCCCTGCTAAGGGCCTATCTTTTACTTTTCAGTATTTACTTGTATGCAAAGAGTCAATAGTATTCATGTTCGTTTCAACCTCAATTCTTCTCTAGTTGGCAAGCGTCATGTGGTGGGGAAAGATCTAGGCACATATGACCAGTCAAATATATTTGATCATGATTTATTATTGTTGACAATTATCTCTATGATAAAAGAGTTGGGAGGCAAAATATTAATCCCCTATCTTTCGCTGAGTTTGATGGATGCCATTTGTTATAAGAATATGCTTTGAGTACTAGCAATCATGGAAGACTATATGATGATTTAGTATGTGGAGCTCTTACTTAGACTATATCGAATAAGTTGAATTGCAATTGTTTGGTGACTAAGAATATAGGTTGTTGGGTTTCAAGAGAATTCATTGTTTGAACCTTAACATGTGAATTGATTGCTACTTTGAGTTTTATGAAAAAGAGTTACTGTTATGATGCTAGGAAAAGTGATTAAAATTATCATTGATCAAACTTATGCACTATAGTAGCATTCACACTTCATAAATTATTTCTTTTATCCTTTACCTACTCGAGGACGAGTAGGAATTAAGCTTGGGATGCTGATACGTCTCCAACGTATCTATAATTTATGAAGTATTCATGCCATGTTTACAACAATTTTATATGGTTTTGGTATGATTTGCATGGAACTAACACGGACTGGTGCTGTTTTTAGCAGAACTACCGTGGTGTTATTTTTTGTGAAGAAATGAAAGTTCTCCAAATGAGCTGAAGCTTTTTGATGATTTTTTTTGGAACAAAAGAGACCCTCAAAGCTTCGTGGGAGGGCCAGAAGATCCACGAGGAGGGAACAACCCACCAGGGCACACCTGAGGGGCCCAGCTTGCCCCTGTGGGTCGTGCTCACCTCGAGGCCCATCTTCGCGTGAAACCAACACCCAAAAATCCTATAAATAGAGAAACCATCAGAAATAACCCTATATCAGAAGTTCCGCTGCCACAAGCCTTTGTAGTCATGAAAAACCAATCTGGACCCTGTTCCGGCACTCCGCCGGAGGGGGAAATCATCACCGGTGGCCATCTTCATCATCAAGGCGGCCACCATGATGAGGAGGGAGTAGTCCACCCTTGGTGCTGAGGGTTTGTACTAGTAGCTATGTGTTTAATATCTCTCTCTCGTGTTCTTGAGATGTCACGGTCTTGATGTATCACGGGCTTTGTTAATATAGTTGGATCATATGGTGTTTTCCCCTCTCTATCATGTTGTGAATTGAGTTTTCCCTTTGAGGTTTCGTTCTTATCGGATTGAATACTTTTATGGATTTGAGAACACTTGATGTATGTCTTGCTATGAATACCCATGGTGACAATGGGGTATCATATTGATTCACTTGAAATGTGTTTTAGCACTCAACTCACAGATTCCTGAGGTGACATTGGGGTAATCTATGCATAGGGGTTGATGCACGTTCTCTTTTTTGTTTCTCCGGTAGAAATATTGGGGCACTCTTTGATGTTCTTTGTGTTGGATTGAGTATTATGAATCTGAAATTGTTTGATGCATATCGTATAATCAACTCACGGATACTCGCGGTGACATTGGAGTATCCAGGTGACATTAGAGTTTGTTGATGTGTATCATATGGTGTTATTTTAGTATGAACTCTTGGTTAGATCGATCGGAAAGAATATCTTGGTGTTATTTTAGTACGAACTCTAGGATATATTGATCGTAAAGAATATCATTGAGGTGGTTTCGTACACTACAAACAATTTCTTCTTATGTTCTCCACTAGATAAGAACTTTGGAGTGATTCTTCATCGCACGTGAGGGATGGTTATATGATCCAATTATATTAGCATTGTTGGTAGATTGCACTAGCGAAAATACAGACCCTAGGCCTCATTTTCAAGCATTACAATACCGTTTATGCTCACTTTTGTTACTCACTACCTTGCTGTTTTTATTGTTACTATTACAAAAATCAATATATAAATCCATATTACACTTGTATCACCATCTCTTTGTCGAACTAGTGCGCCTATGCAATTTACCATTGTATTTGGTGTGTTGGGGACACAAGAGACTCTGTGTTATTTGGTTGCAGGGTTGTTTGAGAGAGACCATCTTCAACCTACACCTCCCACGGATTGATAAACTTTAGGTCATCCACTTGAGGGAAAATGGCTACTGTCCTACAAACCTTTGCGCTTGGAGGCCCAACACGAGTCTACAAGAATAAAGTTGCGCAGTAGGCATCAACAACCTAATATTTTTATTTTCTGTTTTTATGATATTACACATTATTACTTCTATAGTAATTGTGTTTTGGTGTTTAATTAGTGTTTGAGCCAAGTAAGACCTTTGGGATGGCTTACAGTGATAGTTGATTTGATCTTGCTGAAAAACAAAAGTTTTGCGCCCAGTAAAATAATTTTCAAAAATCATGAAAGCGTGATTTTGATCTGAATGCTTTACACAAGATTAATATACAAATTGCCCAGGTTGTCCTAATTTTTTTTAGAATTTCTGGAGTTACGGAAGTATACAAAGTTTTCAGATTGCTAGAGACTGTTCTGTTTTTGACAGATTCTGTTTTCTATGTGTTGTTTGCTTATTTTAATGAATTTATGGGTAGTATCGGGGGGTATGAATCATGGAGAAGTTAGAATACATTAGATATTACACCAATATAAATAAAGAATGAGTTCACAACAGTACCAAAAAGTGGTGATTTATTTTCTTATACTAACGGATCTCATGAGTTTTCTGTTGAGTTTTGTGTTGTGAAGTTTTCAAGTTTTGGGTAAAGATTTGATGGACTATGGAAGCAAGAGCCTAAGCTTGGGGATGCCCATGGCACCCCAAGGTAATATTCAAGGACAACCAAGCATCTAAGCTTGGGGATGCCCCGTATGGCATCCCCTCTTTCGTCTTCATTTATCGGTAAATTTACTTGAGGCTATATTTTTATTCACCACATGATATGTGTTTTGCTTGGAGCATCTTGTATGATATGAGTCTTTGATTTTTAGTTTGCCACAATCCTCCTTGTTGTACACACCTTTTGAGAGGGACACGCATGAATCATGAATTTATTAGAATACTCTATGTGCTTTACTTATATATTTTGAGCTAGGCAATTTGCTCTAGTGCTTCACTTATATCTTTTTAGAGCACGGCGGTGGCTTTATTTTATAGAAATTGTTAAACTCTCATGTTCACTTATACTATTTTCAGAGTCTTTCTAAACAGCATGGTAATTTGCTTAGGTTATGAATTTAGTCCTAATATGATGGGCATCCAAGAGGGTTATAATAAAAACTTTCATATGAAGAGCATTGAATACTATGAGAAGTTCGATTCCTTATGATTGTTTTGGGATATAAAGATGGTGATATTAGAGTCATGCTAGTGAGTAATTGTGGATTGGTAGGTTGCCAAAAGAATGTGAAAGTTGTATAATATTGGCATGAAACAATCAAAAATTATAGATACGACAGAGACGTATCAGCCAACTCCTTAAGGCCACATGCCTTGTAGAAGTTTGAACAAAAATGCCTCACGCACCATCGATGGTGCAACGGAGCATGCCCGGGAATGTCAATGTCCACTGCGTTAAGAATTCCTTGATGGCGATCCGATATGACACAAATTTCCCTTTGAGCCGGTAATACCTTGGTTCTCAAAAGACGCAAGAACCACTCCCAGTTATCATTGTTCTCCACGTCAACCAAAGCAAAAGCCAAAGGCAACACCCGGTTATTGGCATCACTCGCTATTGTGACCAACAAAGTGCCTTTGTATTGCCCGGTCAGGAATGTGCCATCCCCATCAACTTCTTCATCGGGACCTTCGTCATCCGGCTTTGATGCATAGCCACGGGAATAAGGGATGGACTGGTCCATTGTCCCTTAAACATAATATTTGTCATAGAGCACCCACATCGTTGTCATGGAGATTATCTTCATTGTCATCGTTCTCATATTCATCATTCTCCTCTTGCAAAGTTTCATCTTGCTTGTTTAAAATCGGGTCAATGTTAGCCTCACTTGTTGAGTCAAAGGTGGTTCACTCATTTCATCTTGGTTCACGGGTGGGGGCTACTAGCAACCAACGGGGAGGCGTTCCGGTTCAAGTCCAAATGCAAAGTAGACTCAACCTTCTTCGTAGCAAATAACTCAAGAGCCTTGTCTAGCGATTCGCCCACCGTCTCCTTGTATGCAACCCAACATTGCTCGGAGTTCACACGCATGGCCTTCCAACGGATGTGCATTCCGGAACCCACATTATGCCTTCCCTCCAACTCAACGATTTCACTTGGGGTCCATCCAATTCAAATCTTTCCTCACTTGTTCCAACACCTCGACATAGCTAGGACTACTCTAAAACACCATGTCAAGCTCATCCTGATCCAGTTCAATATTGCCTTTCAAAAAGGCGTCTTTGACCACATGATGAATAAGAACACATGTTCTATCCATCCCTAGAATAATTAAAATAACACAACGTAACATATATTTCATAAGCACTCATCCGAATATTAACACAAAATACAAAGCCCTAACATATATATCAAACAATAACCCTAACCCCCACTTAACAATAACCATAGGCATAACCCTAACATATTAACAACCCTAACCCTAACCCCAACATAACAACACCCATAACCCCTAACGCTAACATACTAAGAAGGCTAACCCTAACAAATTGGTAAACAAACATCTCATACTTTCATACAAATTTCAAAATCCATGAAAAACTAGGGTTTGCCCAAACCAGCAAGAAATGAGCAGATGTGAGCATTTTTTGGATGAAAACGAGGAGATCAGAGGAGATTGCCTAGAGAGAGGGAATGGGTTCGAAATCCACGAAGAAAATCTTCAGATCTTCAAGATATGGGGAAGGATTTGAGAGGAAGAGATGTGCTAGGGGGTTGGGGTGGGGTGTTGTGGGGGGTTGGGGTGGGGTGTTGTGGGGGGTTGGGGGGCAGCCCGGGTCTTGTTAATAGAATGTGCAGTGTCTAATTGGTAGGCGTTGCATATTACATGCTTGGCGCCTAGCTGTTAGGCTCTGCACGACTGGGTGTGGTGCCAGGCCTGGCTAGATGTGCAACGCCGGAGGACCAGACGGTGCACAGTGCAGTGTGGCGCCTGACTGTCGGGCACTGTAGAAAATGGTCTGAATTTTTTTCAAACACGGTTCACTTTGTGAAATAGTTCCGATCACAGATCAGTTATGTGATATTTGCCGCACCACGCAGCGCAAGAGATGGGCGTGGGTGGGGATACATGGGCGTACTTGGGGTCAATGGGGCAAGCAAATACGCCACGGCGCTTGCAGTTATTGCGGTGCCTGATCGGTAGGTCACTCGCTGCAGGGCGAGAATTGGAGCGGGGCGCCATTAAGGAAGCTAGCTAGCTTCTAGCTAGGGCACGCCATGCACGCACAGAGAGAGAACACGGCAGCAATGGCGGGTTTGATCAGGGTTTGGGTTCTGGGTTCGAAGGAGAGGTGCCGGTAGCAATGGCAATGGCAATGCCATCATCCATGGTGCTGCAGTCTTCCCGTGGGAGCGAGAGCGAGGTGGTGAAACATGGCCCCTGTCGGTGGTGGCAGGGCAGGGCAGGGCATGGGCATGGGCTTCTTCCTCCCGTCCAAACCTCTCTCTAAAAACCACTCCGTGGAGTGCACAGTGCTGGCGTAGTACCACCACGACCACGAGAGTGGACTGGTTCAAGCAAGCCGCACCCCCAGCAGCGGCCACTTTCTCTCTGCCGTCACCTCGCCTTTGCCCTGGCCCTGCTCGCCCCCCCTCCGTTTCTTTCTTTTGAGAAGCCCGGGTAGATAAGATGGCCTAGTGAGAGAGATAGATGCAGATAGATAGATAGATAGATAGGATAGCTAGCTCTCTCCCAAGGAGACATTCCCCGCTTTATGGATGCCATGTGGTTACTGCCACCGTACGTCCTTAATAACCATCGCTAACCAGCCATGCCATACCACCCTCTAGGAGTGTTCCGGTGTATCCCTCCCGCCCGCCTCCGTTAAGCTCCCCTCTTTCCCCCTTGAGGCCAACACCCCCCTCCCTCCCAGCTCCACCACAAACCTAGCCACGACTATAAGGTTCCCACTTAGAAGTTAGAACAAGTCGCAACACAGCACGCCCCAACAACCCCACCGCCCAAGAACACGCCACAGGAAAGAGAAGAATCTCCGGCCCGTCCTGTCCTAATCGCACCGGCGAGAACGCGGGCGGGCTAGCTAGCTAGCTCCGGCGAGGCCGGAGACGGGAGACGCCCATGGAGTACAAGAGGTCATCGCATGTGGAGGAGGACGAGGAGCTGGAGGAGGAGGAGGAAGAGGAAGAGGAGGACGATGAGGAGGAGGAGGAGGACGAGGAGGGGGCGATGCGGGACCGTCGGCACCAGCACCAGCACCAGCACCCGCACCATCATCGCCACCACTACACCATGGCGCCGGCCGCGGCCGCGCCCCCGCAGCACCTGCACATGCAGGGCCAGGCTCCGCAGGTTCTTGGCTCGCCTGCCGCGGCTGCCTCCTCGCCCTCCTCCTTGATGGAGGCCGCGGCTTTCTCCAGGCCCCTCCTGCCTCCCAACTCCTCCCTCGTCTCCTCGCCGCCGCCGCCGCCGCCACCGCAGGCGCCGCCCGGCTTCCTCCTGCCCCAGCACCAGCATCCCCACCGGAGAAGGGTGGACCGCGAGAGGGAGCGGGAGAGGACGGTGGAGGCGCCTGGGGAGGCCCACCGTCAGCAGCAGCAGCAGCAGCCGCAGCCGCAGCACCAGCAGCGCCATCAGGAGCCGGCGAGGAATGGCGTGCTTGGCGGTGGCACCATGCCTCCCCCGCCGCCTACGCTTGCCATCGTGACCGGCGGCGCCACAAGGGCGCCGGGCGAGCACGGTGGCGCCTCGGGCCCGGAGCCCCTGCCGTGGAGGTACAGGGAGTGCCTGCGGAACCACGCCGCGCGGATGGGCGCGCACGTGCTCGACGGCTGCGGCGAGTTCATGCCGTCCCCGGGCGACGGGCCCGCCGCGCTGGCCTGCGCCGCGTGCGGCTGCCACCGCAGCTTCCACCGCCGCGAGCCGGTGGTGCTGGTCCCCTCGCCCTCTCCGTCCCCCGCCTCCGCCGTGGTGTCCCCCTCCGCGACCCCGGCCGGCGCCAACTCCCGGCTCATGCCGCTCCTCCTCGCCCCGCCGCACATGCAGCAGAAGCGCCCGCACGTCCCGGCGTCCCCGATGTCTGCGCCCGCCGCGCTGGCCGAGTCGTCGAGCGAGGAGCTGCGCGCCCCGCCGCCGCCGCCCCCTCCGCCGCAGGCGCAGGCGCAGGCGGCCGCGGGCGGGTCGGCCTCCGCGCCCCCGGCGCCGAGCAAGAAGCGGTTCCGGACCAAGTTCACGCCGGAGCAGAAGGAGCGCATGCTGGAGTTCGCGCACCGCGTGGGCTGGCGCGTGCAGAAGCCCGACGGCGGCGTGGTGGACGCCTTCTGCGCGCAGGTCGGTGTGCCCCGCCGCGTCCTCAAGGTGTGGATGCACAACAACAAGCACCTCGCCAAGACCTCGGCCACGTCCCCGCCGCCGCTGCCGCCGCTCCACCACGACCCCAGTCCTCCTGCTCCCCACCAGCACCACCCCGCGCCGCCGCCCCACCATCAGCAGCAGCAGCAGCAGCAGCACGGCGCATGAGCGAGCGAGCGGGCAGCAGCAGCAGCACAACGCTAGAGGATGCATTAGCCATTAGCAGCATTTTTATCATTTGTCCCGTGTAATTCCCGTAACCTCATCGTCGTCAGGTGTTAACTCGTGCGTCGGCAGTCACTTAGGAGGGAGTAGACCAGACCAGTAATGTGAGATGAGGCAGCCTTGAACCCTGAGGCGGCATGCATGCATTCACTCCTTCCTTCTTCCTCTCGCTCATTGCTCTCGTCTCATGGATAAATAACAATGGCTAGGTTAGCACGGTGAGAGCCAACTGCTTCTTGCTTAGATCCTACTCCCACATTGAAGATTTTAGGGCCTCTCTCTCTCTCTCTGCCAGCGCTGTAGCGCATGCGTGCCCGTGCTCGCTTGTATGTACGTACGCAGCTGCAGGCTTGCAGTGGCAGCGGCATTTCTTGATGCAATTGCAGCGGCAGCGGCAGTGCCATTGCCAAATGCCAATGCACGCGCCCGTCTTGGCTTGGGAAGGCACTCGTTGCTTTTTGACTTTGCTTTTGGGGCTTGTTGGATTCCCTTTGGCAGAGGGGCATTGTGTTGTGGTGTGTGCGTTGCCGCTGCATGCATCGGGGCGAGGGAGGGGCCCTGTGCTGGCTGGCTCGGAATGTACTTAGGCGTGGGGGTTTGTCATTTGGTGTGCAAAGTACAATTAAGGAGGGGGTCATTACAGGAGGGCTCCTAAGCCCCTGCTGCCCCAGCTTTCTGCCCTTGATTGGGTGGCCCCGCCGCTAACCCCCTTTCCTAAGTTGTCTCGGCAGCCTTTCTGGGGGGCAAATTTGTTTGAGCTGCTGCTGGCTGCTGCTTCCATGGATGGCCTCCTGCCAAAGCTCTCGTGTTTTTTCTTTCTTTTTCTTTCGTTCTTCTCGTCTCCCTCTCCCCTCCTCTCCCCTTCCTGATTTCCGGTGGTGGTGGTGTCAAGTTGTTGGACTTTGGCCAGAAGGCAGCAGGCGCATGTGAGAGCGGACTGTGCGTGTCAGAGGCTGATCAAAGGGGGGGCGAGACCGGGCCGGCCTGCGTTTTGAGTGAGTGTGAGTGTGTGCGTGTTGGGTGGATGGCAGCGCAAAGTGAATGATGATATGTATATTGTCGGCAAAATTGAAGGCTTGCATCACAAGCCCATCCAGCCCTGCGATTTGGTGCGATTCCGGCAATGACATTTCATCCCGTGGTTTGTTTTTTGTTCTGTGGGTGCGGTCGCCAGCGTGATGATGATGCATATGCTGGGCTGTACCTCTGCCTCCCCCATAGTCCTGATGAAAGGGGAGTTTCTTGCGTTTTGCAAGCGTCTTTCGGACATTTCAGAAGAAGAAGAAGAAAAAGCGTATTTTGGAAGGGAAAACGATTGGTCGAGGGCTGAATTCCCGCATGAATGCTGGGTGATGCGGCTCTGGAACCTACAGAAAATTGATATGGTGGCAAGGCATGGTGTCGTAGGGGGAGGTTAAGCAGGTCGTGCCTTGCGCCACGACAGTGACTGGTGGAACTTCAATACCACCACGAGATCTACAGGCGCGCTGTACTTGGCTATAGTTCGGCCTTGATGGTTGGGTTACAGATGAGATTTACGGAAGACTAGTTCTTGTGCGCTGTTGCTGGAGGGGAAGAAGAACAATGGGGGTATGTACCTGGAGGTGGGAAGATGAGACCGGAAACGGAAACTACATCATTTATTACGTGAAGATGATTGATGGCTGATGCTGGGGGACCATGCTCCGGTGGCACTCTTGTGTCTTCTGTACCCCTCCCCGTAGCTTTCATTTCCTTGTCAGTTCCATACAGCCGTTTCAAACGCAATTACATGTTGATCACACACGGGTTTACCCACCGTAAATCTTGGGCAGGAGAAGTCTGGGTACTGAGTTGACGTGGGCGTCATCGAGTTAGTTTCTGATTAAAGAGACTAATGAACTGGAGACACCTTCAAAACAAGATAAACCCCAGAGAAGAGAAACGGCATCGCAGTTCAACTGCGCAATTTTGACAATTAGCACCGAAACATTATCCCCTCATCTTGAATAGCGTGTGTAAAACAAGCGTACAGATTATTACCAAGGCCGCCTGAACAGGTAAGAAACCTAGACGAGGTTAGAAGGCCTGAAGGACATGCTCTACCTAAGTTCGCCACAGGTAAGCACGCATCGAACAAAATTGACAGAACCAACCCGTGACACACAAGATTTTCTGTCTCTACTGTAATTCGAAACCATAGCTGCTATCAGAAGTAGGTGGGAGGAGATGATATCTCAGTGCCATGCCTCAATCAATCAGGAATAATGCCACCCCCAGATAAATCTACAACACCGCTCAAGCTGCAGCCTCCGAAGCAAGCTTCATGCGCTGCTGGTGCTCGCCGATCTTGTACTCAACCACCTCGCGGAACAGCTGCGGATTCAATATGCAGTCAGGACTCCCGTAGACAGCAGCCTGCACACTGGCCATCAGCTTCGCAATCTCTCTGCCGGAGAAGCCATCAATCTTGCGCGCAGCATCCCTCAGGAGATCATCACTTATGTCCCGTACGTGTATCTTCTTCGGCTGCTTCTTCAGCAGTGTGCTCCAAGGAGAACGCTTGTCATCTTCCTTGGGCATGTAGTTGTTCAAGTATAACTTGAGCAGCTGAAACCGCTCCTCTTCCCCAGGTAGGGGAAACTCGATAACTTCATCAATTCGGTCAGTAATAGCAGCATCAAGATCACCCGGTCGGTTGGTTGCAAGGACAAGAACGATGTCCCTTGATTGGTCACCAGTTCGAAATAATAGTGCATTGAGAGCACTCCGCTGGGCTTCACTCATATGGGTACTGTTACGCCTAGTGAATTAGAAAGAAAAACAAACAAATAGATTAACAAAATTCATGTGTATATATTACCACCCCCCCCCCCCCAATATAAAGATTGGTTAGACCTAGTAGCTAAAAAACCTGATAAACAGAGTTTGAAATCACTTTTGGGCAACATAATTATACACCTCAATTAAAGGGTTAGATTTGATGAATTTACTAATTGTTATTCGTATTATAGATAATTACAAGTAGTCAGAAAGTGATTGAGTTGTAAACTTACTCGCACAAGAATGCATCAGCCTCATCAATGAAAAGAAGCATTCCTTTTTGGGACTTCTTAGCCCAGTCGAAGATTTCATGGATCTTGGTAACAGCCTCTGATCCTAATGGTGCAACATCTCCCCCTGTCATCATTGCATAATCAAGGCCCTGTGAAGGGTACAACGGTGTGAGCACAAATATCTTCAATGTGAAATGGAATTCCTACAAATCTCCCTACAAAACAGAAGTATCTTACTAGTAAAGTTTTAACAGCTCCTAGTGTTAGAAAAGGGAACTTCATCGATTTCACTCTCTTTTGAACTTAAACATTCAATACGAAAATGAAAGCATGAGCAGTATGGTTGCTGCATACTCTCTCCGTCCAGGTTTACAAGGCTCATTTGTTTTTTCTTCAGTCAAACTTGTTCAAATTTACCAAAAAAAGTATTGACAGCCACAAGTTCATATAAATACATATGGAAATATACTATCTAGTGATATTGATTTGGTACTGCAGATGTTGATGTTTTTCTTGTTCAAATATGCAAATGAGCCTTGTAAGCCCAGACACAGATTCAATCTGAAAACATGTCTTCACAATAAATAAATAAAACTGACATATTGCTGAAGTTGATTGGCCAAGATTTCTTTGGTAAAATTCACATTTTAGTTAAATTTAAATTTACAATCAAGTCACACCCAGTCAGGTTTTGAATATACACAACAGTCCCACCAAAAAAGAGCATTGGCAACAAACAACTCCCTATTGATAGTGTGAGAAATTAAATGTATCAACTTACAGATTTGCGAGCCATTTCCCTGGCTACTAAAGTCTTGCCAGTTCCAGGATGTCCATAGAACAACATATTGCGGAATGGCGCATCATGAGATTTCGTATTTGCAGTTGCTCGTGCAAGATGTTCAATCCTCCGTTTGAGTGAAGGGTGAAGAATAACATTCTCAAAGCCCGCACCTCCCGACAGAGATGCAGAGCTAGGTTTAAGAGCCTTAAGACCTGGCAATGGAAACTTTCGCATTGATGATTCACGAATCAGTGAAGGCTGACCCAAAATTCTATTGACGTAACCCCATGTAACCCTGGCTCCTTCCCTGAATGAAAATCAAATAGAACCATCACATGTCCATATCATTGTTTGTGACAACGAAAATGATATGATCGCCAGACAAACCTAGTAGTGTAAACTCCAGCAGCTAGTGCAGTGACTCCTCCAATACCCATTACTAGCTTACTCCTATCAGTCAATAATGTTCTTAACCCACCTGCACTTCCACATGAGAAACTGGTATCAAAATTAGAGCAAAACTGGAACTAATCATGATTTCTTTATTTAAAAAATAGAAATCCCAATCCATATCTGAAATCTAAAGCACACATAAGAAAGATCTCCGCTGAAAACAGACCATCCAGCTGTTTTGATGTGAAATTAGGAAGGAAGACATGGTATAATGTAGAAACAGGACGCTAAGTGATGTGTAATCTTATTCATTTAACTTGGAAGAAAATTTCAATACAAGGACACTGATCAAATAATTGAAAATTGCAAGATTGACCAAAGTAGTTATGTGACTTTAAATAAGTATAAACGACAATAGTTAAGCAGAGTAGCAAAAGTATATAAACCTTCTATATGTTGAAAGGTGGTATTTATTGCAGCAAGCCACTTCTCTTTTTCGCCATTCATGAGTTCCACAAGCATTCTTCTTTCATAATCTTCTGTCAGCTTTGCTTCATGAGCTTTAGCTTTAGCATTAGAAATAGCATTCTCTTTGTTTGTCTCACGATCATTTTTAGCCCTTTCTTTCAGAGTCTGTAGCTCTTGCTCTAAAATCTTCTGTTCTGTGGCACGCCTAGCTTGTTCTCTTTTTAAGGCACCAATCTCTTGCATCCTTACAAGTTCAGCATCCCGTCGTCTTTCAGCTTCACGCTCTTCCTGTCAAAATAGGTGCTTGATTAAATCATGTGTTAATTGTTCTCCTTATAAACCCAATGCACCACAGGAAATAGCACCAACTTAACATAGATATAAACATTAACAAAGGTAGTTAAGAGGGTGGAAGATTCAATACCTGCTTTCTTTTCTTAGCTAACTCATCCTCGTAGCGTAACCTTTGTGCCTCAATTTGTGATTGCTGTTTCAAATTTTCTCTATATTCTTCACCCATTTTCCGCTTCGCCTCCTGTCAGATAAGGGTCAACACAAAAATATGAGTGTACTGGCAGCAGCCATGTACGACGGCTCAATGCATCATCATAGTTAGACGCACAGATGAAATTTTATCCGACATAACACATTTGTTCCAGTTTTAATTGCCATGAAGTTCCAAATCCGTGAGTCTTTGCTACTCACGAAGATCGAGGATGTGATTTGCTATGAATTATGACGTATACCACTTGAATGGTCAGATCCTAGATTTTTTATTCCAGACTGGAATGTTAACAGCTCTGCTTTCTTAAGCAGGTCTTGTTGTTGTTTTTTTGCGTGTAGGTCTTGTTGTTGTTGTTGCAGGAAGCTTTCTAAGCAAATTAATGGTTAACGAATGGGATGCTCTACATTTCAGAGAAGTCGCAAACTCAAACAATACAGAAAGAGAATGCTCAAAAGGCGGATTAGGTAAAATAAATTCGAGCAGTCTAGCATTGGAATTGAGTGACATGGAGCAATTTTCGCATGAAAGGGGGAAAAGCCGCGAATAACTCACGATTTCCTTGACTTTCCAGTAGATATCGTGGCGGACCTTCTCCGCAGCCATCTCCGCGAGGCGCGTCTCCTCCTGGCTCTGCATCAGCCCAAACAGCTGGGGCCAAGTCCAACAACAGCAGGGGGCGTCAGAACGGGCAATAATCCGGGTAATAAGGGCAAGAGCGCGAGAAGCTTACCAGCTTGGCGTACCGGGAGCCATTGATCTGCCGCAGCGCGCGGGCCCCGCGCTCCAGCTCCTCGGGGTCGAACCCGCTGGAGCCGGACGAGGCGGCGGCGGGGGCGGGGGCATCTGGAGGTGGAGGAGGAGGGGCGGCGGGCTGGCGGCGGAAGGAGAAGACGCTATCCGCGTACGCGACCTCGCCGAGCGACGCCAGTACCGCGGCCCCGGCGGCCACGGAGGCCGCCGCTTTCGCCGGCCGGAGTAGGCGGCGCATGGTGGGCAGGGGGCGCGAGGGTTTTCTCGGGGGTTTTGGCTAAGCGGCGACTGGAGAAAAATAGGGGAGGAGGACGGGGGGAGAGCTCCCGTCGATGGGGGAGAGTGCTGGACGGGCCTGTATTGGGCCTTGCCAGGTAACATTCGGTTATATTCGCTTCCATTGTGACGGCCCATATATCATCTGGAGGAAAAAGATTCAAGCAAAAAGTAAAAAGGAAAAACACATTTTTTTTTCTTCGACGGGAAAAGCTACTACCGTGCTTATACACTACGGGAGATTGGGATGAGGATATAATCACATATGATTTTTTTTCTCGGTGGCTGTTGAAAGGATTTTGAGAATACCCTTGAGTGCAACCATGGCTGATGATTTTGTTGCTGGCATAACACAAAGTCTTATAATTTTTCGATTAGATCAATATACTACATCGAATGGAGCCATCAGTTTGTTGGGCGCCTCAAAGGTTCAGATGATGGTCCTTCCACTAGTAATCATGTCTCGAAAATCTTTTGGAGACTCAATGTTCCAAGTAAATTGAAAATATTCGGTTTGAAGGCTTTGCATGGGATCATACCATGCTTTTCGGTGCTAGCAAATTGACATATTCCTGTTTCTGGACAATGTGCTACTTGCCAGAGCCAATGTACACATGCACAAGAGCTAGAGAAGTTTGGAGAGCTCTGGTCCTGAAGGAGGTGATTGATCAAGCACTTAAAACTGATAGATCTGGCAACATCTTCCTTGAAAACTTACTTAGGAACCAACACCGACGGTCACCAACTATTCAGCATCTTGGTCTACAGGAGTCTATCATTGTGGGTGCATGGTATATTTGGTGGCAAAGGAGAGAAGCTGTTATGGGAATTAGGATCGCTAGCCCGCCAATAATTGCATTGGCGAGAAATGCAATCATAGCTAACTCAGCTAGGGCGATTGATGATGAGCAAACCAAGGTTGCTAAATGAACCATACCAGAGCTAATGTGTATAAAGTGAATGTTGATGCATGAGATATGTGTCGTGGTTCTAAGTCTGACAGTAATGTAGGGGGGTAGGTATGGAGAGGCAAGATCTTAGCTATGGAGTAGTTGTAAGCACACGAGGTTTACAAGTTCAGACCCTTCTCGGAGGAAGTAATAGCCCTACGTCTCGGAGCCCGGAGGCGGTCGACTGGATTATGTGTGTATGAATTACAGGGGTGCGAACCCTTTACACTGAGGAGGGGGTGGCTTATATAGAGTTCGCCGGACCCCTCCGGCCCTCAGTTGTGCAGGGTTTTAAATACATTAAGGTCGGGCGTTACTAGTAACGCCCCTAATAAAGTGCTATGATGACCATAAAAGCTATTTAATAACCGACCATTAGCGTGCGGAGTGCCTTTAGGTCTTCTGGCCGTCGAGTGGTTGGATCTTGGTCGAGTGATTGCTTCTTGGTCGAGTGTCTTCGAGTCTGTCGAGTGGAACACCTCCAAGTCGATTGAAAGGTGATTTCTTCTAGAGATGTCCTTGGGTAGGGCAGTTGGGACAGGTCCATGACCCTACCCTAGGTACATAGCTTCATCATTAGCCCCCGAATGGATCGAGGTTTGAGTGGGGAAGGAGTTGAGAACTTCTCCGACTCATTTTTCATGCCATGAGCATATCTTGTTTCGGATCAATGAACCTGAATGATGATAGCAACTTCCTTTTCAGTCGCCTTGATCCATTCTTAGTTTTTGTCGAGTGAGTTTCTTTACTTGAAAGGCTCCGAGTGACGGCGTGGAGGAGATCTTCCGTCTGACAAGTTGTTCTGCTGCCCGCAGATTTTGCGGGATTCGAATTTTGGGAAGCGCGCGGGACGGGGGAGGCCGCAGTAATCGGATGGGATAGGGCGGAGCTGCTTCGATCTCTGCGCCACCTTTTTCGCCACGTATCACGCGCGCGATTGTTACGGGATTTGACAGGACCGCCTGGGCCTACCAGTCAGCCACTCGGAAGCGACCTCATATAAGGCGTCGGGCCTGGGTTTCTCGAACAGTGCGTTCCCATTTCCTCTTCTCCTCTTCAGGCTTCTTTCGTCGCGCTCGCTCTCGCCCCAGCGCCGCCGCTCCGTACGCGTCTCGCCGGCGATGATGGGGAAGGAGAAGACGGCGGCTCTGGAGCGGGCGAAGAAGGCGACGGCAAAGGCAAAGGGGAAGGCGACCAGTCGGGGTGGATCTTCCTTGTGAGCCGGCTTGCCGAAGGGCTGGATCCAGGGCGACTGGATCCGCTCGGCGATCCGCCAAGAAGACCTCGATGACCTAGCCTAAGGAGGGCTGGTCCCCCATGGATCGGCGCGGCTTCCGAGGAAGGAATCTGAGCCGCAACCTCGGGAGGGTGAGTGTGTTCTCCTTGCCACCCACGTCGACCGTGGATTTTCCTTGCCTCCTCACCCTTTCTTTCGGGGATTTCTGAATTTCTTTGGGGCACAACTCCACCACTTCACTCCCAACACAATCGTGTATCTCGCTGCCTTCGTGTCTTTGTGCGAGAATTTCTTGGGTTTGTCGGCCTCACTGGGGTCTATTCAAGCACATTTTCACCTGTCGTTCTCAGACGGTGAAAAAGGCTAATCCGAGTGACGAGAGAACACAAGTGATTCAGATGTGTGGGGGTCTTGGTGTTCAGATGAGAGGGAAAAGTTCCTTTCCAGCCATGATTCTTCCCGACTCGGTTCGCGGATGGCAGTCGACCTGGTTTTACTGCAAAGACCAGCCGACGCCAGGGCAGTCGACCGGCCTCCCTCCTTTTACCATGGACCGAGTGAGGAAGCCCTCCTCTTTGAAGGTGCTCTCGGAGGAGAAGGCGCAGGTTAGGGTGCTGGTCGAACGAGTGGTCCAGCTTATCCGTGACGGGGTCACCGGTATGGATCTCTTGGAGGTTTTCCTTCAGCGGCGCATCCAGCCTCTTCAAGCCCGAGACCATCCGATGTGGATGTATTCAGGTCTTGATGACTCCACTCGGATTCACCCGGAGGAGGTCAATGACGACACACTGGAGAAGTGGCTGTCGGGCATGACCGGAAACAAGGACAACCCCAGGGGAGCAAGGAGGGTTCCTCCATTCGACCAGTCCCATGTACCAGAGAAGGTCCGATTCTGAGCTTTTGATTGTAATCTGAATTCACTCGCGTAGCTGTCTATACTGCATCGATTGACTTTATTCTTCCTGCTTTCTTTCAGGCCCTTATCGAAATGTATTCAATGCCCAATGGAGAGCAAGAGCAAGACCTGGAAGGAGAGGCGAGCGGTGGCGACAGTGGCGAATGGTGTTCTGACGATGAAGGGGACGAAGAAAGCGACGACTCAAGTGACGAAGAAGAAGTCGAGTCGCCTCCTCGCAAGGAGAGGTGATCCAAACTTGACCAAGAGCGACCGAGCGCCCGTGAAAAGGCAATTGCTCAGGCTGGTCAGTCTTCAAAGCGTCCTCGGACCTCTTCACCAACCTCAACTGAAAAAGCGTCAAAGCATCCCAAAGTTGCAGAGCCGAAGCTTCGGAAGGCGTTGCCGAAGATTAAGATTGACATCCCGTCGCTTCTGCGTGAGTGTCTCCCTTTGTATTCACTCGACGCCCCGTGTTGTTTGTTTTTCTTGATTTAACTAGACAAACTTTGGAACTGGCAGCGCTGCTACTTCTGGGACCTCAGCTTACATGGGCGAGGATGAGGTAATGGAGGATGCGGTCACTTCCAATCTGGGTATGATTTCTGCCATTGTCTTTATTTGGTCGACTCAACTGCAATGTGTACCATCGGGTGATGTGATTTTGGCGATTGAACTTTGAACAGCTCCTAACATTATTGACCTCCCCGATGATGATGATGAAGAGCCCGAGAGGCCTTTGACGAGGAAAAATAGGCAAGCTCCTGCAAGCAAGGTGCCACAGTCGACGCCGAGGGCCGAACCAGTCGTTCAGGACGCTGGTGATGCCAATCGGGGTTCTGTCACTTTCGCCGTGCCATTGTCGAGTGCCTTGCCTTCTTCGTCGACTGCTCAGGCCCTTGTCGACCCACCTTCAGTTTTTGCGACCCATCATGTCCCAGAGGACGAAGTGAATGCTGCCAAGGAAGCCATACGCCAGGCGGGCATTATGATGGAGAAGATGAAGACGGTGCGGGATGCCAGTCAGGCCGCCTACGACGCGAGTTCGGCTCTCCAAAGCAACGTTCAGGTTAGTTGGTCACCGCTTGTTCTGGTAGGATATGTTATCTGAAGACTCTCTTTCCGAAAATCTTTGCATCTATACACCCACTGGGTGCGTCGATTGAACTTTTGAACTAGTGGGGGCACGCTGAGTGCACCCACTGGGTGTAGTCCCCGAGACTACGGTGGACTGCTGGCAGTCGACTGTAGTCTTTGTATTTTGATTCTTTCGCTCGATGTGGTCTGGCTGCGTCGAGTGTAAACCGAACTGGTAGTTTGTCTCTTCTACTCGGTCTGGGTGAGTGGGATCAGAACCAGTGGGGGCACGCCAAGTGCACCCATTGGGTGTAGTCCCCGAGACCGCGGTCAACTGCTGGCAGTCGACTGGGGTCTGAGTTCTTCTTTCTCTCCTTTTTTTTACTCCCTACACTCGACTCCGGCGGGCCGGTCGAGTGGGATCATAACCGGTGGGGGCACTCAAAGTGCACCCACTGGGTGTAGTCCCCGAGACTATGGTGGACTGCGGGCAGTCGAACGTAGTCTTAGTATTTATTGTCTTTGTCGTTTTTCGCTGTAAAATAACTTCTCCTCCTTGATTGCAGAAATCTTGTGATCTTGGATCTCGCTTTGCTGACTTGGAGAAACAGCAGATCCAACTGAACCTTGACTTGGAATTGGCCAAGACAGAGCTGCAAAAGGCCAAGGACGACGCTAATGGTAAGACGAGCTTGTCGACTGGTTGGTCTTAGGCTTGAGTACCCTTCTGCTCTTTCTGAATCAAGCACCATTTCTTTGCAGAAAAACTGAGAGAAGCTCTGGCGAAGAAGGATCAGGATTTGGCTGCTGCTCAAAAGGAAGCTGACGATAGAACCGCTCTTGCTGAACAGAAACTGGCTTCGGTCAGCCAGTTGGAAGAAGAGAACACCAAGATGAAATCTCTCTGAACGAAGCCAACAAGGAGTGCACGCGCTTGAAGAAGGACAATCTCAACCTGTACGAGAAGATGGAAGGCATCGCTCGCAGGAGGGACGATCTGGAGAGCTATCTGAGGAGCCTTGCCAAGAAGTTGTTCATCAAGCTTGAAGGTACACATTTTGTTCCGACTGATGTTTTTTGTCGAATCAGCGTATGAAAATTGACTTATCCTTGGATCATGAATGCAGAGTTTTGCTAGAACTTCGAGGAGGAGACTGGCGGATTGAGCCAGGTTTGGACCCAATCAATTCTCCCGTGAAAGATGAAACCGCCATGAATCTACTCCGACTGGAATCCCGCATCGACGGTGTTGTGGACTACTTGGCTCGACTGAAGGTCGCCATGTCACGGATCGACACGGCACTTTGGCCAGAGGCCACGCTCCAGAATGATCTTGAGTCCCTGATGACTCGACTTAACAAGATCCCTGATCGAGTGCAGGAGTGGAAGAAATCTTCTGCCCGGTGTGGTGCTGATGTGGCTCTGTCTTTGGTTCGTGTCCACTGCAAGGAGGTGCGACAAGATAAGCTAGCAGCAATCAAGGTCGCCAACACCCAGAAGCATGACTTCCGATCTTTTATGGAGACTTTCATCGCTGCATCCACTCGGATCACCGAATGCGTCGACCTGGACGAGTTCGTCGAGCCTGCCAGTCCTTCTCCTGCGGAGTGAACAAACTTTTATGCCCTACCTTAAATTTTCCTCGGAATGCCGAGTGGTTTTTGTAACCGTTAAACTCTTTCGGGTTGAATGCCCGAGCACTTCGATCTGTGGTCCGGAACCTTTAGGATTTACCTGAACTTGGTTTATTGTTGAATATCTTCATGAATCCTCCGTCGAGTGGAACTCGTTCTTCACCCGAGACAACTTTTGTATTTGTGGCGTAGCTCCGAAGGAGAAGGTAGCAGTCGACCTGCACCTCGTCGTCCTTGCGTGTCGGTGATGGAGCGCACATTGTATTTGTGGCGAAGCTCCTAAGGAGAAGGTGGCAGTAGACCTGCACCTCGTCGTCCTTGCGGAGTGGGATGGAGCGCACGTTGTATTTGTGGTGAAGCTCTCAAGGAGAAGGTGGCAGTCGACCTGCACCTCGTCGTCCTTGTGGATTGAGATGGAGCGCATGTTGTATTTGTGGCGAAGATCCCAAGGAGAAGGTGGTAGTCGACCTGCACCTCGTCATCCTTGTGGATGGAGATGGAGCGCACATTGTATTTGTGGCAAAGCTCCCAAGAAGAAGGTGGTAGTCGACCTGCACCTCGTCGTCCTTGTGGATTGAGATGTGTTTCGTACTTAGGCGAGTACTGGACTACAGCTAAGCCCCCGAGTGGGAGGCTGGCTCCCCACTCGGTAGGATTTTCAAATACTTAGGCGAGTACTGGACTGCAGCTAAGCCCCCGAGTGGGAGAGTCGCTCACCACTCAGTAGGATTTTCAAATACTTAGGCGAGTACTGGACTGCAGCTAAGCCCCCGAGTGGGAGGGTCGCTCACCACTCGGTAGGATTTTCGAATACTTAGGCGAGTACTGGACTGCAGCTAAGCCCCCGAGTGGGAGGGTCACTCACCACTCGGTAGGATTTTCAAATACTTAGGCGAGTACTGGACTGCAGCTAAGCCCCCGAGTGGGAGGGTCGCTCACCACTCGGTAGGATTTTTCAAAACTTAGGCGAGTACTGGACTGCAGCTAAGCCCCCGAGTGGGAGGGTCGCTCACCACTCGGTAGGATTTTCAAATACTTAGGCGAGTACTGGACTGCAGCTAAGCCCCCGAGTGGGAGGGTCGCTCACCACTCGGTAGGATTTTCAAATACTTAGGCGAGTACTGGACTGCAGCTAAGCCCCCGAGTGGGAGGGTCGCTCACCACTCGGTAGGATTTTCAAATACTTAGGCGAGTACTGGACTGCAGCTAAGCCCCCGAGTGGGAGGGTCGCTCACCACTCGGTAGGATTTTCAAATACTTAGGCGAGTACTGGACTGCAGCTAAGCCCCCGAGTGGGAGGGTCGCTCACCACTCGGTAGGATTTTCAAATACTTAGGCGAGTACTGGACTGCAGCTAAGCCCCCGAGTGGGAGGGTCGCTCACCACTCGGTAGGATTTTCAAATACTTAGGCGAGTACTGGACTGCAGCTAAGCCCCCGAGTGGGAGGGTCGCTCACCACTCGGTAGGATTTTCAAATACTTAGGCGAGTACTGGACTGCAGCTAAGCCCCCGAGTGGGAGGGTCGCTCACCACTCGGTAGGATTTTCAAATACTTAGGCGAGTACTGGACTGCAGCTAAGCCCCCGAGTGGGAGGGTCGCTCACCACTCGGTAGGATTTTCAAATACTTAGGCGAGTACTGGACTGCAGCTAAGCCCCCGAGTGGGAGGGTCGCTCACCACTCGGTAGGATTTTCAAATACTTAGGCGAGTACTGGACTGCAGCTAAGCCCCCGAGTGGGAGGCTGGCTCACCACTCGGTAGGATTTTCAAATACTTAGGCGAGTACTGGACTGCAGCTAAGCCCCCGAGTGGGAGGGTCGCTCACCACTCGGTAGGATTTTCAAATACTTAGGCAAGTACTAGACTGCAGCTAAGCCCCCGAGTGGGAGGCTGGCTCACCACTCGGTAGGATTTTCAAATACTTAGGTGAGTACTGGACTGCAGCTAAGCCCCCGAGTGGGAGGCTGGCTCACCACTCGGTAGGATTTTCGAATACTTAGGCGAGTACTGGACTGCAGCTAAGCCCCCGAGTGGGAGGCTGGCTCACCACTCGGTAGGATTTTCAAATACTTAGGCGAAACGGGTTTGCAGCTAAGCCCCCGAGTGGAAGGCTGGCTCACCACTCGGTAGGATTTTCAAATACTTAGGCGAAACGGATTCGCAGCTAGGCCCCCGAGTGGAAGGCTGGCTCACCACTCGGTAGGAAATTATTTTTACAAACTTAGGCGAAACGGATTCGCAGCTAAGCCACCCGCTGGGGGATTTCCCATGCAAACAAAAACAATAACAATCACTGGGAAAATTATAACGCTCTTGTCTTTGATAAATAAACTACAGAAGTTTTTCTTATTACATCTCATCCGAGTGAGAATTCAAGTATAAAAGGGGCGGAGCAGCTCCGCATTCCAGGCTCGTGGCTCATCAATCTGGCGATCGACATTATAAAGGTGGTACGCTCCATTGTGGAGGACTCTGGTGACTATGAAGGGACCTTCCCAAGTAGGAGCAAGTTTGTGTGGTTTCTGTTGATCCACTCAGAGGACCAAGTCTCCTTCTTGGAAGGCTCGACTCTTCACATTTCTGGCATGGAATCGACGCAATTCTTGCTGATAGATGGTCGATCGGATCATGGCCATTTCTCTTTCTTCTTCCAGGAGGTCGACTGCGTCCTGCCGGGCTTGTTCTGCTTCATCTTCAGAGTAGAGCTCGACTCGGGGTGCGTTGTGAAGCAGGTCACTCGGCAAAACTGCTTCGGCTCCGTAGACCAGAAAGAATGGGGTTCTTCCGGTCGATCGGTTTGGGGTTGTCCTCAATCCCCAAAGAACTGATGGAAGCTCGTCAACCCATGCACCTGCTGCGTGCTTGAGATCGCGCATCAATCGAGGTTTCAGTCCTTTGAGAATTAAGCCGTTTGCTCTTTCCGCTTGTCCATTCGACTGGGGGTGAGCGACCGAAGCATAGTCGACTCGTGTGCCCTGAGAGGCGCAAAAGGCCCTGAATTTGTCGGAATCGAAGTTTGACCCATTGTCAGTGATGATGGTGTGCGGAACTCCATATCTGAATATCAACTCTCTGATGAAACTGATAGCAGTGCAAGCATCAAGATTCTTGATAGGCTTAGCTTCAATCCATTTGGTGAACTTGTCGACTGCTACTAGCACATGAGTGAAGCCGCTCCTGCCCGTTCTCAGTGGTCCAACCATGTCCAGCCCCCAAACAGCGAAGGGCCAGACGAGTGGAATGGTTTTCAGGGCTGACGCGGGCTTGTGCGACATATTGGAGTAATACTGACATCCTTCACATTTGTCGACTATCTCTTTCGCCATTTCATTCGCTCTTGGCCAGTAGAATCCCGCTCAGTATGCTTTAGCCACAATGGTCCGAGAGGACGCATGATGACCACAGGTCCCCGAGTGGATATCATCAAGGATCATCTGACCTTCTTCTGGTGTTATACACTTCTGACTGACTCCAGTCACGCTTTCTCTATACAACTGTCCCTTTATGACTGTAAAGGCCTTGGATCGACGGACGATCTGTCGAGCCTCTTCTTCGTCCTCTAGGAGTTCTTTCCTTAGGATGTACGCGATGTACGGTATTGTCCAGTCGAGAGTGATGAACAAGACTTCCATGATCAGGTCGACCACAGCTGGAACTTCAACTTCAGTCGGATCCGTGGCACTTTTTGGCTGCGGGGCCTCTTCAGTGAAGGGATCCTCCTGAACTGATGGTGTGTGGATGTGTTCCAAAAACACATTGCTGGGAATGGCTTCTCTTTTGGAACCTATTTTTGCCAAATCATCAGCTGCTTGATTTTTCAGTCGGGGTATGTGATGAAGTTCTAACCCCTCGAATTTCTTCTCCAGCTTTCTCACTGCATTGCAATAACCAGTCATGGCTGGACTTCTGACGTCCCACTCCTTCATCACCTGATTAACCACCAAATCTGAGTCGCCATAGACCATGAGGCGACGGACGCCGAGTGAAATGGCCATGCGCAACCCATATAAAAGTGCTTCATATTCTGCCTCGTTATTGGAGGAATCAAAGTGGATTTGAAGAACATATCTGAGCTTATCTCCTCGGGGGGATACCAATACCACCCCGGCACCGGAACCATTCAGCATTTTGGAACCGTCGAAGAACATGGTCCAATGCTCCGAGTGAACCTGAGTCGGCAGTTGCTGTTCAATCCACTCGGTGACGAAATCTGCTATTGCCTGGGACTTGATAGCTTTCTTTGCCTCAAACTTGATATCTAGAGGAAGGAGTTCAATCGCCCATTTTGCCACTCGACCAGTTGCATCTCTGTTGTGCAGGATCTCTGACAACGGAGCGTCGCTGACGACTGTAATGGAATGATCAGAGAAGTAGTGAGCAACCTTCTTTGTGGTCATATAAATCCCATATACAAACTTCTGATAATGAGGATATCTTTGCTTCGATGGGGTCAAAACTTCAGAAATATAATATATTGGGCGCTGAACTTTGAAGGCTTTTCCTTCTTCTTCCCGCTCGACGTAAGTACCATACTGACGGCTTGTCCCGTGGCTGCGATGTAAAGCAGCAAAGGCTCTTTGCTGATTGGGGCAGCAAGCACCGGCTGGGTGGAGAGCAGAGCTTTGAGCTCTGCAAACGCTGCATCAGCTTCAGGAGTCCACTCGAACTTGTCTGACTTCTTCATCAATCAGTAAAGAGGTAATGCCTTTTCACCGAGACGAGAGATGAGTCGACTTAAAGCGGCCAAGCAACCAGTAAGCTTCTGGACATCGTGCACTAGCACAGGACTTTTCATTCGGAGTATAGTACCGACTTTTTCTGGATTGGCGTCGATTCCCCGTTCGGAAACAAGGAAACCGAGTAACTTCCCGCCAGGAACTCCGAATGTGCACTTTGATGGATTAAGCTTGATATCATACCTCCTGAGGTTGGCAAAGGTTTCAGCGAGGTCAGTCAGCAGGTCGGAACCCTTTCGTGACTTGACCACAATATCATCCATGTATGCTTCCACATTCCGACTGATTTGAGTGAGCAAACACTTCTGAATCATCCTCGTGAATGTGGCTCCGACATTCTTGAGGCCGAATGGCATGGTAACATAACAGAAGCACCCGAACGGAGTGATGAAAGCTGTTTTGATCTCGTCAGGCCCATACAGACGGATCTGATGGTACCCGGAATAGGCGTCTAAAAAAGACAGTAGCTCACATCCCGCAGTCGAGTCGACTATCTGGTCGATGCGGGGGAGAGGAAAATGTTCTTTCGGGCAGGCCCGATTGATATGTTTAAAGTCAATGCACATGCGAAGTGACTTGTCCTTGGGGACCATGACAATGTTGGCGAGCCACTCGGAGTGGTAGATCTCTCGGATGAACTCTGCTGCTAAGAGCCGAGCCACCTCCTCACCAATAGCCTTTCTCTTCTGGACGGCGAACCGTCGGAGATGTTCTTTGACATGTTTTACTTTTGAGTCGACTCGTAGGCGGTGCTTAGCCAGTCCCCTGGGAACACCCGGCATGTCAGAAGGCTTCCATGCGAAAATGTCCCAATTCTCATGAAGGAACTGGATGAGCGCTTCTTCCTATTTGGAGTCGAGTGTTGTTGAGATATGAGTCGGAGCAGCACTGGGATCGGTCGGGTGAATGTGAGCTGACTTCGTTTCGCCAGACGACTGAAAAGTCGATTCTGTAGCGGGCTTCTTGGCTCGCAACAAATCACTCGGGTCTGCAGTCTTCTGGTATTCCTGCAGCTCCACCATTGCCATCTGAGCATCAGCGATCTTTGAACCTTTGTGAAAACACTCTTCTGCTTTCTTCCGATTGCCCGTAACAGTGATCACACCTTTGGGACCAGGCATCTTCAATTTGAGATACACATAACATGGTCGAGCCATGAAGCGTGCATAAGCCGGCCTGCCCAAAATAGCATGATAAGCACTCTGGAAATCTACAACTTCGAACGTCAACTTTTCTTTGCGGTAATTCTTGGAATCACCAAAAACCACATCAAGAGCAATCTGGCCGAGTGACTCAGCCTTCTTCCCAGGAATGACTCCATGGAAACTTATGTTGCTGGTACTGAGTCTGGACATCAGAATGCCCATCCCTTTCAGCGTCTCAGCATACAGTATGTTCAAACCACTGCTGCCATCCATCAAGACTTTGGTCAGTCGAGTGCCTTCGGCAACTGGGTCGACCACCAAAGCTTGCCTCCCAGGGGTGGCAATGTGCGTTGGGTGATCGGACTGGTCGAATGTGATGGCAGTCTGAGACCACTTCAGATAACTGGGTGTTGCCAGAGCAACCATATTCACCTCGCGGTTGATAACTTTTAGTCGACTTTTGCTTTCAACATCAACAAAAATCATCAGGGTGGAATTGACCTGGGGGTATCCATCATCACTGTCTTCCTTGTCCTCAACTTTGTCCGACTCCTTTTCCTTATCATTGGGCTGCTTGCCCTGGAACTGCTGGATCAAGAGCCGACACTGTCGAGTGGTATGTTTCGGGTAAATAAACTTACCCTCTTCATCTTTCTTGGTGTGGATGTGACATGGCAAATCCAACACATCATTTCCGTCTTGGTCTTTAACTTTCTTGGGGTTCCAAGGTCCTTTGGGTCTCCCCTTAAATTTTCCTTGAGTTACAGCCAAGGCTTCCCCAGGAGCAGTTGGCTCGGCTTTCCGCTTCTGTTTCCAATTGGAATTTCCTCCGGTTTCTTGAGCTACTGACTTGAGCTTGCCACTCCTGAGTCGATCCTCATCTTCACCATTAGCATACTTGGTGGCAATCTCCATCATCCGATTCAGAGACATATCTCCGGTTTGACCGAATTTCAGATTCAGTTCTCTGTACTTGACGCCTTCTTTGAAGGCACAGACTGCTTGGTGGTCAGGCACATTCTCTACCGTGTGATGTAACGTGATCCATCTCTGGATGTAATCCCTCAAAGTTTCATTCGGCTTCTGCACGCAAGACCGCAGTTCCGTCAGCCCTGCGGGTCGCTTGCATGTTCCTTCAAATGTGGTGACAAACACTCGGGCGAGATCTTCCCAAGTGTAAATGCTGCTGGGTGCTAACTGATTCACCCACACTCTGGCCAAGCCCTCCAACATGAGAGGCAGGTGCTTCATGGCCACTTCATCATTGCCACCGCCAATCTGGACGGCCACTTGGTAGTCTTGAAGCCAAGTATCGGGCTTGGACTCACCAGTGAACTTACTGACTCCAGTCGCCAACCTGAAGTTGGGAGGAATCACAGCGGCCCTGATGGCTCTACTAAAGCACTCTGGCCCTGAAACATGTACTCTCCTGCTGGTAGGTGCATCTCCGTTGTGACCTTCTTGGTGAGCTCTGTTCCTGTTGACCAAACCTTGAACGAGAATGGATCTCGCATCAAAGCCTGGTTCCCTGGGGTCGACTGGAATCCTTCGCCCAACACTATGAGGGCGCCTGTCATCCTGCTGTCGAGGCACATACGACCCGCTCCTCGGGGGAGGGGTGGGCACTCGACGTCGATCGTCACGATCGAATAGGTGATCATACTGCTCATGATTCCCGTACTGATTACGCCGGTCCCCACGTCCCTCATGCCTCGGGGGCGATCTTGGGCTATGAGCCGACTGGACTGTGTCTACAGCAACGAATCTGCTATGAATCCTGTTCCGCGACTGAGAAAAGCGGAATGGTCTCCTGCTGCCCGGAGTAACGCTCTGATCTGCAGCAAGCCTCTGCCAGCCTCCGACTGGGAAGGCTGAATCGACTCTGCTATACGGGCTGCAGCTGCTAAATTCTGAATCGGAGTTCGATATACCTACAGGGGTGGAAAGAGCTGACGTCGACTGGATTCTGGAACGATTCTGGAACCATCAGGGGGGCGATGTCAAGTGTCTCTCTCTTATTTTGATCATGTGCGTGATGCTCCTTCGGCGAAGGGGTTAGCTCTAAAAAATGGAATGATACTTGCAGACGAACTGGATACTCACTAGTTGTTTTTTAATCTGATTACCTAGAGCTTATTAATGCTTGCAATGGGTTAGCTAAAATACCTAGTCCATATACAATTATCCTTGTTGATTGCTTCCATATAGCTTAGAGGATTGGACCAGTCTATTTTGTTCATTGCCCAATGAGGCAAACATGGTGGCACACTCTTTAGCAAGAAAGTCCTTTGATTACCAAGTTGTTATTTCTTGGAGTGATGAACCTCTTCTAGTTTTCTCTTAGCCAAACTGGTTAAAGATGTAACTATTATTTGAGTTTAATAAAGTGTTCCACAAGTTAAAAAACACTAAGGGCCTGACCCTACAAAAGATACCAAGAGCATGCAAGTAAAAGAAAAACACTAAGGGCGTGTTTGATTGTCTATAATTATTTTGGCCTTCTTGCATTTGTGGTCCCATAGGGCCAGGTTGAGGTAATACATGCTATAAACCATGTTTTGTGTTTTGTTTGAATGCATGTATTGTATTATGAAGTCGTTCGATACATGATGTTTGGTTGACTGCCCTTGAGGGTTATGGATGTGAAGATGCAAAAACATGGCGTTTGGTTGCTCTTGACCTATTTTTTGTGCTTATCCTTCTCATTAGTGGTGATCTTATCACATACTAGATGACCCGTTGCATCCTTGGCACAAAGACCAATTGCAATCAAGAAGCTAAGCAACCTATGAACAACCTGTTTTATGAATTACTTACAAAGAGGATAAAAATGAATTGCAACCGAGAAGGTTAGTCAACAATTCGAAGGATGTTTTCCCCGTGTTATATGCAAATGACTATTTTCATACCGCATTTGTATTTGCCTTGTATTTAACTCTTATAAGTTTTTTGGTTACACCGTTGGCGCAAAAAACAAATGACATCACTGTGACTTCCGCGGCAAAAATGATAGAATACATATGAACTACACATGCAACATGCATTTTTACACGGGAGAAATATAAACAAAAGTAGTTTCGTAAAAGCTAACATATCCCACATTGGCAAAATAGCCAACTTAGACCACTCCTCACCGACGTCCATTCCTTTTATTTATTTTTGATTGAAGGGGCCACACGGCGCCTGATAACCCACAAGTATAGGGGATCAATTGTATCTTTTTCGATAAATAAGAGTGTCGAACTCAACAAGGAGCTAAAGGTAGAATATATGTTCTCTTCAAGTTCTATCGACCATTGATACAACTCTGCACACTTAACGTTCGCTTTACCTAGAACAAGTATGAAACTAAAAGTACTTTGTAGGTGCGATGCTAGAGTTACTTTGCAAGAATAAAACTGGGAGTACTTTGCGAGATAATAAAAGTTAGTTATTTAGGCCGTGTTCGGCAGCCCTCCGCTCCGCGGCTCTGCTCCTGGAGCGGCCGGAGCGGAGCGGCCCGCAGTGCATTTTCCTGGAGTTGGAAAACTGGCGCTCCGTCCGCTCCCCGTATTATACGGAGCTGGAGAGCTGCCGAACAGGGCCTTAGTATAGAGCTTTATGTAACACAAGAGAAGGATTTTGTCCATAGGCAATCGATAACTAGACCGGTAATCATTATTGCAATTTTATATAAGGGAGGGGCATGAGCTAACATGCTTTCTGTACTTGGATCATATGCACCTATGACTGGAACTCTAGCAAACATCCGCAACTACTAAAGATCAGTAAGGTAAAACCCAATCATAGCATTAAGTAACAAGTCCTCTTTACCCCCATACGCAACAACCCCCTTACTCAGATATAAGCTTATGTCACTCTCACCACCCACTACAAGCGAATTATGAACGTATTGCACACTACTGGAATCAGCTTCTTTGTCGTCCACCATGGCAGACGGTAAAGGCATAGATTTCGGACGGCAAACTGTCCGTCTGAATAGGTGCCAGCAAAGGTCTTATTTGTTGTCCGCTTCTTAGAAACGGACGACAAAGGATTGTGATGTCCACCATCTGAGGCCAGTAGACGGCAAAGACAACAGACGGTAGTGGGGTGGGGTCAGAGCCGTTAGGGGGTTAACAGCGCTCTTTGCCGTCCGCCAACGGACGGCACAGAGTCAAAGCTCTTTGTCGTTCGCTGACAGACGGTAAAGAGCTCAGTTAGGCCAACACTGGGAAGCTACCACATGGCCAGCTATGCCGTCTGCCAGCAGACGACAAACTGACCAAATAGGCAGCCAATGTTCCCAGTTTCTATAGGTAGTTGCCAAGTGTCCTTTTTGCCGTCTGCTAGCAGACGGCAAAGAGGCTACATATCCCCTGTTTTTATTTATATCCATTTAATTTCACTGGAATTCACACATAGATATACATATATATTTTTTTCACAGGCACAGCGGACATATGATGTATAGGAACAGGGAAACAAGCACTCCATCCATGCAAGCTTCCATATAGTGAATTAAATCTACAAAATGGTAAACAAGAAAGTTAGAAGAAGAAGAAGAAAACTAGAAGAAGAAGAAGAAGAAGAAGAAGGAGAAGAAGGAGAAGAAGGAGAAGAAGAAGACTAGAAGAAGAAGAAGAAGTAGAACTTCTTCTTCTTCTTCTAGTCTTCTTCTTCTAGTCTTCTTCTTCTCCTTCTTCTTCTTCTTTTCTTCCTATTCCTTCTTTTCTTCCTCTTCCTTGATTTTCTTCATCTTATTATGTCATTTGTGGGCTAAGTAGGCTAAATTATGTCATAAATGGACTAAATAGGCTAAATAAAAAGAAAAATGGCATTTCTGAGCTAATGTTGCAAATTATGCCATTTTTGACCTAACTAAGCTTATTGTGTCATTTTAGAGGACAACAAGCTAAGTATATGACATTTATGAGGTTAGCAAGGTTATGATGCCATTTATGAATAAAAACAAGTAAGAGGAGGAAAAGAAGAAGAATAAGAAGAAGAAGGAGGAGGAGGAGGAGGAGGAGGAGGAGGAGGAGGAGAGAAGAAGACTAGAAGAAGAAGAAGAACTTCCTATTCCTTCTTTTATTCCTCTTCCTTGATTTTCTTCATCTTATTATGTCATTTATGGACTAAATAGGCTAAATTATGTCATAAATGGACTAAATAGGCTAAATAAGAAGAAAAATGCCATTTTTGAGCTAACGTAGCAAATCATGCCATTTTTGACCTAGCTAAGCTTATTGTGTCATTTTAGAGGACAACAAGCTAAGTATATGACATTTATGAGGTTAGCAAGGTAAAGATGCCATTTATGAATAACAACAAGTAAGAGGAGGAAAAGAAGAAGAAAAGAAGAAGAAGAGGTTAACAAGGTTATGATGCCATTTTCTTCTTCTTCTTTTCTTCCTATTCCTTATTTCCATCCTCTTCCTTGATTTTCTTCATCTTATTATGTCATTTGTGGACTAAATAGGCTAAATTATGTCAAAAATGGACTAAACAGGCTAAATAAGAAGAAAAATATCGTTATGACGGAGGTGTAGGAATGGTCGGGGCTGCGCCAGTGGCATACGGAGGTGAAGGACCGGTCGGGGTTTCGACATTGGCAGACGCAGAAGGATTGGTCGATGCTTGTCGGGAGCCACGCTGAACCAAAGATCATTTCCAATAATGTCTCATTAGCATGATGCAAACTGAAATGTGAATAGTAGTAACTAAGGACCATTCAAATCAAACTCACCGTGGTCGCCGGAGCAATCTAGGGCATCAACGGAGGGGCCTGACCGTTTTTCTCGCACATGGTCTGCACATTTGGTTCTCACGAGTCAGTCATATTAGTTAGTAATGCGAACATTACGTGCATGATTGGGCTAATATGCACGAGAAACGTACCACGATGAGCTCGTATAGGGCCCGGTTAGACGCCTCGTTCCGGTTCCTCTCCTCCTCCAACAGCTTAGCCGTCCTCTCCTCCATCTCCCTCCCCCTCTCCACCGCCTCCCTTTTTGCCTCCTCCAAAAGCGCTTGGGTCTTCAATCTCTCTTTCTCAACCAATGCCTGCAACACAGCACTCCTCGTTAGCATTGTAATCATCGACGGACGCACACACAATATAATGGAGGAAAGGTGAGAGAGTTCGTATAACTAACCACCATGGCGAGCTCCGCGGGCCGTGCACGAGGCGTTATCTCAGGATCGGAGCTACTCAGGCCCTTCTTGATTTACGGGAGAGTCTTAGGACAACGTATCAGTCCATCACCAATGGCTTGAGAGCCATGGGACCTCCCGCCACCAGATATCATCACCAGCTCTGTATTAAAAGGATCCTGGCTCGGGTTAAAGTCCTCCCCTTTCCTTGCCTTCCCCTCGTCTCTGTACTTTACAAGCTTGTGGTGGGAGGAGATGTTGGTGAAGCTCTCTGGATGATCTAGGTCAGACTCCGTGAATGGCTTGGCCTTCTTGTACGGGGCCATATGGGCCATGCCATAGAGGTCGAACAGACTTGGCACATGCTTCTTGTGGTGGTGCGCCTGAGAGAGAGGAACAAAATATTAGTTAAGGGCTCAAGCTAGCATGAAGAATGATATTCCTATGTAAATAGGTCATTTTGGAGCTAAGAGAGGTTATTATGTCATTTTTGAGGAAAATAAGCTAAGTTTAGGTCATTTTCGAGGTAACCAAGATTATTATGCCATTTTTTACCAACGTATGCTAATTATGTCATTATTAAGCTATCCAAGGTAGTCATGCCATTTTTTAGCTAACTATAACATATTTAGGCATTCTATAGAGCTATCTAAGGTTATTATGTCATTTTAGAGCTAATTATGTCATGAATGAAGTAGCTAAGATTAGTTTAGGTTGTTATTGAGTTATCGAAGGTAGTTATGCCATTTTTTAACTAACTAAAGCATATTAAGTAATTTTATAGAGCTATCTAAAGGTTATTATGTCATTTTAGAGCTAAATATGTCATAAATGAACTATCCAAGGTAGTTATGCCTTTTTAACTAACTAAGCATATTAAGTCATTTTGGAAGGGATAAATGCTACCATGAAGAATGAAATTGCATGAATCATGTAGCAAACCACATACCCAGTTATCCTTGTACTCAAATAGGTTGGAGCTCCCTTGATGGTGTGGCATACCTTCCATTTGGTCGCGCTTATCCTTGGCCCTTTGGTGTTCGACTAGCCATTGGGGAGAGGACCACGCATCCACCAACGCCTCCCAACAGTCCATCTTATCCACACACCATCTTGGGGGCACCTAAGTGAGTCAAGAGAAATTTCAGCGCTACGCCTACGAATCAAATCAAGCAAACTAAGTTCAAGGCCTTAAGAATAGGTAATTACCTGCATGTACTTCTCCTTACTCAGAAACTTGCCGCGACACTTCTTCTTGCCCCTCCTAATACCCTTCAAGGCGTAGTAGTCTCGAACGGCCTGCACCCGAGCCTCGTGCCGTAAGTTCTGAAGTAGGCGCTTGCACTCGGTTTTGACAACCATACACACGGCCTCCTGATAACCCACAAGTATAGGGGATCGTAATAGTTTTCGATGGTAGAGTATTCAACCCAAATTTATTGATTCGACACAAGGGGAGCCAAAGAATATTCTAAAGTATTAGCAGCTGAGTTGTCAATTCAACCACACCTGGAAACTTAATATCTGCAGCAAAGTGTTTAGTAGCAAAGTAATATGATAGTAGTGGTAACGGTGGCAAAAGGTAATGGTAGCAAAAGTAATATTTTGGGGTTTTCTGGTGATTGTAACAATAGCAACGGAAAAGTAAATAAGCGAAGAACAATATAGGAAAAGCTCATAGGCATTGGATCGGTGATGGAGAATTATGCCGGATGCGATCGATCATGTAACAGTCATAACCTAGGGTGACACAGAACTAGCTCCAATTCATCAATGTAATGTGGGCATGTATTCCGAATATAGTCATACGTGCTTATGGAAAAGAACTTGCATGACATCTTTTGTCCTACCCTCCCGTGGCAGCGGGGTCCTAATGGAAACTAAGGGATATTAAGGCCTCCTTTTAATAGAGTATCGGACCAAAGCATTAACACATAGTGAATACATGAACTCCTCAAACTACGGTCATCACCGGTAAGTATCCCGATTATTGTCACTTAGGGGTTAACGGATCATAACACATAATAGGTGACTATAGACTTGCAAGATAGGATCAAGAACTCTCATATATTGATGAAAACATAATAGGTTCAGATCTGAAATCATGGCACTCGGGCCCTAGTGACAAGCATTAAGCATAGCAAAGTCATAGCAACATCAATCTTAGAACATAGTGGATACTAGGGATCAAACCCTAACAAAACTAACTCGATTACATGATAAATCTCATCCAACCCATCACCATCCAGCAAGCCTACGATGGAATTACTCACACACGGCGGTGAGCATCATGAAATTGGTGATGGAGGAAGGTTGATGATGACGATGGCGACGGATTCCCCTCTCCGGAGCCCCAAACGGACTCCAGATCACCCCTCCTGAGAGAGTTTAGGGCTTGGTGGCGGCTCTGTATCGTAAAACGCGATGAATCCTTCTCCCTGATTTTTTTCTCCCCGAAAGTGAATATATGGAGTCAGGGTTGAGGTCGGTGGAGCATCAGGGGGCCCACGAGGCAGGGGGGCGCGCCCAGGGGGGTAGGCATGCCCCCACCCTCATGGACAGGTGGAGGCCCCCTTGACGTGGATCTTTCTTCTAGTATTTTTTATATATTCCAAAATAATTCTCCGTTGATTTTCAAGTCATTCCGAGAACTTTTATTTCTGCACAAAAATAACACCATGGCAATTCTGCTGAAAACAACGTCAGTCCGGGTTAGTTCCATTCAAATCATGCAAGTTAGAGTCCAAAACAAGGGCAAAAGTGTTTGGAAAAGTAGATACGACGGAGACGTATCAACTCCCCCAAGCTTAAACCTTTGCTTGTCCTCAAGCAATTTAGTTGATAAACTGAAAGTGATAAAGAAAAACTTTTACAAACTCTGTTTGCTCTTGTTGTTATAAATATGTAAAGCCATCATTCAGGTTTTCAGCAAAGATTATGAACTAACCATATTCACAATAACACTTAGGTCTCATGTTTACTCATATCAATGACATAATCAACTAGTGAGCAATAATAATAAATCTCGGATGACAACGCTTTCTCAAAATAATCATGATATGATATGAAAAGATGGTATCTCGCTAGCCCTTTCTGAGACCGCAAAACATAAATGCAGAGCACCTTTAAAGATCAAGGACTGACTAGACATTGTAATTCATGGTAAAAGAGATCCAGTCAAGTCATACTCAATGTAAACTAACAGTAATGGATGAAAATGAGAGCGGTGCTCTCCAGCTGGTGCTTTTTAAAAAAGAGGATGATGACTCAACATAAAAGTAAATGGTTAGGACCTTCGCAGAGGGAAGCAGGGATTTGTAGAGGTGCCAGAGCTCGGTTTTGAAACAGATATGAATAATATTTTAAGCGGTATACTTTCATTGTCAACATAACAACCGAGAGATCTCGATATCTTCCATGCTACACACATTATAGGCGGTTCCCAAATAGAATGTTAAAGCTTATACTCCCCCTCCACCAACAAGCATCAATCCATGGCTTGCTCGAAACAACGAGTGCCTCCAACTAACAAGAGTCCCGGGGGAGTTTTGTTTGCAGTTATTTTGATTTGATTTGCATAAAGCATGGGACTGGGCATCCTGATGACTAGCCATTTTCTCGTGAGTGAGGAGCGGATTCCACTCCTCTTGAGAATAACCCGCATAGCATGGAAGATACAGACAACCCTAATTGATACATGAGCTATTCAAGCATACAAAACAGAATGTTTATTTGAAGGTTTAGAGTTTGACACATACAAATTTACTTGGAACGGCAGGTAGACACCGTATATAGGTAGTTATGGTGGAGTCATATGGAATAACTTTGGGGTTTATGGAGTTGGATGCACAAGCAGTATTCCCGCTTAGTACAGGTGAAGGCTAGAAAAAGACTGGGAAGCGATCAGCTAGAGAGCGACAACAGTCATGAACATGCATTAAGATTAATCAACACCGAATGCAAGCATGAGTAGGATATAATGCACCATGAACATAAATAACGTAGATGCTATGTTGATTTTGTTTCAACTACATGCGTGAACATGTGCCAAGTCAAGCCACTCGAATCGTTCAAAAGAGGATACCACCCTATCATACCACATCACAACCATTTTAATAGCATGTTGGCACGCAAGGTAAACCATTATAAGCTCCTAGCTAATTAAACATGGCATAAGCAACTACAATCTCTAATTGTCATTGCAAACATGTTTGTTCATAATAGGCTGAATCAAGAACGATGAACTAATCATATTTACAAAAACAAGAGAGGTCGAGTTCATACTAGCTTTTCTCATCTCAATAAGTTCATCATATAATCATCATTATTGCCTTTCACTTGCATGACCGAATAGTGTGGAAAATAATAATAGTACACGTGCATTGGACTAAGCTGGAATCTGCAAGCATTCAATTCAAGAGAGAAGACAAGGTAATATGGGCTCTTTGTTAGATCAACAACAATGCATATAAGAGCCACTCAGCATTTTCATTATGGTCTTCTCCTCTCGACCCCCAAAGAACAAGGAAAGAAATAAAACTATTTACACGGGAAAGCTCCCAACAAGCAAAAGAAGAATGAGAAATATTTTTGGGTTTTCTTTTTAATTACTACTACAGCATGAAAAGTAAACTAGCTAAAAAGCTACAACTAATTTTTTTGTTTTTATTAAGGTTTATCAAACACACAAGAAGAAAGCATAAAAAGTAAAATAAATTAGCATGGATATTATAATGAAAAAGTATGAGCACCGACAACTAGCATGAGTGTGTGAACATGAATGTAATGTCGGTGAGAAATACATACTCCCCCAAGCTTAGGCTTTTGGCCTAAGTTGATCTATGGCCACGGCTGGCCTGGCGGATATCCAAAGTTGTAGTTGGGGTCGTACTGAGATGCAGCGACAATTGCCTGATGAGCTGCAGCTTGGAGGCGAGCTATCTCTGCCCTCCTCTCGTACTCGGTCGCCTCCTCCCTGGTTATAAAACATCGCCCCTTTGCCTGAAAGTCAAAGAAAGTAGGAGCAGGGAGGGCGATGTGATAGGTGCGTCATCCGTCAAACATTAGTCGGCACTCGAGGAACTGATCTTTCCTCTCAACAAACTGATGATGAACCATAGCCTCATAATCTAAATAAGAAGGAGGCAACTCAATATCATCTCCACGTATGGGTATCTCAAGAAAGTTAGCTATACGAGTTGCATAAATTCCACCAAAGAAATCTCCATGAAGGCGATTATTATGCAACCTACGTGCAACAATGACTCCCAAATTATAATGTTTATCTCCTAATACAGCACTCCTGAGAACACTGAGATCAGGGAAACACATGTGACATGCTTCATCCTTACCATTGATGCACCTACCTTTGAAGAGAGCAAAATAATGTATAGCAGGAAAATGAATGCTCCCTATGGTAGCTTGTGTTATATCCCTAGACTCTCCCACAGTTATATTAGCAAGAAAATCTCTAAATTCAAATTTGCGAGGTTCACTAACATCACCCCACTGAGGGAGTTTACAAGCAGTGTTAAAATCTTCTAAGTCCATGGTATAAGATTTATCATAAAGATCAAAGAGGACAGTTTGAGAATTGCGTGATGATGAGAATTTAAACCTTCTCACAAATGAGTCCGTTAAATAGAGGTATTGACGGCACTTATCTACCTCGAAGCTCTCCAGATCAGCATTACGCACATATGCATCAAATTCCTCTTTAATTCTTCCTTGGATCATGAAATCCTCTGACGGCCATTCACAAGGCCGCACTTGAGCGTCTCTTGGCGGTTCCACGTCCGCATCGCATATTGCGGGCCTGGGTCCTTGCTTCCTTGAAGAACCACCTTGGTATATTTTCCTAAACATATTTTTTCCTCTGAAAAATTTCTGAAATTTTTAGTAACTTCAAAATAAAAGTGAAGCAAATTCAACAATATTGATAGCAACTACTCCTACAAGTGCCTAGAGGCAATATCATGCATTAAAACTACTTTTGACCATATAAATTTGACATGCAAGCTTAAGAACATGGTCACCAAAGCAACAAAAATTTGCAATGAATAAAGCACTAGAACAAAAACTAATTGGACCATTGGAGGAGTCACATACCAAGGAACAATCCCCCATAGCAGTTTTGTGAATGGAGCTTTGAGCAAGGAGATCGAAAATGGTAGCAAAATGAGCTTGCACTCGGGTTTGAGCTGGTTGGTGATTTTTGTGGGAGGAAGAAGGAGTGTGTGGTAGCTGGAATAAGTGGAGGGGAGCCACCATGGGCCCACGAGGCAGGGTGTGGGCGCGCCCTGGACCCTCGTGGCCAATTGCTTGCTCCCCCTGCTGTGTTCTCAGTGCCAGATATTCTCAAATATTCTAGAAAAAACATATTTAATTTTCAAGGAATTTGGAGAACTTTTATTTTCGAGATATTTTTTATTGCATTGATAATTCAGAAAACAGACAGAAAAATACTATTTTTGCTTTATTTAATATAAATAACAGAAAGTAAAAGGAGGGTACAGAGAGTTGTGTTTTCTAACTTCATCCATCTCATGCTATTCAAAAGGAATCCAGTAACAAGGTTGATCAGATCTTGTTAACAAACTCATTTCGAGTAACATGGAACCGGAGAAATTTCGAATAACACTATGTTACCTCAACGGGGATATGCATGTCCCCAACAATAAGAATATCATATTTCTTCTTGACGGTAGGAAGAGGAAATTCAAAACCTCTAATAGTAATTGTTGAAAATTTTCCAATAGAATTGATACTGTGGACTTGAGGTTGTTTCCTCGGAAAGTGTACCGTATGCTCATTACCATTAACATGAAAAGTGACATTGCCTTTGGTGTAATCAATAATAGCCCCTGCAGTATTCAAAAAGGGTCTTCCCAGAATAATAGACATACTATCATCCTCGGGGATATCAAGAATAATAAAGTCCATTAAAATAGTAACGTTTGCAAGCACAATAGGCACATCCTCACAAATACCGACAGGTATAGCAGTTGATTTATCAGCCATTTGCAAAGTTATTTCAGTAGGTGTCAACTTAGTCAAATCGAGGCTACGATATAATGAGAGAAGCATAACACTAACACCGGCTCCAAGATCACATAAAGCAGTTTTAACATAGTTTTTTTAATGGAGCATGGTATAGTTGGTACTCCTGGATCTCCAAGTTTCTTTGTTATTCCACCCATAAAAGTGTAATTAGCAAGCATGGTGGAAATTTCAGCTTCCGGTATCTTTCTCTTATTAGTAACAATATCTTTCATATATTTAGCATAAGGATTCATTTTAAGCATATCAGTCAAACACATACGCAAAAGATAGGTCTAACCATTTCAGCAAAGCGCTCAAAATCCTCATCATCCTTTTTCTTGGATGGTTTAGGAGGAAAGGGCATGGGTTTCTGAACCCATGGTTCTCTTTCTTTACTGTGCTTCCTAGCAACAAAGTATCTCTTATCATAAAGTTGATTCTTTGATTGTGGGTTATGAAGATCAACAGAAGGTTCAATCTCTACGTCATTATTATTGCTAGGTTGAGCATCAACATGAACATCATCATTAACATTATCACTAGGTTCATGTTCATTACCAGATTGTGTTCCAGCATCAGAAATAGAAATATCATTGGGATTGTCAGGTGTGTCAACAACATGTTCACTAGAAGCATGCAAAGTCCTATCATTTTTCTTTTTCTTCCTCTTAGAAGGACTAGGTGCATCAACATTAGTTCTTCGAGAATCTTTCTCAATTCTCTTGGGGTGGCCCTCAGGATACAAAGGTTCCTGAGTCATTTTACCCCCTCTAGTCATAACTCTAACAACATTATCATTTTTCTTACTATTCAATTCATTGAGCAAATCATTCTGAGCTTTAAGTACTTGTTCTACTTGAGTGGTAACCATAGAAGCATGTTTACTAATAAGTTTAAGTTCACCTTTAACATTAGCCATATAATCACTCAAGTGTTCAATCATATAAGCATTATGTTTCAATTGTCTACCAACATAAGCATTAAAATCTTCTTGCTTAACCATAAAGTTATTGAATTCATCCAAACATTGGCTAGCAAACTTAGCAGGAGGGATTTCAGCTTTATCATATCTATAGAGAGAATTTACCTTTACTACCTGTGTCGGGTTATCAAGACCGTGTGTTTCTTCAATAGGTGATGAATTAAGACCATGTATTTCTTCAACAGGAGGTAAATTCTTAACATCTTCAGCTTTTATACCTTTTTCTTTCATAGATTTCTTTGCCTCTTGCATATCTTCGGGACTCAGAAATAGAATACCCCTTTTCTTTGGAGTTGGCTTAGGAGTTGGTTCAGAAAGTGCCCAATTATTCTCATTAGTCAACATGTTATTCAATAGAATTTCAGCTTGATCGACCATTCTTTCCCTGAAAACACAACCATCACAACTATCCAGGTAATCTCTGGAAGCATCGGTTAGTCCATTATAAAAGATATCAAGTATTTCATTCTTCTTGAGAGGGTGATCAGGCAAAGCATTAAGTAATTGGAGAAGCCTCCCCCAAGCTCGTGGGAGACTCTCTTCTTCAATTTTCACAAAATTATATATCTCCCTTAAAGCAGCTTGTTTATTATGAGCGGGGAAATATTTAGTAGAGAAGTAGTAAATCATATCCTGGGGACTACGCACACAACCAGGATCAAGAGAATTAAACCATATCTTAGCATCACCCTTTAATGAGAATACCAATAATTTAAGGATATAATAGTAGCGAGTTTTCTCATCATTAGTGAATAGGGTAGCTATATCATTTAATTTAGTAAGATGTGCCACAACAGTTTCAGATTCATAGCCATAGAAAGGATCAGATTCAACCAAAGTAATTAACTCAGGATCAATAGAGAAATCATAATCCTTATCAGTAATAAAGATAGGTGAAGTAGCATAAGTAGGATCATATTTCATTCAAGAAATTCAACAAGTGGCACAGTGGTATCAAGCATAGAAGTAGTTTCATCATAAGTATCATGCATAGCAGAAGTGGCATCATCAATAAAATGCGACATATCAGAATGAATAGAAGAAGCAGGTTTATGTGTCACAAGCTTACTCAAAACAGAAGGTGAATCAAGTGCACAGCTAGATGGCAGTTCCTTACCTCCCCTAGTAGTTGAGGGAAAAATCTTGGTTCTTTGATCTTTCAAGTTCTTCATAATGATAAGCAGATATAAATCCCAAGTGACTCAAAGAATATAGCTATGCTCCCTGGCAATGGCGCCAGAAAATGTTCTTGATAACCCACAAGTATAGGGGATCGTAACAGTTTTCGAAGGTAGAGTATTCAACTCAAATTTATTGATTCGACACAAGGGGAGCCAAAGAATATTCTCAAGTATTAGCAGCTGAGTTGTCAATTCAACCACACCTGGAAACTTAATATTTGCAGCAAAGTGTTTAGTAGCAAAGTAATATGATAGTAGTGGTAACGGTGGCAAAAGGTAATGGTAGCAAAAGTAATATTTTTGGGTTTTGTAGTGATTGTAACAATAGCAACGGAAAAGTAAATAAGCGAAGAACAATATAGGAAAAGCTCGTAGGCATTGGATCGGTGATGGAGAATTATGCCGGATGCGATCGATCATGTAACAGTCAAAACCTAGGGTGACACAGAACTAGCTCCAGTTCATTAATGTAATGTAGGCATGTATTCTGAATATAGTCATACTTGCTTATGGAAAAGAACTTGCATGACATCTTTTGTCCTACCCTCCCGTGGCAGCGGGGTCCTAATGGAAACTAAGGGATATTAAGGCCTCCTTTTAATAGAGTACTGGACCAAAGCATTAACACACAGTGAATACATGAACTCCTCAAACTACGGTCATCACCGGTAAGTATCCCAATTATTGTCACTTGGGGTTAACGGATCATAACACATAATAGGTGACTATAGACTTGCAAGATACGATCAAGAACTCTCATATATTGGTGAAAACATAATAGGTTCAGATCTAAAGTCGTGGCACTCGGGCCCTAGTGACAAGCATTAAGCATAACAAAGTCATAGCAGCATCAATCTCATAACATAGTGGATACTAGGGATCAAACCCTAACAAAACTAACTTGATTACATGATAAATCTCATCCAACCCATCACCGTCCAGCAAGCCTACAATGGAATTACTCACACACGACGGTGAGCATCATGAAATTGGTGATGGAGGAAGGTTGATGATGATGGCGACGGATTCCCCTCTCCGGAGCCCCGAACGGACTCCAGATCAGCCCTCCCGAGAGAGTTTAGATCTTGGCGGCGGCTCCGTATCATAAAACGCGATGAATCCTTCTCCCTGATTTTTCTCTCCCTGAAAGTGAATATATGGAGTCAGGGTTGAGGTCGATGGAGCATCAGGGGGGCCACGAGGTAGGGGGCGCACCCCCACCCTCGTGGACAGGTGGAGGCCCCCCTGACATGGATCTTTCTTCCAGTATTTTTTATTTATTCCGAAATAATTCTCCATTGATTTCAAGGTCATTCCGAGAACTTTTATTTATGCACAAAAATAACTCCATGGCAATTCTACTGAAAACAGCGCCAGTCCGGGTTAGTTCCATCCAAATCATGCAAGTTAGAGTCCAAAGCAAGGGAAAAAGTGTTTGGAAAAGTAGATACGACGGAGACGTATCACCTCCTGCTCTCCCTCTGAAACCCTGTAGAAGGTCTGCAATCAAACAAGACAACACTGATTAGTACAATCACTAGGTAGTGTTGAATTTTAATTCTGTAAAGGAGAAATTACCCAAAACCGACGGAACACAATGTCGCCCGCCGTGTCGCACAAGACACCGTCGACCCTCTCCTCCGTCGGGGCCGGGGCAACCGAGTACAGTGCTAGATGTGCAACCTGACCCTCACCGGGCAACATGACCCACCCAGGGAAGTGCTGCCGGCAAAGCACACCAAGGACCTGGTTGGGCATGCGGACACCACGAGGGTGTACCCAGCCCCTGCAGTATGACAAGGCCAACGCATTAGATATTAATTTGAAGGAACATGAAGGCAAAAGGTTAAAAAATAGTAAATGCACTTACTTCAACCCTTTAGGCGCAATCAACCACCTCTGGTTGGGGGTCGTCGGCACGGGCGGGAGCTTTGTACAACCACGCTTATAGACCTTCTTGCCCTTCTCAACCAGCTCATCGTCGCTATAGCTATAATTTGTAAAGGTGTCCTCGCTACCATCCTCCGGGCCATTAGCCTCCGGAGTCTCGTGGGAAGAAGACTGCGGGATCGGAGTCTTCTGGGACGAAGACCCCGTGACCAGAGTCTTCTGGGACGAAGACTCTCGGACCGCACTCACATGGAGCGAAGGATCAGCGACCCGAGTCTGGTGGGGCGAGGGATCAGCGACCGGAGGCTCATGGACCGGAGTCCGAGACGGGTCCACATCAGACGGAGCAGTCCTGTGCTCGGATGAATCAGCTGAGGGTGGCGGCGAGGAAGGCGTAGAAGTCTTCCTACCTCTCCCGCTACCACGTCTACCTCTACCAGCCTTCTTCGTCCTTCCCCGACCTCTCCCAGTCGAAGAAGAAGCGCCCACCGGAGTTGTCTGCATACTGTCTAGCAGCGCTCTCCGGAGGGGCTGGGCTGGAATAATGGAACCACCCCTCCCAGTAGCGCTCGCAGGAGGCTCGGGGTGCTCTGGACCCTTGCCCACCATCCTGTCAACACCTGCAATGACAAAAAGTAAACAAAATTAGTACAACATAAAAAAATTGGATACCCGAGATGAACATAATATTATGTATATAAGTTAAGTGTATCATCATCATGAACATAATAAAATACACCCGATCAACACAAATATATATGATGTTATTGTATCATCATGATGTCCGGGGTCGATCGGGGTGTCAGGGTGTCGGCGTCGGGGTCGGGGTGTGGTGTCAGGGTGTCGGGGTGTGGTGTCAGGGTGTCAGGGGTCGGGGTTGGGGTGGGGGGCCGGGGTGTCGATTGTCGGGGTCTCACGGTGTTGGGGTCGGGTGTCGGTGGTCGGGGTCGGGGTCGGGGTGTCGATGGTCGGGGTCGGGGTGTGGTGTCAGGGTGTCGGGGTGTCGGGGTCGGGTGTTGTGCCGGGGTCGGGGTGTCGGGGTCGGGGTGTGGGTCGGGGTGTGGTGTTAGGGTGTCGGGGGTCGGGGGTCAGGGTGGGGTGGGGGGGGGGGGTCGGGGTGTCGTGTCGGGGTGTCTTTTTCTTCTTCTTCTTTCTCTTTTTTCCTTTTCTTATTCTTCTTCTTCTTCTTCTCCTTCTCCTTCTTCTTTCTCCTCCTCCTCCTCTTCTTCTTCTTCTTCTTCTTCTTCTCCTTCTCCTTTTTCCTCTTCTTAAACCTAGCACTAACCTAAAACAAAACAGGAAAAAACTACACCTAAACCTAGCACTAACCTAATCCTAAAAACTCAAAACTACACCTAAACCTAGCACTAACCTAAACCTGAAAACTCAAAAGTACACCTAATTAAAACCTAGCACTAACCTAAAACAAAATAGGAAAATAGAGAACAAAAAAACAGAAAACATTACCTCTTGCTCCGGCGAGGTCGGACGGTGGGGCGGGGCGGCGCAGGGGCCGCGGGGAGGAGGACGACAGCAGGGCGGGGCGGCGCAGGGGCCTCGGGGAGGGGTCCGGCCCGGCGCAGGCCTCTCCGGCGACGGGGCGCGGCGGGGTGGCGGGGAGGAGGACGACAACAGGGCGGGGCAGCGCAGGGGCCTCGGGAAGGGGTCCGGCGCGGCGGGGCGACGCAGGGGCCGCGGGGAGGAGGACTGCAGCGGGGCGGGAGGGGGGCGGGAGGGCTGGCCGGCGGCGGGGGCTTGGTCCGGGGGGGGGGGGGGGCTGGCCGGCGGCAGCGACAGCGGCGACAGAGGAGAGAGGCGGGCGCGCGGGAGGGAGATAGAGAGGGGAGACGGCTCGGCCCGTTAAGTGGGCCTTTTTTTGCCGTCTGCTAGCAGACGACAAAGAGGGCGACCGTTAGGGCTAGTCCATGCCTCCTCTTTGCCGTCCACAAGCGGATGGCAAAGGAGTAACATTGCCGTCTGCTAGCGGACGGCAAAGTAGTCACCTCTTTTGCCGTCCGCTAGCAGACGGCAAAAAATCGGACCTAGCCATGCCATGCCCTGTGGGGCCCACCTGGCTCTTTGCCGTCTACCGCCTAGCTCTTTGCCGTCAGCTGGTCGATGATAAAGAAGTAGCTGATGGCAAATATCATTTTTGCCATCTGCACTTTCTTTCCCGTCCGCTTTGTGGAAGCGGACGGCAAAGAGCCTCTTTGCTGTTAGCTGGCGGACGACAACGAGGTGGCAGACGGCAAAATGGCAGATTCCAGTAGTGGCAACACCCTACAACGGCAATCCCACATGCTTGCGTGACACGAAGGGCCCCATAGGACAACACCGAAATAAAACATACAACTCAAACCAATCACGATCATCAATCAACCCATAGGACAAAACAAATCTACTCAAACATCATAGGATGGCCATACATCATTGGATAATAATATATAGCATTAAGCACCATGTTTAAGTAGAGATTACAACGGGGAGAAGAGGTGTTACACCACTGCATAGAGGGGGAGAGGTTGGTGATGACGGCGGTGAAGTTGTTGGTGTAGATAACTGTCACGATGATTGCCCTGTCGGCGTCCCAACGCCACCGGGAGAGAGGGGGAGAGGGCCCCTCCTTATTCCTTGGTATCCCCCTAGATGGGAGGAGGGTTTCCCCTCTAGTCCATAGTCTCCATGGATCCCGGAGGGCAGGAGCCCTCCGAGATTGGATCTCTCTCTGTTCTCTTTTGTTTCATGTTCCTGTTTTCTGGCCGAAAACCGTTTCTTAAGTTCCTAGAGATCCGTAACTCCGATCGAGCTAAAATTTTAACACAATTTCCCTCGATATTCTCTTTCTTGTGGTAGAAGAAGAGCGTCAACCGACTTATGACGGTCCCACAAGCCACATGGGCGCGCCTGCCCCCTTGGGTGCACCCAGGTGGCTTATGGTCACCTCGGGCACCGTCTTGCGTTGATTTGGTCCTTCCATGAGCAATCATGTCTCAAAAATCTTTTGGAAACTCAATGTTCCAAGTAAATGGAAAATATTCGGTTTGAAGGCTTTGCATGGGATCATAACATGCTTTTTGGTGCTAGAAAATCGACATATTCATGTTTCTGAACAATGTGCTACTTGCCAGAGCTAATGTACACATGCACAAGAGCTAGAGAAGTTTGGAGAGCTCTGGTCATGAAGGAGGTGATTGATCAAGCACTTGAAACTAATAGATCTAGCAACATCGTTCTTGAAAAGTTACTTAGGAACTAACGCCGATGGTCACCAACTATTCAGCATCTTGGTCTATAGGAGTCTATCATTGTGGGTGCATGGTATATTTGGTGCCAAAGGAGAGAAGTTGCTATGGGAATTGGGATCCCTAGCCCGCCAATAATTGCATTGGCGAGAAATGCAATCACAGCTAACCCAGCTAGGGCGATTGATGATGAGCAAACCAAGGTTGCTAAATGAACCATACCAGAGCTAATGTGTATAAAGTGAATGTTGATGCATGCTATATGGGTGATGGAAGGGGAGCTACAGCCATTGTACTTCGTAACCATCAGGGGGGCGATGTCAAGTGTCTCTCTCTTATTTGATCATGTGCGTGATGCTCCTTCAGCGAAGGGGTTAGCTCTAAAAAATGGAATGATACTTGTAGACGAACTGGATACTCACTAGTTGTTTTTAATCTGATTGCCTAGTGAAGGAAATATGCCCTAGAGGCAACAATAAAGTTGTTATTTATATTTCCTTATATCATGATAAATGTTTATTATTCATGCTAGAATTGTATTAACCGGAAACTTAGTACATGTGTGAATACATAGACAAACAGAGTGTCACTAGTTTGCCTCTACTTGACTAGCTAGTTGAATCAACGATGGTTATGTTTCCTAACCATATACATGAGTTGTCATTTGATTAACGGGATCACATCATTAGAGAATGATGTGATTGACTTGACCCATCTGTTAGATTAGCATGATGATCGTTTAGTTTGTTGCTATTGCTTTCTCCATAACTTATACATGTTCCTATAACTATGAGATCATGCAACTCCCGAATACCAGAGGAACACTTTGTGTGCTACCAAACGTCACAACGTAACTGGGTGATTATAAAGGTGCTCTACAGGTGTCTCCGATGGTGTTTATTGAGTTGGCATAGATCGAGATTAGGACTTGTCACTCCGATTGTCGGAGAGGTATCTCTGGGCTCTCTCGGTAATGCACATCACTATAAGCCTTGCAAGCAATGTAGCTAATAAGTTAGTTACGGGATGTAGCATTACGGAACGAGTAAAGAGACTTGCCGGTAACAAGATTGAACTAGGTATTGAGATACCGACGATCAAATCTCGGGCAAGTAACATACCGGTTGAAGGAAATATGCCCTAGAGGCAATAATAAAGTTATTATTTATTTCCTTATTTCATTATAAATGTTTATTATTCATGCTAAAATTGTATTAACCGGAAACATAATACATGTGTGAATACATAGACAAACATAGTGTCACTAGTATGCCTCTACTTGAGTAGCTCGTTAATCAATGATGGTTAAGTTTCCTAACCATAGACATGAGTTGTCATTTGATCAACGGGATCACATCATTAGGAGAATGATGTGATTGACTTGACCCATTCCGTTAGCTTGGCACTTGATCGTTTAGTATGTTGCTATTGCTGTCTTCATGACTTATACATGTTCCTATGACTATGAGATTATGCAACTCCCGTTTACCGGAGGAACACTTTGTGTGCTACCAAACGTCACAACGTAACTGGGTGATTATAAAGGTGCTCTACAGGTGTCTCCGAAGGTACTTGTTGAGTTGGCGTATTTCGAGATTTGGATTTGTCACTCCGATTGTCAGAGAGGTATCTCTAGGCCCTCTCGGTATTGCACATCACCATAAGCCTTGCAAGCAATGTGACTAATGAGTTAGTTGCGGGATGATGCATTACTGAACGAGTAAAGAGACTTGCCGGTAACGAGATTGAACTAGGTATCGAGATACGGACGATCGAATCTAGGGCAAGTAACATACCGATGACAAAGGGAACAACGCATGTTGTTATGTGGTTTGACCAATAAAGATCTTCGTAAAATATGTGGGAGCCAATATGAGCATCCAGGTTCCGCTATTGGTTATTGACCGGAGACGTGTCTCGGTCATGTCTACATAGTTCTCGAACCCGTAGGGTCCGCACGCTTAAAGTTCGGTGACGATTTGTATTATGAGCTTATGTGTTTTGATGTATCGAAGGTAGTTCGGAGTCCCGGATGAGATCGGGGACATGACGAGGAGTCTCGAAATGGTCGAGACGTAAAGATCGATATATTGGATTACTATATTCGGACATCGGAAAGGTTCCGAGTGATTCGGTTATTTTTCGAAGTACGGGGGAGTTACGGGAATACGGGGAAGAAGTGTTGGGCTTAATGGGCTTTAGTGGGAAGGAGAGGCAACAACCAGGAGGTGGCGCGTGCCCCTCCCAAGCCCAGTCCGAATTGGACAAGGGGTTTAGGGCGCGGCCCCCCTCTCCCTTCCTTCTCCCCTTCCCTCCTTTCCCTCCTTCTCCTAGTTGGACTAGGAAAGGAGGAAACCTACTCCTACTAGGAGTAGGAATCCTACTCCCTTGGCGCGCCCCTCCTAGGGTCAGCCTCCTCCTCCCTTGCTCCTTTATATACGGGGGCAAGGGGGCACCCCAGGACACAACAATTGATCATTGATCTTTTAGCCGTGTGCGGTGCCCCCTCCACCATAATCCACCTCGGTCATATCATAGCGATGCTTAGGCGAAGCCCTGCGTCGGTAGCATCATCATCACCGTCATCACGCCGTCGTGCTGACGGAACTCTCCCTCGAAGCTCTGCTGGATTGGAGTTCGTGGGACGTCATTAACATGAACGTGTGCTGAACTCGGAGGTGCCGTACGTTCGGTACTTGGATCGGCCGGATCGTGAAGACGTATGACTACATCAACCACGTTGTGCTAACGCTTCCGCTTTCGGTCTAGGAGGGTACGTGAACACACTCTCCCCGCTCGTTGCTATGCATCACCATGATCCTGCGTGTGCGTAGGAATTTTTTTGAAATTACTATGTTCCCTAACAGTGGAATCTGAGCCAGGTTTTATGTGTAGATGTTATATGCACGAGTAGAACACAAGTGAGTTGTGGGCGATACAAGTCATACTACTTACCAGCATGTCATACTTTGGTTCGGCGGTATTGTTGGATGAAGCGGTCCGGACCAACATTACGCGTACGCTTACGCGAGACTGGTTCTACCGACGTGCTTTGCACACAGGTGGCTGGCGGGTGTCAGTTTCTCCAACTTTAGTTGAACCGAGTGTGGCTACGCCTGGTCCTTGAGAAGGTTAAAACAACACTAACTTGACGAACTATCGTTGTGGTTTTGATGCGTAGGTAAGAATGGTTCTTGCTCGGTCTGTAGCAGCCATGTAAAACTTGCAACAACAAAGTAGAGGACGTCTAACTTGTTTTTGGAAGGCATGTTGTGATGTGATGTGGTCAAGACGTGATGAGATATAATTGTTGTATGAGATGAGCATGTTTTGTTAAAGTTATCGGCAACTGGCAGGAGCCTTATGGTTGTCTCTTTATTGCATAAGATGCAAGTGCCATACAATTGCTTTACTTTATCGCTATGCGATAGCAATAGTTGCAAGAGCAATAGTTGGCGAGACGACCATATGATGACACATTGATAGAGATCAAGATGATGAAGATCATGGTGTCATGCCAGTGACGATAGAGATCATGACAATACTTTGGAGAGGGAGATCAAAGGCGCAAGATGATCATGGCCATATCATGTCACATATTTTGATTGCATGTGATGTTTATCCTTTATGCATCTTATTTTGCTTTGTTTGACGGTAGCATTATAAGATGATCTGTCACTAAATTTCAAGGCAAACATGTTCTCCCTGAGTATGCACCGTTGCCAAAGTTCGTCGTGCCGAGACACCACGTGATGATCGGGTGTGATAAGCTCAACGTTCATCTATAACGGGTGTAAGATAGTTTTGCACACACAAAATACTCGGGTTAAACTTGACGAGCCTAGCATATGCAGATATGGCCTCGGAACACTGGAGACCGAAAGGTCGATCGTGAATCATATAGTAGATATGATCAACATAATGATGTTCACCATTGAAAACTACTCCATCTCACGTGATGATCGAACATGGTTTAGTTGATTTGGATCACGTGATCACTTAGATAATTAGAGGGATGTCTATCTAAGTGGGAGTTCTTAAGTAATATGATTAATTGAACTTTAATTTATCATGAACTTAGTCCTGGTAGTATTAGCATATCTATGTTGTAGATCAATAGCTCGCGTTTAGCTCCCCTGTTTTATTTTTGATATGTTCCTAGAGAAAAATAAGTTGAAAGATGTTAGTAGCAAAGATGTGGACTAGCTCCATGATCTGAGGATTATCCTCATTGCTGCACTGAAGTATTATGTCCTTGATGCACCGCTAGGTGACAGAACTATTGCAGGAGCAGATGCAGACGTTTTGAACGTTTTGACAAAAGCTCAGTATGATAACTACTTGATAGTTTAGTGCACCATGATTTACGGCTTATAACCGGGACTTCAAAAATGTTTTGAACGCCACGGAGCATATAAGATGTTCCAAGAGTTGAAATTGGTATTTCATACTCATGCCCGTGTCGAGAGGTATGAGACCTCTGACATTACTTTGCCTACAAGATGGAGGAGAATAGCTCAACCAGTAAGCATGTGCTCAGATTGTCTGAGTACTATAATCACTTGAATCAAGTGGGATTTAATCTTCCAGATAAGATAGTGATTGCAGAGTTTTCTAGTCACTATCACCAAGTTGCTAGAACTTCGTGATGAACTATAATATGCAAGGGATAACGGAAACGATTCCCAAGCTCTTCGTGATGCTGAAATCGACGAAGGTAGAAATGTAACATCCCAAAATTCTAAATTTTGGAATGTTATAATAAATAGATAGATTGATTGTTTTTTTAATTGTTATGTGATTGGTTGAGTGAAATTCGAAACTTTTTGAAAGTTAAATGAGGGGGAATAAAATGACTTTCCCAAACTTTCACCTTTTTGCATTTTGATCTCCATGAATTCAAATTCTTTTCAAATACAAAACCCTCGAGAGAAGATGATATGACTTCTTCCATTTAATTAAATGAAAATGGCTTTTTGAAAAGATTTCAATTTTATTTGGAAATATTTCTAATTCAGAAACTTTAAGCAACTCAATGATTTTCATGAGAGAAGATAAAATGACTTCAAAATATATGAAATACGAGTTGGAAGTTTAAAAGGATCAAATTTAAAGTTCGTTTGAAATTATTTTCAATTTGGAGTCATTTTGGTTTTATTCAAATTATTTTTCTTAAAAAATAAAATAAATGGAAAATAGGGTAAAATGATTCCCTACATCAGAAAATTGGAGAGAAATAATTTTGAAATCATTTTGGTATTTCTAAAATAATTTTTATTGGGTTTTATTGTAGAAGTAGCACTGTTTGAATTATTTGAATTCTTGCGTATTCTATTTGGCACTGGAGAAATGTTCATGTTGTATAAAACCATTTTCTGAAAATTTTGATATATAATATGCCTATATAAAATTATATTTTATTATCGTTATCCAGTTTTCTTTTTTTGTTTCTATATAAAAAAGAAAAAAAAATCTACGCATGCGCCTGGAACTAACCGTTGCGCACATGCGTAGCATAGCAGCAGGCCAACCCGTTCTTCTTTTGTTTTCTTTTATATTTTATCTTTTATTTATTTATTTTATTTTCGTTAATGTTTATTTTTTTGAAACAAATTTCAGAAAAAAATAGAGTTCGGAAAAAAATGCAGCTCGTGTACGGCGTGCGGCTCGCAGAGCCCTTTAGGCAGCCTTTTTTTTCTCTGTTTCGTATATTTTCGTCTACGTTTAGTCCCACATTGCCTATCCTTTAACCCTTAAACCTCTTTTCCACTTATAAATATAGACCCATAGAGCCTTTAAATATCATCCGATTCGGATTAAAACAATATTTTGGTTTGACTAGATTCATTTAAGAAAAATATATTTCTCCTCTCCGGCGCGACTTCTGGAAATTGTCTCTTCTATTCAAAGTCGTCTTTTCTCTCCCTTATAAAGGTATCTTTCTTTGTTTTTTATACTTCCGTAGTTTATTATTTCTAGACTAATATGATAGAATAATTAGATTATCAATTAGTCTATGTATTTATACATTAGACTTTACCCGTAGCTATTTTTCATCCGTAAAACAGCTTGGCTCTGATTTTTCAAATAGCAATAACTTTTTACTCCTTCATCCAAATTAGATGAAACCAACGTCCACTTCTTCGTTACGATCTCCTCTATCCAGTAAAACAACTTAAACATGTTTTTGAAAGTTTCAAAATTTGAATTCAAATAGATTGTATTCAAACTTCTTTTGTTCATAACTTGAGTTTTATAGCTCCGATTTAGTTGATTCTTTTTGGAAATCGAAGCTCTTGACTTAAACTTTCTGATAAGGCCAAATTCACATAATTTGGTACTGTTAGAAATTGTTTTATGTTGTAAGAGTTATTTGTTGGTTTTGATGTTTTCCGAACTGTCTTCTTCGTTCTTCCCGATCTTTTGAGTGATTGCTTATGTGTGGTTACTATTGCTTGCTCACGATAGATTGAACGGAGTGTGACGAGTAGAAATATTAAGAGTTATGAGTGTGAATCATCTTCATCAACAGTACAAGGCAAGTTCACACTTTGATCATATCCCTTTCATACCCAGTTTTTATGCATTAGTTTCAACCCTCAAACATTGCATGGTTAGGATTTGATAACATGTGGGTATCAGGAAGTAGTTCATGAGGTAGGAACCTATTGCCCTGCATTCAAACCCTAGGAGTTACTTTTACGTTATGCTCATATTTCTATGCTATGCTCGTAGACGTGGATTGGTTTGAGAGAATTCATGATAGATGTGAGAGTTATTATTTAATGGTTAACTTAAGGTGGCTACTTTAATACAAATCTGGTTGGATTGGTTGGGGCACCCTGGAGCACCCAGTGGTTTGCCCGAGCACCTGGAGAACCCAGTGTTTGCCCAAGGGGATCCCGGAGGACCAGTGTGATCACCCTACGGAATGCCACCCAGGCTCAATTGGATCATAAGATTATACATGCTAGAAACTTCCGTGTGCAGCCACAAGCTATTATGGGCTCTAGCATAGTTGAGTAAGTTGCGTGAAGCTCTTGAAGAGATAGGCTAGCGGGTAGTGGGTTGTAGGTGGTATAGTCTATCTGGAGTAGAGAGTTAATGCTTCTAAAAGACTGTGTCTCGGTCATCCGTTTCTCAAACACCCGGCAATGCGAGAAATTCAATGGAGGAGATCGGGTCTTGTGGGGAAAAGTGTGCAAACCTCTGCAGAGTGTACAAACTAATCATGGTTAGCCGTGTCCCCGGTTATGGACATCTTAAGTATCTGGTTCTTGGATTATCATATTGATCTCATCACGTTACTTAAATAATTTGTTGGGTTATTGATGTTAATTTGGGATTGAGTTGGAGGAACCTTCTCAATATTTTCAACCAACTTTGTAGTTAAATAAATTATATTCCTTTGCAGTAGGGAAAATTGGCTTTTCGCAAAAAACATTATAACCATAAATCCTTTCCACCAGCCAAATATGCATGTAGGGATAGCCTTTATTCATCATTATCCTATGGTGTGAATTTGCCAGTAAATTCAATGTACTGACCCTTTGTGGCTGCAACGTTTCATGTTGCAGGATTCTTACGACGAGTAAGTGATACGTTAGGGTTACGGTTTCTACACTCAACTTTGCCATTGGTGTTGATGGGAATCCACAACCTTTGTTACTTCCGCTATATGGATTGAGGTAATAGTATTTACATTATTTTATAGATGTGATTTACCTCTGTTATAAATCCTCAAGTACTGTGTGTGTCAGCATACCGATCCAGGGATGACACTTAAGCACAGAGACGTGACCGTCTGAGGTCAGGTCACTACAAGATGGTATCAGAGCACATGTTGACTGTAGGACGTGACCCTAGTAATTGGCAAGCCCATAGTAAAGATTTTCTCTACAACTTCATTTTCAAAACATCTTTTACCTCTCTTCTTTTCTGAGCTTTATCAAAATATTCCCTTTTAGTTAGACCATACCCCTTTCCCCTTTTGACCAGACGAGGATTTGACTGATGAGACCACTCCAAGAAGTACAAGATATCAGACAACTAAGACCACTTCGGAATGAAGATGATTTTATTGTGTATTATAATAATGGAAACTACAACGGTTGAAGACTCCAAAGACTAGGAGAATTTGAAGGCCATGTAGAATTTTCCAGATTTGTATGACCTAGGAAGGCACCCCTTATGGAACTTGGCAGACTAAGGAAGCTGTCAATACCCGAGATCAAGGTGTATCGGAGAAAGACCGGACCATGGAGCATGAGAACTCAAAGTTTTGTCAAGAAAACCCTAAGGCAGGATATATCAACTATGGAAGATAGCTCATGGCAATTACAAGGGCAGAAACACGGTTATCCGTGATGTCATCGCCACTGATACTATGGTCACCGAGCTGAGCTAAGCATGCATTTCTTCGATTGGATGGTAGAAGGCTGATGGAGCACCTATCAGTAAGATGAAGTTTTAACCTTAGTTGGTGTATCACCAGAATCTGGTGTAATACATCAAGAATTTTAAGATGGGGCTCCAGGAAGCCGTATTAGACAAGGAAGCATTTTGTGAAGAACTCAGGAACCAGAAGCTGAAAGTAGCCAAGCTGTAGGAGCTACAACCTCGAGATACCGGAGATTTGTCAGGAATTGAAGGACAGTAGGACCATGGTTCATGTCAAGGATGTTGAAACCCAGAAGTTTGGAACGCAACCCCAGAATATTGAAGGACGTCATGAGAGACTTCGCGTCGACAGAGATGATCTGGCAAAAGAACTTGAGAAGGACAAGCACGGTCTAAAGAAGCCATCAGAGACATGAATGAGACTCAAAGAGTTTGACGGCTTTGAAGATTCATTGACCTTTAGAAGACCAAGCCCCTGTTATATACCTACGTTAGATGCGACGATTGTGAGCTATCATTTGTTTGATATTTTTCCGACAGCCACAAATAAAATCTGTCTCTTCAAAACTATTGTTTATATTGTGTGTATCCCCCTTTGTCTCTCTCATCTCACCCCAAACCCATGGACCCAATAGAGGACGAATGGAGATGAACTCATGTTTCCCTGGACCGATAAGTCAATTGGAGACGGACCGATGGATTCAGAACATGGAGGATCACATGAAGAATAACCCTATAGTCGGAAAGGATATGACCCAGCATGCTCTTTAGTGCTTTGAAAGAGGTGCTGCTACTTGGTGGAGGATGTACCAAACCATCAATGGATGGCAAGGAGTAACCACTTGGAAAGAATTTAAGTTGACTTTGCCAAAGTCTCGGTTTGTGTCCCATAAGTTGAAGCCTTATGGAAAGGATATGAAGAAACCTCGTGCATGCAAGATTTGTGGAGAAATAGGACACACCCATAAAGAACACAAGGATGAATGCCCTAATTGTTAAGGAAGTCACCCAGTTGAAGAATGCCCAACTAGGCAGATTACTTGTTTCTTGTGTGAAGGGACTACCCACTATCCTGCTCAGTGTCAAATTTGCCCCATGGTACAATGAACCATCCAACAGAAGAAAGAAGTAATGAAAGGAGCCCTCATGGAAATTTTAGAAGAAACTGTGATGAAGGAAGAGGTGGAGGACACACCTAAAGAAGACCCGAGTAAACCCTGCACTAAGTCTTGTTATTCATGTGGAGAAGAAGGACACATCTCCCAAAATTGTTTGAATGGGGATCTAGTAGAATTCCCGATAGAGGAAGTAGAATATGACCCACAGGAAATAGAAGCCGTGATTGGAATGGAAACGTCTAGGAAGAGAAACCAATTGGAGTCCAGGAGGGACCTGAGTCATATCACCTGTTATAGGTGCAAGGAGTCAGGGCACTACCTCAGCAGTTGCCCAAAAAGGAAGCCAAGGACCCAAGGAGGCTATATAATCACAAGGAAACCTCGAGAGTTGTCAGAAGTAATATGTTTTCATTGTAATGAAACAGGGCACTTTGCTAGGGATTGTCCCAAGGAGAAGGAGACTTGTGATAATTAGTTGTGTCTGTGAGAAGTAATGTAGTAGTAGAAGCAGTGGGAACAACTCTTTTGTATCAAGGTTTGAGTTGAGACATGTAATGGAAAAGCGAGAGATTGTAATACTTTGAGAATCAATAAATTTAGTATCGTGGGTACTATTTGGATTTTATGAGTTGTTACTCTATGAAGAAGGATTTTGACCGTTTTCGAGGATATGAGAAATATGGTATATGGATGAGTTTGTGCATTTCAAGGGCGGTAGTAACTGTGAGGACCCTTGACCCCTGGAAAGGATAATGATATTCCACGAAGTGGACTTCAGACAAAATAAGTAAGAGTTTTAACTCGATATGTGGGATACCCCAAGAATATGAGGGCATGAAGTATTATTGGATATAGAGGAGGTGTAATGTTGTTAATATGGAGCAATTGTAACTCCATGATGAGTTGAGTAATCACATCTGAGTTTGGTACAAATAGAAGGAAGAGAGAAAGTGCAATTGTATGGATTTAAGAATGCTAGGAAGCTGGATGTTGTATTAATGATCAGTAGCCCCGATGATGAGTTCAATGGTTTACAAGTGATGAGATGGGCCATAACCCACAGGCCCCAGGACCTGCCAAGGAGCAAGCACACTCTTGCTGAAGGGAAAAACCCTGGAAGAAGTTACGTTTATCGGCAGACGATCTTATAGAGTAAAGCAAAACCTGAGAGTTGTGAAGAATGATAGATGTTTGTTTGGCTTGCAGAATCAATGGATTTATCCGAACTTGGTTCGTCGACAAGAGAAATTCTGCAATGCTTGAGAGGATGATCGAGTGTTAGAATGCGAGATTCGCTAAACCATGTACAAGGTAATGATTTGGGTGCGGGATGGATTGATCACCATATCGACTTACTCTTATTATTTGCCTTGCTATATGGGATGGCAAATCTGAGTGACTTACCTATAGTAGAGAGACGATGATATTAAACCTTGTTTAAAACTTAGAATGGTATAGTCATTTTCCCTTGTACAAGGCAGCTATTGCCAATCGTAGGACAGATGGTGAGAATGAAGCCTAGACTCATTTCCTGCAGGAGAAACCATAAATTGTTGACCACCATGAGATATCGACAGTTGTTTAGTATTGGCGCCAGACCCGTCAGCTAAGAAGACCCAGTCACAGAAGAACCTTACCTAGATGAAAGACAGAAGAATTGAGGAAAAGGTTATGCCACTACCGAAAGAGCCCGGATAAGGAATTATCCTGAAGATATGAGAAGACCGACACTGTTAACAATATGGATGAAGTATATGAGTTTTGATGGAACCGTAACCATGCTTCTAAGGGTGGTAGCACCCCAGACCCCCTCCTACGACAATTGATGGATTTTGAGGAGACCCCCAAACCCTAACCTTTTTCTTGCTAGCCACTCTGAATCTCGAGGATGAGATTCATTTTAAGGGTGGTAGGTTTGTAACATCCCAAAATTCTAAATTTTGGAATGTTATAATAAATATATAGATTGATTGTTTTTTTGATTGTTGTGTGATTGATTGAGTGAAATTCGAAACTTTTTGAAAGTTAAATGAGAGGGAATAAAATGACTTTCCCAAACTTTCACCTTTTTGCATTTTGATCTCCACGAATTCAAATTCTTTTCAAATACAAAACCCTCGAGAGAAGATGATATGACTTCTTCCATTTAATTAAATGAAAAGGTTTTTTTAAAAGATTTGAATTTTATTTGGAAATATTTCAAATTCAGAAACTTTAAGCAACTCAATAATTTTCATGAGAGAAGATAAAATGACTTCTTCAAAATATATGAAATATGAGTTGGAAGTTTAAAAGGATCAAATTTAAAGTCCGTTTGAAATTATTTTCAATTTGGAGTTATTTTGGTTTTATTCAAATTATTTTTCTTCAAAAATAAAATAAATTGAAAATAGGGTAAAATGATTCCCTACATCAGAAAATTGGACAGAAATAATTTTGAAATCATTTTGGTATTTCTAAAACAATTTTTATTGGGTTTTATTGTAGAAGTAGCACTGTTTGAATTATTTGAATTTTTGTGTATTTTAGTTGGCACTAGAGAAATGTTCATGTTGTATAAAATCATTTTCTGAAAATTTTGATATATAATATGCCTATATAAAATTTTATTTTATTATCGTTATCTAGTTCTCTTTTTTTGTTTCTATATAAAAAAAGAAAAAAATCTACGGGTGCGCTTGGAACTAACCGCCGCCCACATGCGTAGCATAGCAGCAGGCCGACCCGTTTTTCTTTTGTTTTGTTTTGTCTTTTATTTATTTATTTTATTTTTGTTAATGTTTAGTTTTTTTTGAAACAAATTTCAGAAAAAATAGACTTCGGAAAAAAATGCAGCTCGTGTACGGCGCGCGGCTGGCCGAGCCCTTTAGGCCCGTGCGAGGCGTTAGCCTTTTTCTTCTCTGTTTCGTATATTTTTGTTTATGTTTAGTCCCACATTGCCTACCCTTTGACCCTTAAACCTCTTTTCCACCTATAAATATAGACCTATAGAGCCTTCAAAAATCATCCAATTCGGGTTAAATCAATATTTTGGTTTGACTAGATTCATTTAGGAAAAATATATTTCTCCTCTCCGGCGCGACTTCTAGAAATTGTCTTTTCTCTTCAAAGTCGTCTTTTCTCTCCCTTATAAAGGTATCTTTCTTTGTTTTTATACTTCCGTAGTTTATAATTTCTAGACTAATATGATAAAATAATTAGATTATCAATTAGTCTACGTATTTATACATTAGACTTTACCCATAGCTATTTTTCTTCCGTAAAACAGCTTGGCTCTGATTTTCCAAATAGCCATAACTTTTTACTCGTTCATCCAAATTAGATGAAACCAACGCCCACTTCTTCTTTACGATCTCCTCTATCCAGTAAAACAACTTAAACATGTTTTTGAAAGTTTTAAAATTTGAATTCAAATAGATTGTATTCAAACTTCTTTTGTAACTCCTGTATTCAAACTTGAGTTTTATAACTCCGATTTAGTTGATTCTTTTTGCAAATCGAAGCTCTTGACTTAAACTTTCTGATAAGCCCAAATTCACATAATTTGGTACTGTTGGAAATTGTTTTATGTTGCAAGAGTTATTTGTTGGTTTTGATGTTTTCCGAACTGTCTTCTTCGTTCTTCCCGATCTTTTGAGTGATTGCTTATGTGTGGTTACTATTGCTTGCTCACGATAGATTGAACGGGGTGTGACGAGTAGAAATATCAAGAGTTATGAGTGCGAATCATCTTCATCAACAGTACAAGGCATGTTCACACTTTGATCATATCCCTTTCATACCTAGTTTTTATGCATTAGTTTCAACCCTCAAACATTGCATGGTTAGGACTTGATAACATGTGGGTATCAGGAAGTAGTTGATGAGGTAGGAACCTATTGCCCTGCATTCAAACCCTAGGAGTTACTTTTACGTTATGCTCATATTGCTATGCTATGCTCGTAGACGTGGATTGGTTTGAGAGAATTCATGACGGATGCTCGTAGACGTGGTGGCTACTTTAATACACATCTGGGTGGATTGGTTGGGGCACCCTGGAGCACCCAGTGGTTTGAAACTTCCGTGTGCAGCCACAAGCTATTATGGGCTCTAGCATAGTTGAGTAAGTTGCATGAAGCTCTTGAAGAGATAGACTAGCAGGTAGTGGGTTGTAGGTGGTATAGTCTATCTGGAGTAGAGAGTTAATGCTTCTGAAAGACTGTGTGTCAGTGTCAAAACCGGCGGATCTCGGGTAGGGTGTCCCGAACTGTGCGTCTAAGGTGGATGGTAACAGGAGGCAGGGGACACGATGTTTTACCCAGGTTCGGGCCCTCTTGACGGAGGTAAAACCTACATCCTGCTTGATTATACTTGATAATATGGGTATTACAAGAGTTGATCTACCACGAGATCAGAGAGGTTAAACCCTAGAAGCTAGTCTATGGTATGATTGTATGTTGTCCTAGGGACTAAAACCCTCCGGTTTATATAGACACCGGAGGGGGCTAGGGTTACACAAGGTCGGTTATAAAGGAGGAGATATGCATATCTGTATTGCCTAGTTTGCCTTCCACGCCAAGTAGAGTCCCATCCGGACACGGGACGAAGTCTTCAATCTTGTATCTTCATAGTCCAACAGTCCGGCCAAAGGATATAGTCTGGCTGTCTGGAGACCCCCCTAACCCAGGACTCCCTCAGTAGCCGCTGAACCAGGCTTCAATGACGACGAGTCCGGCGCGCAGTGTTGTCTTCGGCATTGCAAGGGGGGTTCCTCCTCCGAATACACCACGAAAGAATTTGAATACAAGGATAGTGTCCGACGCTGCAAAATAAGTTCCACATACCACTGTAGAGAGAATAATATTTATATAAATCCAATCTGCTGATGTGTTTGGCAACATGACATCATGCCATGGCCCGGCAATTATTCGAACCGTTTTTCCTCAACCAGCCCCGCACATAACGCGAGGCGGTTTCTTGACACGTCTTGTCAAAGCAGAGATCGTGTTCCCCTTATTACGGGATTCTCATCAATACGGACGTGGGTAACCCAACCGCGCCATCAATTACGGCGCTTGGGGGATAAGCGAGTTTTACCAGGCTAGTGGGAGCGCATAGTCTAGTCCGCCCTTATAAAGGGATAAGATCTCACCTTTTTCTACCCACGCCTTCTTCCTCCTTGCTCATCCATTCTCGCGCACTCGAGCTCCAGCGCCCAAGTCCGCATCCTCCTCCTCCACTCTCTCCAAACATGTCTGGAGCGGGAGGCAAGTGGATGGCCTCCTCCGTCACAGAGGGGCATATCAAAAAGTTTACGCGAAGCTGAATACTTAGCCGCGGATATCGCGCACCAGCTGCCAGCCGCGGGGCAGGTCATCCCTACCCCAGAACCCCATGATAGGGTGGTCTTCCTCCACCACTTCGTCCACGGACTGGGGTTTCCCCTCCATCCATTTGTCCGCGGCCTCATATTCTACTATGGGCTGGACTTTCATGATCTGGCCCCAAACTTCATCCTCAACATCTCGGCGTTCATCGTCGTGTGCGAGGCCTTCCTCCGCATCCGGCCCCACTTCAGCCTGTGGCTGAAGACCTTCAATATCAAGCCGAAGGTGGTGGGTGGCCAACAGGCGGAATGCGGCGGAGCCATGGTGGGCAAGATGCCCAACGTTACATGGCTCGAGGGCTCCTTCGTGGAGACCATAAAGGGGTGGTAGTCGGGGTGGTTCTACATCACCGAGCCACGCGACACCAACTGGGCGGCGGCCCCCGAGTTTCGATCCGGAATCCCCATGCGGCTCACTTCCTAGAAGGAGAAGGGCCTGTCCTAGGGTTCATCGGTAGAGCTGGACGAACTCCAGAAGTGTATCCGGAACATGACAAGCAAAAAACTCAAGATTGTCAACATAGTCCAGGTCATGCTCTTCCGTCGGATCCTCCCGTGTCAACAACGGGATTTCAACTTGTGGGAGTTTGACCCGGCCCGGCACCAGACTCTAAGCGAGCTCTTCGACACGACGCACAAGGACATTTGGAGGGTGCTATTCAAGGGCGCCGAGGCCCCTCCTTCTCTTACCGAGGACCGTGGGCTAAGCGCGAAGCGCCCTGCGCATTTGGTAAGTTCTGTACATAGGGTATTTACTTCCCATAGCTTAAACATGTGCGGGATCTGAGCTCCCATGCCTTTGACAGGACTGGGTGGAGACATCAGAGCAGATTAACTGACCGGCCCCTCTGCCTGAAGACACTGCGGATGCTCTCCTGACGGAGATGCTGACTCTGGCTCCTTATGAGGTGCCGGATAAGACCAAGAAGAAGGGCAAGGGAACCCGAAAGAGTTCCCGGCGCCAGGTGATATCGGACTCATCGTCCGATTACTCCGCGACGCACTCCTCCATGAAGATGAGGAGGAGGAAGATGAAGATGCTCCCCCTCCAGCCGGGGAGACAAGAAAAGGAAGGCCGCCCCAACTAGGGAGGCTGAAGGGCCCAAGAAAGGAAGGACTCTCCTTCCGGACTGCTCCACCACCGCCGCCGAAGGCGAAGACGAGTGGCTGCTCAGGGCCAAGCCCCTGGCAAAGTCGTAAGTATTCGGATACCAGAGTAACTCATAGCATTCCTTTGTCGCAATGCTTCTCCTAACACCGAATATGATTATGCAGACCGCCCCAAGCCCGTATCGACGTATCCTCGTCAGACGGCTCCTTGGATTCGTCGGATATGGATATCGATCCACTTCCGACCGCCTCCTCCCCTTGCCCTGCGGACAATGCTGAGGTGTTGTCTCAAGGGGCACCGAGCCGGGGGGAGACAGTCCCGGAGGCGCCTCAAGGCGACCTTCTGGACTCCAGGAGCAAAGGGAGCAAGGCTCCCGGGGGCTCCAAGCTCGGCTCACAGCCGAACACCATGCTGGAACCTCCAGTGGTTCCGGACTCGGGCAGGCAGCCCCCTTCCAGAAGGGGTAAGATGCCCGTGCCGGTGACCTCTATCCATCCAGAGGCACCGGACAACCTGCTCGGAGCGCTTCACGGCGCTTCCATCGACGAAGAGCACCATAATATTATGAGTGCGGTGATCAAGAAGGTTCAGTCCGCCAAGAGCGGACTGACTGAAGCCTGTGCCAACCTTCTAACAGGCTTTGAGGTAAGTATTGAAAATGTAGGAAAAATATTACCGCATAGATAGTAGCCCCTGATGCTCTGTTTGGTGTTCACAAAGAAAAGCCGAATAGAGGATCAAATAAAATATGCAGGAGTCTAATATAAGTATGTCTGTATGCGTATGCATGCTTAGCTGCTGGCCTCTGCCGCACTGACTGCGGAGGTCGCCACACTGAAGCAGGACCTCGAGGGGTCCGAAAAAGAGCTCGGCCTTGCCAAGAGGCAGCTCGAGGAGAACAAAGGTAAGGAATACCTTGTCTATATATATAAAAAGAAAATGTGATTGCGAAATGACAGGATCATCATGAATGTACTAGGGGCCACAACCGAGGTGGCGACCCTAAAGCAAGCGCTGTCCGAGGCCGAAGACAAAGCGGCCAAGGAGCGCACCGAGTAGGAGAAGCAAGAGGCACGGGTGGGCGAGGTGCAGCAAGAGCTCCAGGCTCTCGTGACGAAGCACGAGGCTTTGGAGCTTGACTCAAAGACGCGAGAGTCTGAGCTTGCAGCAGCCCTTGAGAGCGTGAAGAATGCCAGGGGTTAAGCCCAAAAGGCCCTCCAGGAAATTGAAGCGATAAGGAAGATAGCGGCGGGTAAGGCATTCAATATGCAAAGCAAGCATGTGAAAGTAAATTACTTGTTACTTACCCGAGTCCGGAGCTCTCCAGGAGCATTCGCAGATTTGCCCCGCAGCGTGTCGGATGCCGCAAAGTTTTACCAGGCCAAGGAGGGAAGCTTGACGAAGAAGCTGTTCTGGTCTCAGTATACTGGGACCGAACACCCAATGCCTGTGAGCGACCAGCTGAAGCAACTGGTCGAGCTGCACAGGGCGGCCAACCAGGCCATGAAGGGCTTTGTAGTCCGGATGTGGCCTGGCAAAGCCCTTCCCAACAACTACTTTGGCCTGGTGAGGCAGCTTGTGGATGCCTGCCCACGGCTGGAGGTCATCAAGCGGTCCGTCTGCATCGAAAGTGCACGTCGGGCTTTTGCCCGTGCAAAGGTGCACTGGGCCAAGATGGATGCCAAGAAGTTGGTGAAGGAGGGGCCGCCGCAGGGCAAGGAGCATTGCCACCCCAAGATGTACTGTGAGGGTGTCCTGAAGGGTGCCCGTCTTGTGGCGGACGAGTGTGCGAAAGATGTAATATTTGAATGAACTTGCTCATGTGATCCTGTGGTATGAAAACTTGTTCATATGCGATATGCAACGCTTGTTTGAATTTAAAATATTACCTTCTGTTCGGCTAGTTTATCAAATCTGAGAGATGGCTAGTCGTCGGCTTCTGCCCCCATGCCACGAGTGCTGGGGTGTTCAGGATAAACCTGAGCACTCTTGTTCCCATTTTTGGGTCCTTCGAGGGAGGTGCTCAGCGCAACGAACAAGGCAATCAGACTATAATGCTTTATCACTCTCACTTAGCCATAGAATTCTATAATTTTAAATTTTGGCGAAGCCCCTAGTATTCAGAAGGCCGAATTTGGGGCGCTATACACGCCTTAAGCCGGACAAAGCCGACTCCTCGCTCAAAGCGGCATAAGTCTTTAGGGACTCGAAACCTCTCGAACAGCGACCAGTCTCTCGCCTTATCATGACAGTCAGTTTTAGCTTTCTCTACTGAGGTGCTTAGCCCAGCTGAACCGGGGCACAATCGCAGTAGTTCTCCCAGTGCTACCTTAGCCGATATAGCGGAACGTAAGGTACCAAAACATGGGAGCCGGGCAAACCCAACTATTGACCCAAGACATGATTCGGAGTTGATGCATATAATGCTATAAGTTCGGGGTGCCGCACTTGTCTAAAGTGTTCGGACTTCTCACACCGTGTTATGGGGTATGCTTAAGCCCCTGGCGTATTAGCCGTACCAGAGTGTACGGGTGCTGGATGTCATGAAATGAACATATATATATATATATAAAGGAAGAATAAAGAATGAGATAATAGTCTAGTGCTATGCATTGTTTATTCAAAAAGGTGCATTAAAGCAAAATGATACAGGTAGTGCGATAAGCAAAAAGTAGGACTATTTGACATGTCCCCTCCAAGGGCAAGCTAAGGAATGGCATTAAAGCAAGTATTTCATTCGTTATCATAATCCACCTGGGAGTTCCGTGGTGCGACGTAGCTTTCTGCCTCCTTGGTTGATGCATCATGTGTTCGGCAATCATACTGCTGGACAGGGTTTCCAGAGATTAAAGTCCTGAAAGAGAGAAAAATAATAAAGCGGGAAGCCCCTAGTGCGGTTGAGCCGCGTCTTGGGGTGTGCCGTAGTCGTGCCCCCTCCCCACCTATGCCCATGGTATTTTCAATGCGTAATTATGTACGCTCGGCATGGGTTTTGCAGTTTGGCTGGGGCCGGGGTGGGGGCCGCATTGCTATGCGAGCTCGGAACGTGCCATGCGGTCTTGTTGCCGATTACTCCGGGCACGCTTGAAGGTGTCCGGGTCCTTAATCACCGAACTAGTGGATTGCCTTAAGAGGCTGCTTTGCGCTTCTACTGCGAGGGCCACGGTGTGCTCCTCCGTGCAGAGAGAGCGCTCTGTGTTTCCATTAACTATGATGACCCCCCGAGGTCCTGGCATCTTGAGCTTGAGGTATGCATAGTGCGGTACCGCATTGAATCTCGCAAATGCGGTTCGCCCGAGCAATGCATGATAGCCACTGCGGAACGGGACTATATCAAAGATTAACTCTTCACTTCGGAAGTTATCCGGGGATCCGAAGACTACTTCCAGTGTGACTGAGCCTGTGCAATGGGCCTCTACACCTGGTATGATGCCTTTGAAGGTCGTTTTTGTGGGTTTGATCCTTGAGGGGTCTATACCCATTTTGCGCATTGTGTCCTGGTAAAGCAGGTTCAGGCTGCTGCCGCCATCCATAAGGACTTGAGTGAGGTGAAATCCGTCAATGATTGGGTCTAGGACCAGTGCGGCGAATCCGCCATGACGGATACTAGTGGGGTGGTCCCTGCGATCGAAGGTGATCGGACAAGAGGACCATGGGTTGAACTTTGGGGCGACTGGCTCCAACGCATATACGTCCCTTAGCGCACGCTTCCGCTCCCTCTTGGGGATGTGGGTTGCGTATATCATGTTCACCGTCCGCACTTGTGGGGGGAACCTCTTCTGTCCTCCAGTGTTCGGCCGCTGGGGCTCCTCATCATCATCGCTATGTGACCCCTTATCTTTGTTTTCGACATTTAACTTGCCGAGTTGCTTGAACACCCAACAATCCCTGTTGGTGTGGTTGGCTGGCTTGTGGGGATGCCGTGTATTTGACACGAGCGGTCGAGTATACGGTCCAAACTAGATGGGCCCGGAGTGCTTCTTTTGAATGGCTTTTTCCGCTGACCGGGTTTAGAGCCTTTGAATCCGGCATTGACTGCTGTATCCTCTATATTGTCGCTGTTAATGCGGCGCTCGTGTTTGTTGCGATGTGACCTACCATTGCCATCCTTGGTATCCGAAGTACCATGGTTCTTTGATATGTTATTGCTGTGAGCCAACCAACTGTCTTCTCCCGGGCAAAAGCGGGTCATGAGTGTCGTGAGGGCTGCCATAGATTTCAGCTTTTCCTGGCCAAGGTGCCGGGTGAGCCACTCGTCGCGGATGTTGTGCTTAAAAGCTGCTAGGGCCTCTGCATCCGGACAGTCGACGATTTGATTTTTCTTTGTTAGGAACCGTGTCCAGAATTGCCTGGCCGATTCCTCTAGCTGCTGAATTATGTGGCTCAAGTCATCAGCATCTGGTGGTCGCACATAAGTGCCCTGGAAGTTGTCAAGGAATGCGGCTTCTAGATCCTCCCAACAGCCAATGGATTCTGCTGGCAAGCTGTTGAGCCAATGCCGAGCCGGTCCTTTGAGTTTAAGTGGGAGGTATTTGATGGCGTGTAGATCGTCACCGCGGGCCATGTGGATGTGCAGGAGGAAGTCCTCGATCCATACCGAAGGATCTGTTGTGCCGTCGTATGATTCTATATTTACGGGTTTGAAACCCTCTAGGATTTGATGATCCATTACTTCATCTGTGAAGCATAGGGGGTGTGCGGCGCCTCTGTACTGGGCTATATCGCGACGCAGCTCAAATGAGTCTTGCCCGCTGTGTTCGGCCTGGCCAGATTTACTTTTACTATATCTGACATGACGGTTATCGTCTCACATAGTGGCGCGCTCTCGCGATCCGTAGATTGATCTTGCCTGTTTTGCTTTGTCCTCCGATACGTCTCGCAGGCCTAGCATGTTCCCCTGTGCCTTGTCATTTTTATTTGAGTGGCGTCGGGGTGCGGGCTGAGTTTTTGGCTGAAATGCCCCTCTATCGCGGCCACGAGGTGGCCGGTCAGCTGCATCAAATGCTGGAGATGTAGATTTGAGTGCTTCCTCCTCTAGTCGGGGTAGCAACCTACGCTTTGGGTAACTCTTGGAGGGGCGTTCGAGTTTATATTCCTCGGCCGCAAGAACTTCAGTCCATCTGTCAGCTAGCAAATCTTGACCAGCTTGAAGCTGTTGTTGCTTTTTCTTAAGGCTATTTGCCGTGGCTATAAGCCGGCGCTTGAAGCGCTCTTGTTCGACGGGATCCTCAGGCATGACGAATTCGTCATCGTCGAGGCTTGCCTCGTCTTCGGAGGGAGGCATGTAATTATCATCCTCCGCCTCTCCATCTGCCGCTCTCTCTGGAGGGCTGGCCTCTCCATCCTCCTGCCCTAAATCTTGCTGGAGGGGATTGCTGTCGTCTTCGGCACTGTCCGGAGTGTTATTATCTCTTGTGCCGGGGTCACCGCTTTTGCTTTGGCGAGACCTAGAGCGGCGCCGCTAACGCCGGCGCTTGGGTTGCTTCTTGGAGGGGTCATCCTCCGTTGTCTCGTCGCCATTGCCTTCTTTGGGTGTGTCCACCATGTATATATCATATGATGAGGTGGTTGTCCAGTGCCCTGTGGGCAGTGGTTCCTCTTCGCCTCCTGCATCGTCGTCCATACCGTCGATGTCTTCGGAGTCAAAGTCGAGCCTGTCGGTTAAGTCGTCGATAGTGGCTACTAAGTGGGTGGTGGGTGGGTGGCGAATTTCTTCGTCATCCGCATCCCAATCCTGCCGGACATAGTTCGGCCAGGACTCTCCTGACAAGGAGAGAGTCCTTAATGAGTTCAGTATGTCACTGAAGGGCGAGTGCTGAAAGATATCCGCGGAGGTAAACTCCATGATCGGTGCCCAATCGGATTCGATAGGCACGGGCGCAGGCGGTTGGGAGTCCGTGGCCGGGGAAGGATCCAGCAGTGTGGCATCACGACTCTCGTGAAGGGTAAGGTCGATATTCGGCTCGATCGCCGCTGAGAATACGACCTCTATGGCGGGGTCTATCCACCCGCCCATGGACGGCGCAGCTGGCTCCGAATTAAGGGTCGGAGCGGTTGCCGGCGCGATCTCTTGGACACTGTCCGATGGCAGAGCTAAATCATGCTCATCATGACCGTGTGGCGCACTAGGCAAAGGCTCGAATCCGTCGAAGATCAAGTCTCCACGGATATATGTCGTGTAGTTTAAGCTTCCAAACCTGACCTGATGGCCAGGGGCGTAACTCCCGATCTGCTCCAGATGGCCAAGCGAGTTGGCCCACTGTGTGAAGCCGCCGAATACAAAGATCTGTCCGGGGAGAAAAGTCTCACCCTGGACTGCATTGCTATCGATGATCGTGGGAGCCATCAAGCCTAATGGCGACGACATAGAGGAACTCTCAATGAAAGCACCAATGTCGGTGTCAAAACCGGCGGATCTCGGGTAGGGGGTCCCGAACTGTGTGTCTAAGGCGGATGGTAACAGGAGGCAGGGGATACGATGTTTTACCCAGGTTCGGGCCCTCTTGATGGAGGTAAAACCCTACGTCCTGCTTGATTATACTTGATAATATTGGTATTACAAGAGTTGATCTACCACGAGATCAGAGAGGCTAAGCCCTAGAAGCTAGCCTATGGTATGATTGTATGTTATCCTACAGACTAAAACCATCCGGTTTATATAGACACTGGAGGGGGCTAGGGTTACACAAGGTTGGTTACAAAGGAGGAGATATACATATTCGTATTGCCTAGCTTGCCTTCCATGCCAAGTAGAGTCCCATCCGGACACGGGACGAAGTCTTCAATCTTGTATCTTCATAGTCCAACAGTCCGGCCAAAGGATATAGTCCGGCTGTCCGGAGACCCCCTAATCCAGGACTCCCTCACTGTGTCTCGGTCATCCGTTTCTCAAACACCCGGCAGTGCAAGAAATTCAAGGGAGGAGATCAGGTCTTGTGGGGAAAAGTGTGCAAACCTCTACAGAGTGTACAAACTAATCATGGTTAGTCGTGTCCCCGGTTATGGACATCTTGAGTATCTGGTTCTTGGATTATCATATTGATCTCATCATGTTACTTAAATAATTTGTTGGGTTATTGATGTTAATTTGGGATTGAGTTGGAGGAACCTTCTCAATATTTTCAACCAACTTTGTAGTTAAATAAATTATATTCCTTTGCAGTAGGGGAAAATTGGCTTTTCGCAAAAACATTATAACCATAGAGCCTTTCGACCAGCCAAATATGCATGTAGTGATAGCCTTTATTCATCATTATCCTATGGTGTGAATTTGCCAGCACATTCAATGTACTGACCCTTTGTGGCTGCAACGTCTCATGTTGCAGGATTCTTACGACGAGTAAGTGATACGTTAGGGTTACGATTTCTACACTCAACTTTGTCGTTGGTGTTGATGGGAATCCACAACCTTTGTTACTTCCTCTATATGGATTGAGGTAATAGTATTTACGTTATTTTATACATGTGATTTACCTCTGTTATAAATCCTCGAGTACTGTGTGTGTTAGCATACCGATCTAGGGATGACACTTAAGCATAGAGACTTGACCGTCTGAGGTCGGGTCGCTACAAGAAATCAAGAAAAGCATCAAGTGTTGATGGTTAACAAGACCACTAGTTTCAAGAAAAGGGCAAAGAGAAGAAGGTGAACTTCAAGAAGAACGACAAGCAAGTTGCTGCTCAAGTGAAGAAGCCCAAGTCTGGACCTAATCTTGAGACTAAGTGCTTTTACTGCAAAGGGACTAGTCATTGGAAGCGAAACTGCCCCAAGTATTTGGCGGATAAGAAGGATAGCAAAGTGAACAAAGGTATATTGGATATACATGTTATTGATGTGTACTTTACTAGTGTTTATAGCAACCCTCGGTATTTGATACTAGTTCAGTTGCTAAGAGTAGTAACTCGAAACAGGAGTTGCAGAATGAACATAGACTAGTTAAGGGTGAAGTAATGATGTGTGTTGGAAGTAGTTCCAAGAATGATATGATCATCATCGCACACTCCCTATACTTTCGGGATTAGTGTTGAACCTAAATAAGTGTTATTTGGTGTTCGCATTGAGCATGAATATGATTTGATCATGTTTATTGCAATATGGTTATTCATTTAAGTTAGAGAATAATTGTTATTCTGTTTACATGAATAAAACCTTCTATGGTTATACACCCAATGAAAATGGTTTATTAAATCTCAATTGTAGTGATACACATATTCATAATATTGAAGCAAAAAATGCAAAGTTAATAATGATAGTGCAACTTATTTGTGGCACTGCCGTTTAGGTCATATTGGTGTAAAGCGCATGAAGAAAATCCATAGTGATGGGATTTTTGGAATAACTTGATTATGAATCGGTTGATGCTTGCGAACCATGCCTCATGGGCAAGATGACTAAAGACTCCGTTCTCCGAAACAATGGTGCAAGCAATAGACTTGTTGGAAATAATACATACTAATGTATGCAGTCCGATGAGTATTGAGGCTCGCGGCAGGTATCATTATTTTCTGACCTTCATAGATGATTTGAGCAGATATGGGTATATCTACTTGAAGAAACATAAGTCTGAAACATTTGAAAAGTTCAAAGAATTTTAGAGTGAAGTGGAAAATCATTGTAACAAGAAAATAAAGTTTCTATGATCTGATCGCAAAGGCGAATATTTGAGTTACGAGTTTGGTCTTCAATTAAAACAATGTGGAATAGTTTCACAAACTCATGCCACCTAGAACACCACATCGTAATGGTGTGTCCGAACGTCATAACCGTACTTTATTTGATATAGTGCAATCTATGATGTCTCTTACCGGTTTACCACTATCGTTTTGGGGTTATGCATTAGAGACAGCTACATTCACATTAAAAAGGGCACCATCTAAATCTGTTGAGACGACACTGTATGAACTGTGGTTTAGCAAGAAACCTAAGCTGTCGTTTCTTAAAGTTTGGGGTTATGTGAAAAAGTTTCATCTTGATAAGCTCAAACCCAAATCGGAGAAGTGCGTCTTCATAGGATACCCAAAAGTAACTGTTGGGTACACCTTCTATCACAGATCTGAAGGCAAGATATTTGTTGCTGAGAATGGATCCTTTCTAGAGAAGGAGTTTCTCTCGAAAGAAGTGAGTGGGATGAAAGTAGAACTTGATGAGGTAACTGTACCTGCTCCCTTATTGGAAAGTAGTTCATCACAGAAATATGTTTCTGTGACTCCTACACCAATTAGTGAGGAAGCTAATGATGATGATCATGTAACTTCAGATCAAGTTACTACCGAACCTCGTAGGTCAACCAGAGTGAGATCCGCACCAGAGTAGTACGGTATCCTGTTCTGGAGGTCATGCAAATTGACCATGAGCAACCTACAAACTATGAGGAAGCGATGATGAGCCCAGATTCCGCGAAATGGCTTGAAGCCACAAAATCTGAGATGGGATCTATGTATGAGAACAAAGTGTGGACTTTGGTTGACTTGCCCGATGATCGGCAAGCCATAGAAAATAAACGGATCTTCAAGAGGAAGACGGACACTGATAGTAGTGTTACTATCTACAAAGCTAGACTTGTCAAAAAAGGTTTTGACAAAGTTCAAGGTGTTGACTACGATGAGATTTTCTCACTTGTAGCGATGCTTAAGTCTGTCCGAATCATGTTAGCAAATTAACATATTTTATGAAATCTCGCAAATGGATGTCAAAACTACATTCCTTAATGGATTTCTTAAAGAAGAGTTGTATATGATGCAGCCAGAACGTTTTGTCGATCCTAAAGGTGCTAACAAAATGTGCAAGCTCGAGCGATCCATCTATGGACTGGTGCAAGCATCTCAGAGTTGGAATATACGCTTTGATGAGTTGATCAAAGCATATAGTTTTATACATACTTGTGGTGAAGTCTGTAAGCACTACAACATTTCTGATAAGTATATGTGAATGACAAATTGTTGATCAGAAATAATGTAGAATTTTCTGGAAAGCATAAAGGAGTATTTGAAAGGAGTTTTTCAAAAAAGACCTCGATGAAGCTGCTTACACATTGAGCATCAAGATCGATAGAGATAGATCAAGACGCTTGATAAGTTTTTTCAATGAGTACATACCTTGACAAGATTTTGAAGTAGTTCAAAATGGAACAGTCAAAGAAAGAGTTCTTACCTGTGTTACAAGGTGTGAAATTGAGTAAGACTCAAAGCCTGACCACAGCAGAAGATAGAAAGAGAATGAAAGTCATTCCCTATGCCTCAGCCATAGTTTCTTTAAAGTATGCCATGCTGTGTACCAGATCTATTGTATACCCTACACTGAGTTTAGCAAGGGAGTACAATAGTGATCTAGGAGTAGATCACTAGACAGCGGTCAAAAATTATCCTTGGTGGAATAAGGATATGTTTCTCTATTATGGAGGTGATAAAAGGTTTGTCGTAAAGGGTTACGTCGATGCAAATTTTGACACTGATCCAGATGACTCTAAGTCTCAATCTGGATACATTTTGAAAGTGGGATCAATTAGCTAGAGTAGCTCCGTGTAGAGCATTGTTGACATAGAAATTTGCAAAATACATACGGATCTGAGTGTGGCACACCCGTCGACTAAACTTCTCTCACAAGCAAAACATGATCACACCTTAGTACTCTTTGGGTGTTAATCACATAGCGATGTGAACTAGATTGTTGACTCTAGTAAACCCTTTGGGTGTTGGTCACATGACGATGTGAACTATGGGTGTTAATCACATGGTGATGGGAATTATTGATGTTAAATCACATGGCGATGTGAACTAGATTATTGACTCTAGTGCAAGTGGGAGACTGAAGGAAATATGCCCTAGAGTCAATAATAAAGTTATTATTTGTTTCCTTATTTCATGATAAATGTTTATTATTCATGCTAGAATTGTATTAATCGGAAACATAATACATGTGTGAATACATAGACAAACATAGTGTCACTAGTATGCCTCTACATGACTAGCTCGTTAATCAAAGATGGTTAAGTTTCCTAACCATAGACATGAGTTTTCATTTGATTAACGGGATCACATCATTAGCAGAATGATGTGATTGACTTGACCCATTCCGTTAGCTTAGCACTTGATCGTTTAGTTTGTTGCTATTGCTTTCGTCATGACTTATACATGTTCCTATGACTATAAGATTATGCAACTCCCGTTTACCGGAGGAACACTTTATGTGCTACAAAACGTCACAACGTAATTGGGTGATTATAAAGGTGCTCTATAGGTGTCTCTGAAGGTACTTGTTGAGTTGGCGTATTTCGAGATTAGGATTTGTCACTCCGATTGTCGGAGAGGTATCTTTGGGCCCTCTCCGTAAGGCACATCACCATAAGCTTTGCAAGCAATGTGACTAATGAGTTAGTTGCGGGATGATGCATTATAGAACGAGTAAAGAGACTTGCTGGTATCAAGATACCGATGATCGAATCTCGGGCAAGTAACATACCGATGACAAAGGGAACAACGTATGATGTTATGCGGTTTGACCAATAAAGATCTTCATAGAATATGTGGGAGCCAATATGAGCATCCAGGTTCCGCTATTGGTTATTGACCGGAGACGTGTCTCAGTCATGTCTACATAGTTCTCGAACCCGTAGGGTCCGCACGCTTAAAGTTCGGTGACGATTTGTATTATGAGTTTATGTGTTTTGATGTACTGAAGGTAGTTCAGAGTCCCGGATGAGATCGGTGACATTACGAGGAGTCTCGAAATGGTCGAGACATAAAGATCGATATATTGGACGACTATATTCAAACATCGGAAAGGTTCCGAGTGATTCGGGTATTTTTCGGAGTACCGGGCAGTTACGGGAATATGGGGAAGAAGTGTTGGGCCTTAATGGGCTTCAGTGGGAAGGAGAGGCAGCAGCCAGGAGGTGGCACGCGCCCCTCCCAAGCCCAGTCCGAATTAGACAAGGGGTTTGGGGCACGGCCCCCTCTCTCTTCCTTCTCCCCTTCCCTCCTTTCCCTCCATCTCCTAGTTGGACTAGGAAAGGAGGAAACCTATTCCTACTAGGAGTAGGAATCCTACTCCCTTGGCGCGCCCCTCCTAGGGCCGGCCTCCTCCTCCCTTGATCCTTTACATACGGGGGCAGGGGGCACCCCAGGACACAACAATTGATCATTGATATTTTAGCCGTGTGCGGTGCCCCCCTCCACCATAATCCACCTTGGTCATATCGTAGCGGTGCTTAGGCGAAGCCCTGCGTCGGTAGCATCATCATCACCGTCATCACGCCGTCATGCTGACGGAACTCTCCCTCGAAGCTCTGCTAGATCGGAGTTCGTGGGACGTCATCAAGCTGAACGTGTGCTGAACTCGGAGGTGCCGTACGTTCTGTACTTCGATCGGTCGGATCGTGAAGACGTACGACTATATCAACCGCGTTGTGCTAACGCTTCCAATTTCGGTCTACGAGGGTATGTGGACACACTCTCCCCGCTCATTGCTATGGATCACCATGACCATGCGTGTGCGTAGGATTTTTTTTTGAAATTACTACGTTCCCCAACACCGATGACAAAGGGAACAACGTATATCGTTCTGCGGTTTGACCGATAAAGATATTCGTAGAATATGTAGGAACCAAAATGAGCATCCAGGTTCCGCTATTGGTTATTGACCGGAGACGTTTCTCGGTCATGTCTATATAGTTATCAAACCCATAGGGTCCGCACGCTTAATGTTCGGTGACGATCGTATTATGAGTTTGTGTGTTTTGATGTACTGAAGGTAGTTTGGAGTCCCGGATATGATCACGGACATGACGAGGAGTCCTGAAATGGTCGAGACATAAATATCGATATATTGGATGACTATATTTGGACATCGGAATGGTTCCGGGTGAGATCGGGCATTTACCGACGTACCGGGAGGTTACCGGAACCCCCCGGGAGGTATATGGGCCTTATTGGGACATAGTGGGAGAAAGGAGAAGGGAGCAAAGGAGGGGGCGCGCCCCCAAGCCCAATCCAAATTGGGAGGGGGCCGCCCCCCTTTCCTTCCTCCTTCATCCCCTTCCTTCTCTCCTAATCCAACTAGGTAAGGGGGGGAGGAATCCTACTCCCGGTGGGAGTAGGACTCCCTTTGGGCGCGCCTAGGAGGCCGGCCCCTCCTCCTCCTCCACTCCTTTATATACGGGGGAGGGGGCACCCTATAGACACACAAGTTGATCATTGATCTTTTAGCCGTGTGCCGTGCCACCCTCCACCACAATCCACCTCGGTCATATCGTAGCGGTGCTTAGGCGAAGCCCTGTTCCGGTAGCATCATCATCACCGTCATCACGCCATCGTGTTGACGAAGCTCTCACTCGACACTCTACTGGATCGTGAGTTCATGGGACGTCACCGAGCCGAACATGTGTAGATCGCGGAGGTGCCGTACCTTTCGTGCCAGGATCGGTCGATCGTGAAGACGTATAACTACATCAACCACGTTGTCATAACGCTTCCGCTTACGGTCTACGAGGGTATGTGGACAACACTCTTCCCTCTCGTTGCTATGCATCACCATGATCTTGCGTGTGCGTAGGAAAGTTTTTGCGATTACTGCGTTCCCCAACAGTGGCATCCGAGCCAGGTCTATGCGTAGATGTTATATGCACAAGTAGAACACAAAGGAGTTGTGGGCGTGGGTATATGCATATTGCTTGCCGTCACTAGTTGATTCTAGATTCGGCGGTATTGTTGGATGAAGCGCCCCAGACCGACATTACGCGTACGCTTACGCGAGACTGGTTCTGCCGACGTGCTTCGCACACAGGTGGCTGGTGGGTGTCAGTTTCTCCAACTTTAGTTGAATCGGATTCAATGAATAGGGTTCTTTCTAAAGATCAGAAAGCAATCATTATACCGCGTTGTGGTTTTTGATGCGTATGTGAGAACAGTTCTTGCTCAGCCCGTAGCAGCCACGTAAAACTTGCAACAACAAAGTAGAGGACGTCTAACCTGTTTTTGCAGGGCATGTTGTGATGTGATACGGTCAAGGCATGATGCTAAATTTTATTGTTTAAGATGATCATGTTTCGTAACACAGTTATCGGCAACTGGCAGGAGCCATATGGTTGTCGCTTTATTGTATGAAATGCAATCACCATGTGCTTTACTTTATCACTAAGCGATAACGATAGTCGTAGAAGCAATAGTTGGCGAGACGACAATGATGCTTCGATGGAGAACAAGGTGTCAAGCCGGCGACAATGATGATCATGGCGGTGCTTTGGAGATGGAGATCAAAGGCACAAGATGCTGATGGCCATATCATATCACTTATATTGATTGCATGTGATGTTTATCCTTTATGCATCTTATTTTGCTTAGTTCGACGGTAGCATTATAAGATGATCTCTCACTAAATTTCAAGGTATAAGTGTTCTCCCTGAGTATGCACCGTTGCTACAGTTCGTCGTGCCGAGACACCACGTGATGATCGGGTGTGATAAGATCTATGTTCACATACAACGGGTGCAAGCCAGTTTTGCACACGTGGAATACTCGTGTTAAACTTGACGAGCCTAGCATATGCAGATATGGTCTCGGAACTCTGAGACCGAAAGGTCGAGCGTGAATCATATATTAGATATGATCAACATAGTGATGTTCAACATTGAAAACTACTCCATCTCACGTGATGATCGGACATGGTTTAGTTGATGTGGATCACGTGATCACTTAGATGATTAGAGAAATGTCTGTCTAAGTGGGAGTTCTTAAGTAATTTGATTAATTGAACTTTAATTTATCATGAACTTAGTACCTGATAGTATTTTGCATGTCTATGTTGTTGTAGATAGATGGCCCGTGTTGTTGTTCCGTTGAATTTTAATGCATTCCTAGAGAAAGCTAAGTTGAAAGATGATGGTAGCAACTACACGGACCGGGTCCGTAACTTGAGGATTATCCTCATTGCTGCACAGAAGAATTATGTCATAGAAGCACCGCTGGGTGACAAACCCGCTGTAGGAGCAACGCCAGATGTTGTGAACACCTGGCAGAGCAAAGCTGATGACTACTCGATAGTTCAGTGTGCCATGCTTTACAGCTTAGAACCGGGACTTCAAGAACGTTTTGAACGTCATGGAGCATATGAGATGTTCCAGGAGTTGAAGTTAATATTTCAAGAAAATGCCTGGATTGAGAGATATGAAGTCTCCAATAAGTTCTACATCTGCAAGATGGAGGAGAATAGTTCTGTCAGTGAACATATACTCAGAATGTCTGGGTGCCACAACCACTTGACTCAACTGGGAGTTAGTCTTCCTGATGATAGTGTCATTGACAGAGTTCTTCAATCACTGCCACCAAGCTATAAGAGCTTCGTGATGAACTATAATATGCAAGGGATGGATAAGACGATTCCTGAGCTATTCACAATGCTAAAGGCTGCAGAGGTAGAAATCAAGAAGGAGCATCAAGTGTTGATGGTCAACAAGACCACCAGTTTCAAGAAAAAGGGTAAAGGGGAGAAGGGGAACTTCAAGAAGAACAACAAGCGAGTTGCTGCTCAAGTGAAGAAACCCAAGTCTGGACCTAAGCCTGAAACTGAGTGCTTCTACTGCAAAGGAACTGGTCACTGGAAGCGGAACTGCCCCAAGTATTTGGCGGAGAAGAAGGATGGCAAAGTAAAAGGTATATTTGATATACATGTTATTGATGTGTACCTTACTAATGCTCGCAGTAGTGCCTGGGTATTTGATACTGGTTCAGTTGCTAACATTTGCAACTCGGAGCAGGGGCTACGGATTAAGCGAAGATTGACTAAGGACGAGGTGACGATGCACGTGGGAAATGGTTCCAAAGTTGATGTGATCACCATCGGCACGCTACCTCTACATCTACCTTCGGGATTAGTTTTAGACCTAAATAATTGTTATTTGGTGCCAGCGTTGAGCATGAACATAATATCTGGATCTTATTTGATGCGAGACGGTTACTCATTTAAATCAGAGAATAATGGTTGTTCTATTTATATGAGTAATATCTTTTATGGTCATGTACCCTTGATGAGTGGTCTATTTTACTAAATCTTGATAGTAGTGATACACATGTTCATAGTATTGAAGCCCAAAGATGCAGAGTTGATAATGATAGTGCAACTTATTTGTGGCACTGCCGTTTAGGTCATATTGGTGTAAAGCACATGAAGAAACTCCATTCTGATGGACTTCTTGAATCACTTGATTATGAATCACTTGGTACTTGCGAACCATGCCTCATGGGCAAGATGACTAAAACTCCGTTCTCCGGAACAGTGGAGCAAGCAACATAGTTATTGGAAATCATACATACTGATGTATGTGGTCCAATGAACATTGAAGCTCGCGGCGGATATCGTTACTTTCTCACCTTCACAGATGATTTGAGCAGATATGGGTATATCTACTTAATGAAACATAAGTCTGAAACATTTGAAAAGTTCAAAGAATTTCAGAGTGAAGTGGAAAATTGTCGTAACAAGAAAATCAAGTTTCTACAATCTGATCGTGGAGGTGAATATTTGAGTTATGAGTTTGGACTTCATTTGAAACAATGCAGAATAGTTTCGCAACTCACGCCACCTGGAACACCACAACGTAATGGTGTGTCCGAACGTCGTAACCGCATTTTATTAGATATGGTGCGATCTATGATGTCTCTCACTGATTTACCGCTATCGTTTTGGGGTTATGCTTTAGAGAAAGTTTCATTCATGTTAAATAGGGCACCATCTAAATCCGTTGAGACGACACCTTATGAACTGTGGTTTGGCAAGAAACCCAAGTTGTCGTTTCTTAAAGTTTGTGGCTACGATGCTTATGTGAAAAAGCTTCAACCTGATAAGCTCGAACCCAAATCGGAGAAATGTGTCTTCATAGGATACCCAAAGGAGACTGTTGGGTACACCTTCTATCACTGATCCGAAGGCAAGATATTCGTTGCTAAAAATGGATCCTTTCTACAGAAGGAGTTTCTCTCGAAAGAAGTGAGTGGGAGGAAAGTAGAACTTAACGAGGTACCTTCTACCTTATTGGAAAGTAGTTCATCACTGAAATCAATTCCAGTGATTCCTACACCAGAAAGTGAGGAAGATAATGATGATGATCATGAAACTTCTGATCAAGTTACTACCGAACCTCGTAGGTCAACCAGAGTAAGATGCCACCAGAGTGGTACGGTATTCCTGTTCTGGAAGTCATGTTACTTGACTATGACGAACCTACGAACTATGATGAAGCGATGATGAGCCCAGATTCCGCAAAATGGCATGAGGCCATGAAATCTGAGATGGGATCCATGTATGAGAACAAAGTATGGACTTTGGTTGACTTGCCCGATGATCGGCAGGCCATAGAGAATAAATGGATCTTCAAGAAGAAGACTGACGCTGACGGTAATATTACTCTCTACAAAGCTCGACTTGTTGCAAAAGTTTTTGACAAGTTCAAGGAGTTGACTACGATGAGACCTTCCCACCCGTAGTGATGCTTAAGTCCGTCCAAATCATGTTAGCAATTGCCACATTTTATGATTATAAAATTTGGCAAATGGATGTCAAAACTGCATTCCTTAATGGATATCTTAAAGAAGAGTTGTATATGATGCAACTAGAAGGTTTTGTCGATCCAAAAGGTGCTAACAAAGTGTGCAAGCTCCAGCGATCCATTTATGGACTGGTGCAAGCCACTCGGAGTTGGAATATACGCTTAGATAGTGTGATCAAAACATATGGTTTTATACAGACTTTTGGAGAAGCCTGTATTTACAAGAAAGTGAGTGGGAGCTCCGTAGCATTTCTGATATTATATAGATGACATATTGTTGATCGGAAATGATACTGAATTTCTAAATAGCATAAAAGGATACTTCAATAAGAATTTTTCAATGAAAGGCCTCGGTGAAGCTGCTTATATATTGGGCATCAAGATCTATAGAGATAGATCAAGACACTTAATTGGACTTTCATAAAGCACATACCTTGATAAAGTTTTGAAGAAGTTCCAAATGGATTAGGCAAAGAAAGGGTTCTTGCATGTATTACAAGGTGTGAAGTTGAGTCAGACTCAATGCCCGACCACTGCAGAAGATAGAGAGAAAATGAAAGGTGTTCCCTATGCTTCAGCCACAGGCTCTATCATGTATGCAATGCTGTGTACCAGACCTGATGTGTGCCTTGCTATCAGTTTAGCAGGGAGGTACCAAAGTAATCCACAGTGGTCAAGAATATCCTGAAATACCTGAAAAGGACTAATGATATGTTTCTCGTATATGGAGGTGACAAAGAGCTCGTCGTAAATGGTTACGTCGATGCAAGATTTGACATTGATCCGGATGACTCTAAGTCACAAACCGGATACGTGTTTTTATTAAATGGTGGAGCTGTCAGTTGGTGCAGTTCCAAGCAGAGCGTCGTGGCGGGATCTACGTGTGAAGCGGAATACATAGTTGCTTTGGAAGCAGCAAATGAAGGAGTCTGGATGAAGGAGTTCATATACGATCTAGGTGCCATACCTAGTGCATCAGGTCCAATGAAAATCTTTTGTGACAATACTGGTGCAATTGCCTTAGCAAAGGAATCCATATTTCACAAGAGAACCAAGCACATCAAGAGACACTTCAATTCCATCCGCGATCAAGTCAAGGAGGGAGACATAGAGATTTGCAAGATACATACGGATGTGAATGTTGCAGACCCGTTGACTAAGCCTCTCTCATGGGCAAAACATGATCAGCACCAAGACTCCATGGGTGCTAGAATCATTACAATGTAATCTAGATTATTGACTCTAGTGCAAGTGGGAGACTGAAGGAAATATGCCCTAGATGCAATAATAAAGTTGTTATTTATATTTCCTCATATCATGATAAATGATTGTTATTCATGCTAGAATTGTATTAACCGGAAACTTAGTACATGTGTGAATACATAGACAAACAGAGTGTCACTAGTTTGCCTCTACTTGACTAGCTCGTTGAATCAATGATGGTTATGTTTCCTAACCATATACATGAGTTGTCATTTGATTAACGGGATCACATCATTAGAGAATGATGTGATTGACTTGACCCATCCATTCGCTTAGCACGATGATCGTTTAGTTTGTTGCTATTGCTTTCTCCATAACTTATACATGTTCCTATGACTATGAGATCATGCAACTCCCGAATACCGGAGGAACACTTTGTGTGCTACTAAACATCACAACATAACTGGGTGATTATAAAGGTGCTCTACAGGTGTCTCTGATGGTGTTTGTTGAGTTGGCATAGATCGAGATTAGGATTTGTCACTACGATTGTCGGAGAGGTATCTCTGGGCCCTCTCGGTAATGCACATCACTATAAGCCTTGCAAGCAATGTAGCTAATAAGTTAGTTACAGGATGTAGCATTAAGGAATGAGTAAAGATACTTGCCGGTAACGATATTGAACTAGGTATTGAGATACCGACGATCAAATCTCAGGCAAGTAACAAACCGATGACAATGGGAACAACGTATATCGTGATGCGGTTTGACCGATAAAGATCTTCATAGAATATGTAGGAACCAATATGAGCATCCAGGTTCCACTATTGGTTATTGACCGGAGACGTGTCTTGGTCATGTCTACATAGTTCTCAAACCCGTAGGGTCCGCACACTTAACATTCGGTGACAATCGTATTATGAGTTTATGTGTTTAGATGTACCGAAGGTAGTTAGGAGTCCCGGATATGATCATGAACATGACGAGGAGTCTCGAAATGGTCGAGACATAAAGATCAATATATTGGACGACTATATTTGGACATCGAAATGGTTCCGGGTGAGATCGGGCATTTACCGATGTACCGGGAGGTTACCGGAACCCACGGGAGGTATATGGGCCTTATCGGGCCATAGTGGGAGAAAGGAGAAGGGTGCAAAGGAGGAGGCGCATACCCCCAAGCCCAATCCGAATTGGGAGGGGGCGGCCCCCCTCTCCTTCCTCCCCCTTCCTTCTCTCCTAATCTAACTAGGGAAGGGGGGATCCAACTCCCGGTGGGAGTAGGACTCCCTTTGGGGCGTGCCTAGGAGGTTGGCCCCCTCCCCCTCCTCCACTCCTTTATATATGGGGGAGGGGGCACCCCATAGGCACACAAGTTGATCATTGATCTTTTAGCCTTGTGCGGTGCCCCCTCCACCATAATCCACCTCGTTCATATCGTAGCGGTGCTTAGGCGAGGCCCTGTTCCGGTACAATCATCATCACCGTCATCCCGCCATCATGCTGACAAAGCTCCCCCTTGACACTCTATTGGATCATGAGTTCGTGGGACGTCACCGAGCCGAACATGTGCAGATCGCCGAGGTGCCGTACCTTTGATGCCAGGATCGGTCGATCGTGAAGATGTACGACTGAAGGAAATATGCCCTAGAGGCAATAATAAAGTTATTATTTATTTCCTTATATCATGATAAATGTTTATTACTCATGCTAGAATTGTATTAACCGGAAATATAATACATGTGTGAATACATAGACAAACAAAGTGTCACTAGTATGCCTCTACTTGACTAGCTCGTTGACCAAAGATGGTTATGTTTCCTAACCATAGACATGAGTTGTCATTTGATTAACGGGATCACATCATTAGGAGAATGATGTGATTGACTTGACCCATTTCGTTAGCTTAGCACTTGATTTTTTAGTTTGTTGCTATTGCTTTCTTCATGACTTATACATGTTCCTATGACTATGAGATTATGAAACTCCCGTTTACCGGAGGAACACTTTGTGTGCCACCAAACGTCACAACATAACTGGGTGATTATAAAGGTGCTCTACATGTGTCTCCGAAGGTATTTGTTGGGTTGGCGTATTTCGAGATTAGGATTTGTCACTCCGATTGTCGGAGAGGTATCTCTGGGCCCACTCGGTAATGCACATCACTATAAGCCTTGCAAGCATTGCAACTAATGAGTTAGTTGCAGTATGATGTATTACGGAACGAGTAAAGAGACTTGCCGGTAACAATATTGAACTAGGTATTGAGATACCGACGATCGAATCTCGGGCAAGTAACATACCGATGACAAAGGGAACACCGTATGTTGTTATGCGGTTTGACCGATAAAGATCTTCGTAGAATATGTAGGAGCCAATTTGAGCATCCAGGTTCCGCTATTGGTTATTGACCGGAGACGTGTCTCGGTCATGTCTACATAGTTCTCGAACCCGTAGGGTCCGCACGCTTAAAGTTCGATGACGGTTATATTATGAGTTTATGTGTTTTGATGTACCGAAGGTAGTTCGGAGTCCCGTATGAGATCGGGGACATGACGAGGAGTCTCGAAATGGTTGAGACGTAAAGATCGATATATTGGACGACTATATTCGGACATCGGAAAGGTTTCGAGTGATTCGGGTATTTATCGGAGTACCGGGGAGTTACGAGAATTCGCCGGGGAGTGTATGGGCCTTATTGGGCTTTAGGGGAAAGAGAGAGAGGCAGGTCGCGCCCCCAAGGCCTAGTACGAATTGGACTAGGGGGGAGGGCTGCGCCCCCTCCTTCCTTCTCTTCTCTTTTCCCTTTCCTTCTCTCCTACTCCTACTACTTGGAAGGGCTCCTAGTTCTACTAGGAAAGGGGGAATCCTACTCCCGGTGGGAGTAGGACTCCCCTAGGGCGCGCCATAGAGAGGGCCGGCCCCTCCCCTCCTCCACTCCTTTATATACGTGGCCAGGGGGCACCCCATAGAGACAACAATTGATCTCTTGATCTCTTAGCCATGTGTGGTGCCCCCCGCCATCATAATCCACCTCGATCATATCATAGCAGTGCATAGGCGAAGCCCTGCGTCGGTAGAACATCATCATCGTGACCACGCCATCATGCTGACGGAACTCTCCCTCAAAGCTCGGCTGGATCGGAGTTCGAGGGACGTTATCGAGTTGAACGTGTGCAGAACTCGGAGGTGCCGTGCGTTCGGTACTTGATCGGTCGGATCGTGACGACGTACGACTACATCAACCGCGTTGTGCCAACGCTTCCGCTTTCGGTCTACAAGGGTATGTGGACACACTCTTCCCTCTCGTTGCTATGCATCACCATGATCTTGTGTGTGCGTAGGAATTTTTTTGAAATTACTACGTTCCCAAACAGTGGCATTCGAGCCAGGTTTTATGCGTTGATGTAATATGCACGAGTAGAACACAAGTGAGTTGTGGGCGATATAAGTCATACTGCTTACCAGCATGTCACACTTTGGTTCGGCGGTATTGTTGGATGAAGCGGTCCGGACCGACATTACGCGTACGCTTACGCGAGACTGGTTTTACCGCCGTGCTATGCACACAGGTGACTAGCGGGTGTCAGTTTCTCCAACTTTAGTTGAACCGAGTGTGGCTACACCCGGTCCTTGAGAAGGTTAAAACAGCACTAACTTGACAAACTATCATTGTGGTTTTGATGCGTAGGTAAGAACGATTCTTGCTCAGCCCGTAGCAGCCACGTAAAACTTGCAACAACAAAGTAGAGGATGTCTAACTTGTTTTTGCAGGGCATGTTGTGATGTGATATGGTCAAGACATGATGAGATATAAGTTGTTGTATAAGATGATCATGTTTTGTTGAAGTTATCGGCAACTGGCAGAAGCCTTATGGTTGTCTCTTTATTGCATAAGATGCAAGCGCCAAATAATTGCTTTACTTTATCGCTATGCGATAGCAATAGTTACAAGAGCAATAGTTGGCGAGATGACCATGTGACGACACATTGATATAGATCAAGATGATGGAGATCATGGTGTCATGCCGGTGACGATGGAAATCATGACGATGCTTTGGAGATGGAGATCAAAGGCACAAGATGATGATGGCCATATCATGTCACATATTTTGATTGCATGTGATGTTTATCTTTTACACATCTTATTTTGCTTAGTTCGACGGTAGCTTTATAAGATGATCTCTCACTAATTATCAAGGTACAAGTGTTCTCCCTGAGTATGCACCGTTGCAAAAGTTCTTCACGCTGAGACACCACATGATGATCGGGCGTGATAGGCTCTACGTTCAAATACAACGGGTGCAAAACAGTTGCACACGCAGAATACTCAGGTTAAACTTGATGAGCCTAGCATATAACAGATATGACCTCGGAACACTGAGACCGAAAGGTCGAGCGTGAATCATATAGTAGATATGATCAACATAGTGATGTTCACCATTGAAACTACTCCATCTCACGTGATGATCAGACATGGTTTAGTTGATATGGACCACGTGATCACTTAGAGGATTAGAGGGATGTCTATCTAAGTGGGAGTTCTTAAGTAATATGATTAATTGAACTTAAATTTATCATGAACTTAGTCCTGGTAGTATTAGCATATCTATGTTGTAGATCAATAGCTCGTGTTTAGCTTCCCTGTTTTATTTTTGATATGTTCCTAGAGAAAACTAAGTTGAAAGATGTTAGTAACAATGATGCGGATTGGATCCGTGATCTGAGGTTTATCCTCATTGCTGCACAGAAGAATTATGTCCTTGATGCACCGCTAGGTGACAAACCTATTACAGGAGTAGATGCAGATGTTATGAACGTTTGGCTAGCTCAATATGATGACTACTTGATAGTTTAGTGCACCATGCTTAAACGGCTTAGAATCGGGACTTCAAAGACGTTTTGAACATCATGGACCATATGATATGTTCCAGGAGTTGAAGTTAATATTTCAAGCAAATACCCGAGTTGAGAGATATGAAGTCTCCAACAAGTTCTATAGCTAAAAGATGGAGGAGAATATCTCAAGCAGTGAGCATGTGCTCAGATTGTCTGGGTACTACAATCGCTTGAATCAAGTGGGAGTTAATCTTCCAGATAAAATAGTGATTGACAGAATTCTCTAGTCACCATCACCAAGTTAGTAGAACTTCGTGATGAACTATAATATGCAAGGGATAACGGAAATGATTCCCAAGCTCTTCGTGATGCTGAAATCGACGAAGGTAGAAATCAAAAAAAGCATCAAGTGTTGATGGTAAACAAAACCACTAGTTTCAAGTAAAGGGACAAAGGGAAGAAAGGGGAACTTCAAGAAGAACGGCAAGCAAGTTGCTGCTCAAGTGAAAAAACCCAAGTCTGGACCTAAGCCTGAAACTGGGTGCTTCTACTGCAAAGGGACTGGTCACTGGAAGCGGAACTACCCCAAGTAATTGGCGGATAAGAAGGATGGCAAAGTGAACATAGGTATATTTGATATACATGTTATTGATGTGTACTTAACTAGTGTTTATAGCAACCCCTCAGTATTTGATACTAGTTCAGTTGGTAAGAATAGTAACTCGAAATGGTAGTTGCAGAATGAACAGAGAGTAGTTAAGGGTGAAGTGACGATGTGTATTGGAAATGGTTCCAAGATTGATATGATCAGCATCGCACACTCCCTATACTTTCGGGATTAGTGTTAAACCTAAAATAAATGTTATTTAGTGTTTGCATTGAGCATGAATATGATTGGATCATGTTTATTGCAATACGGTTATTCATGTAAGTTAGAGAATAATTGTTGTTCTGTTTACATGAATAAAACCTGCTGTGGTCATACACCCAATGAAAATGGTTTGTTGGCTCTCGATCGTGGTGATACACATTTTCATAATATTGAAGCCAAAAGATGCAAAGTTAATAATGATAGTGCAACTTATTTGTGGCACTGCCGTTTAGGTCATATTGGTGTGATACGTCCATTTTGCATCATGCTTTTATATCGATATTTATTGCATTATGGGCTGTTATTTCACATTATGTCACAATACTTATGGCTATTCTCTCTTATTTTACAAGGTTCACATAAGGAGGGAAATGCCGGCAGCTGGAATTCTGGGCTGGAAAAGGAGCAAATATTAGAGACCTATTCTACACAACTCCAAAAGTCCCGAAACTCCACAGAACACCTTATAATAAATAATGAAAAATCCTCGCCAAAGATGAAGACCAGGGGGCCACACCCTTCTCACGAGGGTGGGGGGCGCGCCCCCCCCTAGGGTGCGCCCCCTGCCTCGTGGGCCCCCTGGTGGCTCTCCGATGACCATCTTCTCCTATATGAAGTCTTTCGTCAAGAAAAAAATAGGAAGCAACCTTTCGGGACGAAACTCCGCCGCCACGAGGCGGAACCTTGGCGGATCCAATCTAGAGCTCCGGCAGAGCTGTTCTGCCGGGGAAACTTCCCTCCCGGAGGGGGAAATCATCGCCATCGTCATCACCAACGCTCCTCTCATCGGGAGAGGGCAATCTCCATCAACATCTTCATCAGCACCATCTCATCTCAAAACCCTAGTTCATCTCTTGTATCCAATTCTTGTCTCCAAGTCCGGGATTGGTGCTAGTAGGTTGCTAGTAGTGTTAATTACTCCTTGTAGTTGATGCTAGTTGGTTTAATTGGTGGAAGATCATATGTTCAGATCCTTTATGCATATTAATACCCCTCTGATTATGAACATGATTATGCTTTGTGAGTAGTTACGTTTGTTCCTGAGGACAAGGGAGAAGTCTTGCTATTAGTAGTCATGTGAATTTGGTATTCGTTCGATATTTTGATGAGATGTATGTTGTCTAGCCTCTAGTGGTGTTATGTGAACGTCGACTACATAACACTTCACCATTATTTGGGCCTAGAGGAAGGCATTGGGAAGTAATAAGTAGATGATGGGTTGCTAGAGTGACAGAAGCTTAAACCCTAGTTTATGCGTTGCTTCGTAAGGGGCTGATTTGGATCCATATGTTTCATGCTATGGTTAGGTTTACCTTAATACTTTTGTTGTAGTTGCGGATGCTTGCAATAGAGGTTAATAATAAGTGGGATGCTTGTTCAAGTAAGAACAGCACCCAAGCACCGGTCCACCCACATATCAAATTATCAAAGTATCGAAAGCGAATCATATGAACGTGATGAAAACTAGCTTGACGATATTCCCATGTGTCCTCGGGAGCACTTTTCCTTATATAAGAGTTTGTCCAGGCTTGTCCTTTGCTACAAAAAGGATTGGGCCACCTTGCTGCACTTTATTTACTTTTGTTACTTGTTGCTCATTACAAATTATCTCATTACAAAACTATCTGTTACCACTTATTTTAGTACTTGCAGAGAATACCTTGCTGAAAACCGTTTATCATTTCCTTCTGCTCCTCGTTGGGTTCGACACTCTTACTTATCGAAAGGACTACGATAGATCCCCTATACTTGTGGGTCATCAAGACTCTTTTCTGGCGCCGTTGCCAGGGAGTGAAGCGCCTTTGGTAGGTGGAATTTGGTACGGAAAAATTTATATAGTGTGCTGAAATTTACTGTCACTTGTCACTATGGAAAGTAATCCTCTGAGGGGCTTGTTCAGGGTATCTTCACCCCGACCAGTAGAGCAAAGAGTTGCTCCTCAACCTACTAAACCTATTGAAAATCAAATTCCTTATGAGTATCCTTCGAGTATAATAGAAAAACTGCTAGCTAATCCTTTTACAGGAGATGGAACAAAGCATCCTGATAAACACCTAATATATGTGGATGAAGTTTGTGGACTATTTAAGCTTGCAGGTATTTCCGATGATGTTGCTAAGAAGAAGTTCTTCCCTTTATCTTTGAAGGGAGACGCATTGACATGGTATAGGCTATGTGATGATATTGGATCATGGAACTATAGAAGATTGAAATTGGAATTTCATCAAAAGTATTACCCTATGCATCTTGTTCATCGTGATCGCAATTATATATATAATTTTTGGTCTCGCGAAGGAGAAAGCATCACTCAAGCTTGGGGGAGGCTTTAATCAATGTTATATTCATGCCCCAATCATCAGCTTCCAAGAGAAACAATTCTTCAAAAAAATTATGCTCGGCTTTCTGATAACAATCGCACCATGCTTGATACTTCTTTTGCTGGCTCTTTTGTGATGAAGACTATTGAATTCAAATGGGATTTATTGGATAGAATTAAACGCAACTCTGAAGATTGGGACCTCGACAATGGTAAGGAGTCAGGTATGACACCTAAGTTTGATTGTGTTAAATCTTTCATGGATACCAATGTTTTTCGTAAGTTTAGCACTAAATATGGACTTGATTCTGAGATTGTAGCTTCTTTCTGTGAATCTGTTGCTACTTATGTTGATCTCCCTAAGGAGAAGTGGTTTAAATATTATCCTCCCATAGAAGTAAAAGTAGTTGCACCTATTAAAGTTGAAGAAAAGACTGTCACTTATAATGATCCTATTGTTCCTACTTCTTATGTTGAGAAACCACCTTTCCCTGTTAGGATAAAGGATCATGCTAAAGCTTCAACTATAGTTCGTAAAAGCAATATATACACCTCCTGAGCAAGTTAAAGTTGAACCTAATATTGCTATTGTTAAAGAGCTCTTGTCTAACAATATTGATGGGCATGTTATTCAGTTCTGCGGTGAAACTGCTAGAATTGCTAAACCGTGTGCTAAAGATAAACATAGACCTGTGGTAGGCGTGCCTGTTATTTCTGTTAAAATAGGAGATCATTGTTATCATGGCTTATGTGATATGGGTGCTAGTGCTAGTGTTATACCTTATGACTTGTATAAAGAAATCAAGCATGAAATTGCACATGCCGAGTTAGAAGATATTGATGTCACAATTAAACTTGCTAATAGAGATACTATTTCAGCAATGGGAATTGTTAGAGATGTTGAAGTCTTGTGCGGGAAAACTAAATATTATGCTGATTGTCTTGTTCTTAGTTCTCCACAAGATAGCTTTTGTCCCATTATATTTGGTAGACCCTTCTTGAATACAGTTAATGCTAGGATAGACTGCGAAAAGAATGTTGTTACTATTGGCTTGGATGATATGGCTCATGAGTTTAATTTCTCTAAATTTAGTAAACAACACCGTGAAGAAGAATTGCCTAGTAAGGATGAAATTATTGGTCTTGCTTCTATTGCCGTACCTCCTAATGATCCTTTAGAACAATATTTGCTAGACCATGAGAATGATATGTTTATGAATGAAAGAAGGGAAATAGATGAAGTATTCTTTAAACAAGAACCTATGCTAAAACACAATTTGCCTGTTGAAATCCTAGGGGATCCTCCTCCACCTAAGGGTGATCCCGTGTTTGAGCTTAAACCGTTGCCTGATAATCTTAAATATGCTTATCTTGATGAAAAGAAGATATATCCTGTTATTATTAGTGCTAACCTTTCAGAGCATGAAGAAGAAAGATTATTGAAAACTCTGAAGAAGCACCGTGCTGCTATTGGATATACTCTTGATGATCTTAAGGGCATTAGTCCCACTCTATGTCAACATAAAATAAATTTGGAAGCAGATGCCAAACCAGTTCGTGATCCTCAACGACGTCTGAATCCTAAAATGAAAGAAGTGGTAAGAAAAGAAATACTAAAGCTTCTGGAGGCAGGTATAATTTATCCCGTTGCTGATAGTCAGTGGGTAAGTCCTGTTCATTGTGTCCCTAAGAAGGGAGGTATTACTGTTGTTCCTAATGATAAAGATGAATTGATTCCACAAAGAATTATTACCAGGTTATAGGATGGTAATTGATTTCCGCAAATTAAATAAGGCTACTAAGAAAGATCATTACCCCTTACCTTTTATCGATCAAATGCTAGAAAGATTATGCAAACATACACATTACTGCTTTCTAGATGGTTATTCTGGTTTCTCTCAAATACCTGTGTCGGCTAAAGATCAATCAAAGACTACTTTTACATGCCCTTTTGGTACTTTTGCTTATAGACGTATGCCTTTTGGTTTATGTAATGCACCTGCTACCTTTCAAAGATGCATGATGGCTATATTCTCTGACTTTTGTGAAAAGATTTGTGAGGTTTTCATGGACGACTTTTCCGTCTATGGATCTTCTTTTGATGATTGCTTGAGCAATCTTGATCGAGTTTTGCAGAGATGTGAAGAAACTAATCTTGTCTTGAATTGGGAAAAGTGCCACTTTATGGTTAATGAAGGTATTGTCTTGGGGCATAAAGTTTCTGAAAGAGGTATTGAAGTTGATAAAGCCAAGGTTGATGCTATTGAAAAGATGCCATGTCCCAAGGACATCAAAGGTATAAGAAGTTTCCTTGGTCACGCCGGATTTTATAGGAGGTTCATCAAGGACTTCTCAAAAATTTCTCGGCCTCTGACTAATTTATTACAAAAAGATATACCATTTGTCTTTGATGATGATTGTGTAGAAGCATTTGAAATACTTAAGAAAGCATTAGCCTCTGCACCTATTGTTCAGCCACCTGATTGGAATTTTCCCTTTGAAATTATGTGTGATGCTAGTGATTATGCTGTAGGTGCTGTTCTAGGGCAAAGAGTTGATAAGAAACTAAATGTTATCCATTATGCTAGTAAGACTCTAGACAATGCTCAAAGAAATTATGCTACTACTGAAAAAGAACTTTTAGCAGTTGTATTTGCTTGTGATAAGTTCAGACCTTATATTGTTGATTCTAAAGTAACTATCCACACTGATCATGCTGCTATTAAATATCTTATGGAAAAGAAAGATGCTAAACCTAGACTTATTAGATGGGTTCTCTTGCTACAAGAATTTGATTTGCATATTGTTGATAGAAAAGGAGCTGAAAACCCCGTTGCAGACAACTTATCTAGGTTAGAGAATGTTCTTGATGACCCACTACCTATTGATGATAGTTTTCCTGATGAACAATTAAATGTCATAAGTACTTCTCGTAGTACCCCTTGGTATGCTGATTATGCTAATTACATAGTTGCTAAATTTATACCACCTAGCTTCACATACCAACAAAAGAAAAAGTTCTTCTATGATTTGAGACATTACTTTTGGGATGACCCACATCTTTATAAAGAAGGAGTAGATGGTGTTATTAGACGTTGTGTACCTGAGCATGAACAGGAACAGATCCTACGCAAGTGCCACTCCGAAACTTATGGAGGACACCACGCGGGAGATAGAACTGCACATAAGGTATTGCAATCCGGTTTTTATTGGCCTACTCTCTTCAAGGATGCCCGTAAGTTTGTCCTATCTTGTGATGAATGTCAAAGAATTGGTAATATTAGTAGACGTCAAGAAATGCCTATGAATTATTCACTTGTTATTGAACCATTTGATGTTTGGGGCTTTGATTATATGGGACCTTTTCCTGCCTCTAATGGATATACACATATTTTAGTTGCTGTTGATTACGTTACTAAGTGGGTAGAAGCTATTCCAACTAGTAGTGCTGATCATAACACTTCTATTAAAATGCTTAAAGAAGTTATTTTTCCGAGGTTTGGAGTCCCTAGATATTTAATGACTGATGGTGGTTCACATTTTATTCATGGTGCTTTCCGTAAAATGCTTGCTAAATATGACGTCAATCATAGAATTGCATCTCCGTATCACCCACAGTCTAGTGGTCAAGTAGAATTGAGTAATAGAGAAGTCAAATTAATTTTGCAAAAGACTGTCAATAGGTCTAGAAAGAATTGGTCCAAGAAACATGATGATGCATTATGGGCCTATAGAACTGCATATAAAAATCCTATGGGTATGTCTCCGTATAAAATGGTATATGGAAAAGCATGTCACTTACCTCTCGAACTAGAACATAAGGCATATTGGGCTATTAAAGAGCTCAACTATGATTTCAAACTTGCCGGTGAAAAGAGGTTATTTGATATTAGCTCACTTGATGAATGGAGAACCAAAGCTTATGAAAATGCCAAGTTGTTTAAAGAAAAGGTTAAAAGATGGCATGACAAAAGGATACAAAAGCGTGAGTTTAATGTAGGTGATTATGTATTGCTATACAACTCTCATTTAAGATTTTTTGCAGGGAAACTTCTCTCTAAATGGGAAGGCCCCTATGTTATCGAGGAGGTCTATCGTTCCGGTGCCATAAAAATCAACAACTTCGAAGGCACAAATCCGAAGGTGGTAAACGGTCAAAGAATCAAACATTATATCTCAGGTAATCCCATAAATTGAAACCAATATTATTGAAACCGTAACCGCGGAGGAATACATAAGGGACACTTTCCAGAATGTTTCAGACTCCAAAAAGGAATAGGTATGTGGTACGGTAAGTAAACCAACTCCAAAACAATTTTTAAGGCAATATTTCTCTGTTTTGGAATATTTAGAAAAATAGAAAATTAAGTAGCAGTCCGGGAAGGACAGGAGGGCCTCACGAGGGTGGAGGGCGCGCCCCCCTACCTCGTGAGCTCCTCGTGTGCCTTCCGGACTCCGTTTTCTTGCACGATACATATTTTGGTCAGTAAAAATTCATTATATATTCTCTCGAAGGTTTTGACTCCCGTATCACGCAAAAATCCCTTATCTTTGTTTTGAGTTGTCCTGCTGCAGACAGAGCAACATGTCGTCCCAGGATTCGGAAGGAGAAAGCTATGTAGCTGATTACCTTGCAGACCATAAGGTTTATGGGGATGTGGAGCCTTGTGGTTGGACTACGGAAGAAGAAGAAGACTATGAACCCAAGAGAAAGGAGGAGACGGGCTCAGATGAAGATGAAGTCCCACTACCTCAACCTGGGGACATGCATGTGGAGTTCAAAAAGTCAAGCCTCCCGGATAGGGTAAAGAAACCTAAGATCGAGTTTATCCCTTTTCGCCTCTTGCAGGAGAACAAGCAGGAACTATGCAAAAAGATACTGAGCTTGGAGCAGGAGATCGAGGACCTAAGGGACCAAAATTCTGTCCTCAAACGCAAATAAAGGAAGAAGCCTACACCATCAACAAAATCACCACCGTCTCCTCCAACAAAGAAGAATTGAGTATCCGGGTATGGGCACTCCACTTGGCAACTGCCAAGCTTGGGGGAGTGCCCCGGTATCGTATCACCATCACTTTTATCTTTACCATTTTCCTTAGTTCGATCTTATTAGTAGTATTTTGATCTAGTAGAATAAAGTTTATGGCATGATCTAGTTGTGAGTTTTGCTTTATTACCCTTCTATGTAATCGAGTCCGTGAGCTATATAATAAAGATTAGTGTTGAGTCAAGGGCTTGATTGTTTTTCGATGATCCTAAGTGAATAAAAGAAAAGAGAAAGAAATAAAAAGAAACAAAGAGATCATATGGATCTCATGGAGAGTAATGAGCTCACATAGAAAAAGTATGATGAATAAAAGTTGTTGAGAGTTGACAAGCATAGTTTTGGTCATCGTTGCAATTAATAGGAAGTAATAAAGAAAGAGAGGTCTTAACATATAGATATACTATCTTGGACATCTTTTATGATTGTGAGCACTCATTAAAATATGACATGCTAAAGAGTTGACATTGGACAAGGAAGACAACGTAATGGGTGATGTTTTCTTACATCTGAGATAAATTATATTGTCTTGGATCTTCCAACATGTTGAGCTTGCCTTTCCCCCTCATGCTAGCCAAATTCATTGCACCAAGTAGAGATACTACTTGTGCTTCCAAATACCCTTAAACCAGTTTTGCCATGAGAGTCCACCATATCTACCTATGGATTGAATAAGATCCTTCAAGTAAGTTGTCATCGGTGCAAAGCAATAAAAATTGCTCTCTAAATATGTATGATTGATTGGTGTGGGAGAAATAAGCTTTATACGATCTTGTGATGTGGAAGTAATAAAAGCGACGGACTGCATAATAAAGGTTCATATCACAAGGGGCAATATAAAGTGACGTTCTTTCGCATTAAGATTTTGTGCATCCAACCATAAAAGCGCATGGCAACCTCTGCTTCCCTCTGCGAAGGGCCTATCTTTTATCATTATCTTCTACCTTATGCAAGAGTCATGGTGATTTTCACCCTTCCTTTTTACACTTTATCCTTTGGCAAGCACAGTATGTTGGAAAGATCCTGGTATATATGGCTAATTGGATGTGAGTTTTCATGAACTATTACTGTTGACATTACCCTTGAGGTAAAACGTTGGGAGGCGAGACTATAAGCCCCTATCTTTCTCTATGTACGATTAAAACTCCATACCCATAAGTATTGCGCGAGTGTCAGCAATTGTGAAAGATTATATGATAGTTGAGTATGTGGACTTGCTGAAAAGCTCTTATACATTGACTCTTTCCTATGTTATGATAAATTGCAATTGCTTCAATGACCGAGATTGTAGTTTGTTAGTTTTCAATGAAGTTTACGATTCATACCTGATATTGTGATTGAATTATTACTCTAGCATTAGAGATCATATGACAAAAATTATATAAGTTGCTGTTATAAGAATGATCATGATGCCCTCATGTCCGTATTTTATTTTTATCGACACCTTCATCTCTAAACATGTGGACATATTTTTCGATTTCGGCTTTTCGCTTGAGGACAAGCGAGGTCTAAGCTTGGGGGAGTTGATACGTCCATTTTGCATCATGCTTTTATATCGATATTTATTGCATTATGGGCTGTTATTTCACATTATGTCACAATACTTATGGCTATTCTCTCTTATTTTACAAGGTTTACATAAGGAGGGAGAATGCCGGCAGCTGGAATTCTGGGCTGGAAAAGGAGCAAATATTAGAGACCTATTCTGCACAACTCCAAAAGTCCTGAAACTCCACGGAACACCTTATAATAAATAATGAAAAATCCTCGCCAAAGATGAAGACCAGGGGGCCCACACCCTTCTCACGAGGGTGGGGGCGCCCCCCTAGGGCGCGCCCCCTGCCTCGTGGGCCCCCTGGTGGCTCTCCGATGACCATCTTCTCCTATATGAAGTCTTTCGTCGAGAAAAAAATAGAAGCAACCTTTCGGGACGAAACTCCGCCGCCACGAGGCGGAACCTTGGCGGATCCAATCTAGAGCTCCGGCAGAGCTGTTCTGCCGGGGAAACTTCCCTCCCGGAGGGGGAAATCATCGCCATCGTCATCACCAACGCTCCTCTCATCGGGAGAGGGCAATCTCCATCAACATCTTCATCAGCACCATCTCATCTCAAAACCCTAGTTCATCTCTTGTATCCAATTCTTGTCTCCAAGTCCGGGATTGGTGCTAGTAGGTTGCTAGTAGTGTTAATTACTCCTTGTAGTTGATGCTAGTTGGTTTAATTGGTGGAAGATCATATGTTCAGATCCTTTATGCATATTAATACCCCTCTGATTATGAACATGTTTATGCTTTGTGAGTAGTTACGTTTGTTCCTGAGGACAAGGGAGAAGTCTTGCTATTAGTAGTCATGTGAATTTGGTATTCGTTCGATATTTTGATGAGATGTATGTTGTCTAGCCTCTAGTGGTGTTATGTGAACATCGACTACATAACACTTCACCATTATCTGGGCCTAGAGGAAGGCATTGGGAAGTAATAAGTAGATGATGGGTTGCTAGAGTGACAAAAGCTTAAACCTAGTTTATGCGTTGCTTCGTAAGGGGCTGATTTGGATCCATATGTTTCATGCTATGGTTAGGTTTACCTTAATACTTTTGTTGTAGTTGCGGATGCTTGCAATAGAGGTTAATCATAAGTGGGATGCTTGTTCAAGTAAGAACAACATCCAAGCACCGGTCCACCCACGTATCAAATTATCAAAGTACCAAACGCGAATCATATGAACGTGATGAAAACTAGCTTGACGATATTCCCATGTGTCCTCGGGAGCGCTTTTCCTTATATAAGAGTTTGTCCAGGCTTGTCCTTTGCTACAAAAAGGATTGGGCCACCTTGCTGCACTTTATTTACTTTTGTTACTTGTTGCTCATTACAAATTATCTCATTATAAAACTATCTGTTACCACTTATTTTAGTACTTGCAGAGAATACCTTGCTGAAAACCGTTTATCATTTCCTTTTGCTCCTCGTTGGGTTTGACACTCTTACTTATCGAAAGAACTACGATAGATCCCCTATACTTGTGGGTCATCATGGTGTAAAGCGCATGAAGAAAATCCATGCTGATGGGCTTTTGGAATCACTTGATTATGAATCAGTTGATGCTTGCGAACCATGCCTCATGGGTAAGATGACTAAAACTCCGTTCTCCGGAACAATGGAGCGAGCAAAAGATTTGTTGGAAATCATACATACTGATGTATGTGGTCTGATGAATATTGAGGCTCGTGACAGGTATCATTATTTTCTGATCTTCACAGATGATTTGAGCAGATATGAGTATATCTACTTGATGAAACACAAGTCTGAAACATTTGAAAAGTTCAAAGAATTTCAAAGTGAAGTGGAGAATCATCATAACAAAAATAAATATTTCTACGATATGATCGCAGAACTAAAATATTTGAGTTACGAGTTTGGCCTTCAGTTAAAACAATGTGAAATAGTTTCACTACTCACGCCACCTGGAACACCACAGTGTAATGGTGTGCGAACGTCATAACCGTACTTTATTAGATATGGTGCGATCTATGACGTCTCTTACTGATTTACCGCTATCATTTTGTGGTTATGCATTAGAGACAGTTGCATTCACATTAAAAGGGCACCATCTAAATCCGTAGATACGACACCGTATGAACTGTGGTTTAGCAAGAAACCTAAGCTGTCATTTCTTAAAATTTGGGGTTGCAATGCTTATGTGAAAAAGTTTCATCTTGATAAGCTCAAGCCCAAGTCGGAGACGTGCATCTTCATAGGATACCCAAAAGAAAATGTTGGGTACACCTTCTATCCCAGATCCGAAGGCAAGATATTCATTGCTGAGAATGGATCCTTTCTAGAGAAGGAGTTTCTCTCGAAAGAAGTGAGTGGGAGGAAAGTAGAACTTGATGAGGTAACTGTACCTGCTCCATTATTGGAAAGTAGTTCATCACAGAAATCTGTTCCTGTGACTACTACACCAAATAGTGATGAAGCTAATGATGATGATCATGTAACTTCAGATCAAGTTACTACCAAACCTCGTAGGTAAACCAGAGTAACATCCGCACCAGAGTGGTACAGTAATCCTATTCTGGAGGTCATATTACTTGACCATGACGAACCTACGGACTATGAGGAAGCGATGATGAGCCCAGATTCCACGAAATGGCTTGAGGCCATGAAATCTGAGATAAGATCCATGTATAAGAAGAAAGTATGGACTTTGATTGACTTGCCCAAAGATCGGCGAGCCATTGAGATTAAATGGATCTTCAAGAGGAAGACGAACACTGATAGTAGTGTTACTATCTACAAAGCTAGAATTGTCGCAAAAGGTTTTCGACAAGTTCAAGGTGTTGACTATGATGAGAGTTTCTCACTCGTATCTATGCTTAAGTCTGTCCGAATCATGTTAGCAATTACCACATTTTATGAAATCTGGCAAATGGATAAACAAAACTACATTCCTTAATGGATTTATTAAAGAAGAGTTGTATATGATGCAACAAGAAAGTTTTGTCAATCCTAAAGGTGCTAACAAAATATGCAAGCTCCAGCGATCCATCTATGGACTAGTGCAAGCATCTCGGAGTTGGAATATATGCTTTGATAAGCTGATCACAACATATAGTTTTATACAGACTTGTGGTGAAGCCTGTATTTACAAGAAAGTGAGTGGGAGCACTACAACATTTCTGATAAGTATATGTGAATGACATATTGTTGATCAAAGATAATGTAGAATTATTCTGCAAAGCATAAAGGAGTGTTTGAAAGGAGTTTTTCAAAGAAATACCTCAGTGAAACTGCTTACATATTGAGCATCAAGATCTATAGAGATAGATTAAGACGCTTGATAAGTTTTTCAATGAGTACATACCTTGACAAGATTTTTAAGTAGTTCAAAATGGAACAGTCAAAGAAAGAGTTATTGCCTGTGTTACAGGGTGTGAAACTGAGTAAGACTCAAAGCCCGACCACGACAGAAGATAGAAAGAGAATGAAAGTCATTCCCTATGCCTTGGCCATAGGTTCTATAAAATATGCCATGCTGTGTACCAGATCTATTGTATACCCTACACTGATTTTGGCAAGGGAGTACAGTAGTGATCTAGGAGTGGATCACTAGACAACGGTCAAAATTATCCTTAGTGGAATAAGGATATGTTTCTCGATTATGGAGGTGACAAAAAAGGTTCGTCATAAAGGGTTACGTCGATGCAAATTTTGACACTGATCCAGATGACTCTAAATCTCAATCTGGATACATATTCAAAGTGGGAGCAATTAGCTAGAGTAACTTCGTGCAGAGCATTGTTGACATAGAAATTTGCAAAATACTTACGGATCTGAATGTGGCAGACCCGTTGACTAAACTTCTCTCACAAGCAAAACATGATCACACCTTAGAACTCTTTGGGTGTTAATCACATAGCGATGTGAACTAGATTATTGACTCTAGTAAACCCTTTGGGTGTTGGTCACATGTCGATGTGAACTATGGGTGTTAATCACATGGTGATGTGAACTATTGGTATTAAATCACATGGCGATGTGAACTAGATTACTGACTCTAGTGCAAGTGGGAGACTGAAGGAAATATGCCCTAGAGGCAATAATAAAGTTATTATTTATTTCCTTATATCATGATAAATGTTTATTATTCATGCTAGAATTGTATTAACCGGAAACATAATACATGCGTGAATACATAGACAAACAAAGTGTCACTAGTATGCCTCTACTTGACTAGCTCATTGATCAAAGATGGTTATGTTTCCTAACCATAGACATGAGTTGTCATTTGATTAACGGGATCACATCATTAGGAGAATGATGTGAATGACTTGACCCATTCTGTTAGCTTAGCACTTGATCGTTTAGTTTGTTGCTATTGCTTTCTTCATGACTTATACATGTTCCTATGACTATGAGATTATGCAACTCCCGTTTACCGGAGGAACACTTTGTGCGCCACCAAACGTCACAACGTAACTGTGTGATTATAAAGGTGCTCTAAAGGTGTTTCCGAAGGTACTTGTTGGATTGGCGTATTTCGAGATTAGGATTTGTCACTCCGATTGTCGGAGAGGTATCTATGGGCCCACTCGGTAATGCACATCACTATAAGCCTTGCAAGCATTGCAACTAATGAGTTAGTTGTGGTATGATGTATTACAGAACGAGTAAAGAGACTTTCCGGTAACGAGATTGAACTAGGTATTGAGATACCGATGATCGAATCTCGGGCAAGTAACATACCGATGACAAAGGGAACAACGTATGTTGTTATGCGGTTTGACCGATAAAGATATTCGTAGAATATGTAGGAGCCAATATGAGCATCTAGGTTCCGCTATTGGTTATTGACCGGAGACGTGTCTCGGTCATGTCTACATAGTTCTCGAACCCGTAGGGTCCGCACGCTTAAAGTTCGATGATAGTTATAATATGAGTTTATGTGTTTTGATGTACCGAAGGTACTTCGGAGTCCCGTATGAGATCGGGGACATGACGAGGACTCTCAAAATGGTCGAGACGTAAAGATCGATATATTGGACGACTATATTCGGACATCGGAAAGGTTTCGAGTGATTCGGGTATTTATCGGAGTACCGGGGAGTTACGGGAATTCACCGGGGAGTGTATGGGCCTTATTGGGCTTTAGGGGAAAGAGAGAGAGGTAGGCCGCACGCCCCCCAAGGCCTAGTGCGAATTGGACTAGGGGGAAGGGTTGCGCCCCCTACTTCCTTCTCTTCTCGTTTCCCTTTCCTTCTCTCCTACTCCTACTACTTGGAAGGGCTCCTAGTTCTACTAGGAAAGGGGGGATCCTACTCCCGGTGGGAGTAGGACTCCCCTAGGGCGCGCCATAGAGAGGGCCGGACCCTCCCCTCCCCCACTCCTTTATATACGTGGCCAGGGGGCACCCCATAGAGACAACAATTGATCTCTTAGCCGTGTGTGGTGCCCCCCTCCACCATAATCCACCTCGATCATATCGTAGCAGTCCATAGGCGAAGCCCTGTGTCAGTAGAACATCATCATCGTCACCACAGCATCGTGCTGACGGAACTCTCCCTCAAAGCTCGACTGGATCGGAGTTCGAGGGACGTCATCGAGTTGAACGTGTGCAGAACTCGGAGGTGCCGTGCGTTCGGTACTTGATCGGTCGGATCGTGAAGACGTACGACTACATCAACCGCGTTTTGCTAACGCTTCCGCTTTCGGTCTACGAGGGTATGTGGACACACTCTTCCCTCTCGTTGCTATGCATCACCATGATCTTGCATGTGCGTATGAATTCTTTTGAAATTACTACGTTCCCCAACAACGACTACATCAACCGCGTTGTCATAACACTTCCACTTACGGTCTATGAGGGTACATGGACAACACTCTTCCCTCTCGTTGCTATGCATCACCATGATCTTGCATGTGCTTAGGATTTTTTTTTTTGAGATTACTGCATTCCCCAACACCTAGAGCTTATTAATGCTTGCATTGGGTTAGCTAAAATACCCAGTCCATATACAATTATCCTTGTTGATTGCTTCCATATAGCTTAGAGGATTGGACTAGTCTATTTTTTTCACTGCCCAATGAGGCAAACATGGTGGCACACTCTTTAGCAAGAAATTCCTTTGATTACCAAGTTGTTATTTCTTGGAGTGATGAACCTCTCCTGGTTTTCTCTTAGCCAATCTGGTTAAATATGTAACTATTATTTGAGTTTAATAAAGTGTTCCACAAGTTAAAAAAACACTAAGGGCCTGACCCTAAAAAAGACACCAAGAGCATGCAAGTAAAATAAAAACACTAAGGGCATGTTTGACTGTCTGTAGTTATTTTGGCCTTCTTGCATTTGTGGTCCCATAGGGCCAGGTTGAGGTAATACATGCTATAAACCATGTTTTGCGTTTTGTTTGAATGCATGTATGTATTATGAAGTCGTTCAATACATGATGTTTGGTTGACTGCCCTTGAGGGTTATGGATGTGAAGATGCAAAAACATGGCATTTGGTTGCTCTCGACCTAATTTTTGTGCTCATCATTCTCATTAGTGGTGATCTTATCACACACTAGATGGCCCGTTGCGTCCTTGGCACAAAGACCAATTGCAATCAAGAAGCTAAGCAACCTATGAACAACCTGTTTTATGAATTATTTACAAAGAGGATAAAAATGAATTGCAACTAAGAAGGTTAGTCAACAATTCGAAGGATGTTTTCCCCATGTTATATGCAAATGACTATTTTCATATCGCGTCTATATTTGCCTTGTATTTAACTCTTATAAGTTTTTTTGGTTACACTGTTGGCGCAAAAAACAAATGACATCGCTGTGACTTCGGCGGAAAAAATGATAGAATACATATGAACTACATATGCAACATGCATTTTTACACGGGAGAAATATAAACAAAAGTAGTTTCGTAAAAGCTAACATATCCCACATTGGCAAAATAGCCGACTTAGACCACTCCTCACCCAAGTCCATTCCTTTTATTTATTTTTGATTGAAGGGGCCACACGGTGCCTGATAACCCACAAGTATAGGGGATTAATTGTATCTTTCTCGATAAATAAGAGTGTCGAACCCAACGAGGAGCTAAAGGTAGAATATATGTTCTCTTCAAGTTCTATCGACCACTGATACAACTCTACGCACACTTAACATTCGCTTTACCTAGAATAAGTATGAAACTAGAAGTACTTTGTAGGTGTAATGCTAGAGCTACTTTGCAAGAATAAAACTGGGAGTACTTTGCGAGGTAATAAAAGTTAGTTATTTAGTATACAGCTTTATGTAACACAGGAGAAGGATTTTTTCCATAGGCAATCAATAACTAGATCGGTAATTATTACTGAAATTTTATATGAGGGAGGGGCATGAGCTAACATACTTTCTGTACTTGGATCATGTGCACCTATGATTGGAACTCTAGCAAGCATCCCCAACTACTAAAGATCAGTAAGGTAAAACCCAATCATAGTATTAAGTAACAAGTCCTCTTTACCCCCATAGGCAACAACCCTCTTACTCAGATATAAGCTTATGTCACTCCCACCACCCACTACAAGCGAATTATGAACGTATTGCAACACCCTACAACGATAATCCCACATGCTTGCGTGACACGGAGGGCCCCATAGGACAACACTGAAATAAAACATACAACTCAGACCAATCACGATCATCAATCAACCCATAGGACAAAACAAATCTACTCAAACATCATAGGATGGCCATACATCATTGGATAATAATATATAGCATTAAGCACCATGTTTAAGTAGAGATTACAACGGGGAGAAGAGGTGTTACACCACTGGATAGAGGGGGAGAGAGTTGGTGATGACAGTGGTGAAGTTGTTGGTGTAGATAGTCGTCATGATGATTGCCCCGGCGGCGTCCCGACGCCACCGGGAGAGAGGGGGAGAGGGCCCCTCCTTATTATTCCTTGGTATCCCCTAGATGGGAGGAGGGTTTCCCCTCTAGTCCATAGTATCCATGGCTCCCAGAGGGCAGGAGCCCTCCGAGATTGGATCTCTCTTTGTTCTCTTTTGTTTTGTCACTCCAAAAAAATACACTTCCGTGATGATACGTGTTTGTCACAGTAGGCCGCGTTTTCTGTCATGCATGTACATCCATGACAAATTTATGACAGAATCAAGATAGTCATACATGTGCTGTCGTAGAAGTGTTCCATGACATTGCCAAAATTATCATCATGGAAGTGTCCACTTCTAGGACGATAAATCGCGCGTCACAGAAGTGCTTTCGTCAAGGGTGACCGACACATGGCATCCACCGTAACGGAACGCCGTTAAGCTATCGGGTCGGATTTTGGATCCGATAACCCGTTAACAGCCACGACCAATGCCGATTTTCCACGTGTAAAATTCTCATTGGCTGACGGATCCACGCGTCAGCTCCGCGTTGGCACAGGTGTCACTCATCCAACGGTTGAGATGGGCCTATGATATGTTGACACGTGGACCGGCCCAACAGTGGACCACAAAGTTTAAATGGGCCGGCCCAACTAAAGGCCCATAAGATTTAGCGGACCATAATGGGCCGGCCCAACTAAAGGCCCACAAAATTTAACAGACCATAATGGGCCGGCCCAGCTAAAGGCCCCCACGATTTTGCAGACCACAATGGGCCGGCCCAGCTAAAGGCCCACAAGATTTTGCGGACCACAATGGGCCGGCCCAGCTAAAGGCCCACAAGATTCTACATACCATAATGGGTCGGCCCAGCTAAAGGCCCAACATTCTCTGTCAAACCGGCCTGTCAACGGCCTGTCCTAAACTTGTCATGAATGCGGCCCATGGTCACTTCTGGCCCGTTAATAGTCCGCTAAGTAATTGGGCCGAATTATGGCCCAATGTATTTCCGGCCTGTTAAAGGTCCGCCTTCATTTGGGCCCATTTACAGGCCATCAAAACTTTCGGCCCATAAACGACCGTGAAGGATTTGGGTCATATTCGGCCATGTCTGACATTCGGCCTGTTAGAGGCCCACTATAGCTTTGGGCCACTTTCGGCCTGTTAACGCCGGACATAAACCATGGGCCATATGTGGCCCAACGTCATATTGGGCCCATTAACGGCCCATATAAAAATGACGATAATCTAGCCCGACTGAAGTTCTGGCCTATTAAAGGCCCGTGTATTAGGTCGGCGCATTTACGACCCGTCTGAATTTCGGCCTGTCAAAGATCCGCATCGTAAATGGGCCACCATTTCGGCCAGCTAAGTCCAGTGGGTTATTTGGCACAATCAGGGCCCAATATCACTTTCGGTCTATTAAAGGCCCATGTTTTTTATGGGCTCGAGATATTTACACCTGTAAACGGCCTATTTTTACCGAGGGCCCAAATTATGTTTAGGCCTATTAAAGGCCCACTATGGGCACAAGCCTACCAGAAAAATATGAAAGCTTATGCTGATTTAGGCCCAAATATTTTTAGTGGGCTACATGCCAATTTTGGCCCGTAATCGTTTTTAGCCCAATTGGAATAGGCCCGACGAATGTTGGCATGTTGGGCTCCTACGAATCTTTCGGCCGAATACATTACTAAGATAAACCTACACTATACAAAAATAGCGTCATAATTACTGCAGCCTGAGGCAGCATCATAAATGTTGTATCACAACAAAATAAATTCCAATCATACAACAAAAGGCCTATTGGCATAAAGTTTACTGTCCTTTCAGATAAAAGCACCATCAGATGTATAGAAGCACGGATCATTTGACCTGAGTGCTAATGTTTCAGGCTGTAGAATCTGATGGAGCAGCAAGATCTCCACCTTTTTTCCGCCATTGCTCTTGAACAACAAAGCGAATATCTGATAGTCTGGTTTCAAAACCATTCATATCTTGACGACATTTCTCAACCACTATTCTTGTTTCTGAAACAACGTCCATTAGGGATTGGACTTGTGTCTGGAGCACAGTTATATCACTCTGTCTAGCAGGAAGATTTTGTTCAGTAGGCGATTTGGACGAGGTTACCTTGACAACCAACCCATAATTACACAGGAAGGTGCTTTTTGCACTGTTAGTGGAGAGATACTGACGCACTGCAGCAAGAGGTGACATTGTGCCTGTAGTAGCCTCGTCACCTTCAGGTGGGTGTGGCTGTTCAATCATTTGTTACATAGCTTCCTGAAAGTTTGAACTTGTAGATTAGTGTACCAGATAAGTTACTAATGAGACAAAAACAAACAAAGTAGGTTAAACATTTATACATAACTTGTTTTGGTGAACTACTGTAATACATTAGCATGTATTGTAGTGCCAACTACATAATAAAATCACTCTCGGAACATATGTCCATGTAGCATGCCTACTGTATTGTCTATTTCCTCACATTCGTTGACATCTAAGGATAAAGAGACATGGTTTAAAGTAGGATGAACATAGTATGACATCATTCATATCATGGGCAAATAGATATAAAACAAACAGGCTATTTTATCATTGTGTGCACACGTGAACATAACAACTAGATTACAGATCAAGACCAAAAGAATATCCTTCATCTCTTTTAAACCATGTAAGGTGAAATGATATGTTAAGACAACTGTGAATAAACGTGAACATAGTAACTGACATTGGCTGTAAACCAAGTAGTTAAATGAACACATCACAGTACCAATCAGTTCAAGGCAGGAGGAGTAAGGACTTACAACGGCGGCTTGAATTGGTGTGCTCATGCCCTTCATCTTGCTGGTGTGGCAATCCTTAAAGATTTGCACTGCATTCGGTTCAGGTTCTTTTTGGTCCGCACGAGCTTTCCTCTGTATTTGGAACAAGTCAATATAGATACGATAATATGGCACAAAAAAAGAAGGAAGTAGCAGCTATTTACAAGAGCCTCGTAGTGTGCAATATAGCTACGAGATCCTGTTGTCTGTTGGAATTTCACTTTAGAACGGTTGGTTTTGTTCTTCAAACAGTTAGCCTAGAAGAAGATACACTTGTAAGGCACAGACATAAATACAAGTTCAATATGTGGTCTGATCAAATACATATAGCCTACCTGATACTTTGGATCAGACCAGTGTTTAACGAGGGTTGTCCAGTCTTCATCTGTAATATATTCCACTAGAGATGTTTGGGCGATTTCATTGTTAGCCTTGCCTTTAAAGTGAGATTTTCTAAGGTGGTACCGATACTGTCACAGAGCAGACTGAAAAACATGAGTGCATGCTTGTTTAGTTGCATCATCTTTCCGATCCAACTTGAACCTCATCTGTTGAAAAAAGAATGTGAGTCTTATTAGGAGGAAGCTAGAAAGTATGGGACAGAGCAAGACAATATTACTAAATGCGATGAATAACATTACTTACGGATAAATGGTCAAGGAAGGTGTTAAACTAGGTATCGTCTTTCTCATTCATGTACTGGATTCACGTTGGGAGGATACGTGCATGACACCTAATGGCAACGGCTGCCTCTGATACTAACTTGGCTGACTCTGTAGCATCACGTGGCCTTTTTAAACCTGCCTCAAAATGGATCTCCATTCTTCCTCCTTTAGATTTTGTTAATCTGTCAAGCATTAACCCTGATGTCAGTTTCCGCTTGCGCCGTGGTGCTAGTTCAACAACGAATATGGAAAGTGTTAGTGTACATCAAACTGTGAGAGTACATATAAAAGAGCATGCAACTGCAACTTGACTCGGTCAGGTACCGTCTTGGTGTTGATGCTCATGAGGTTCATCTTATCTTGCCAAGTCCTGTTGTGTCAGCAGTGCTTCGGAAGTAGTGTTAGGTGTGAAGGCAGCTTGGGAACTGGCCAGTTCCAGAGCAAACGAACGAGTAACTGGTTGAGATGCTGGTACAGTTGAAGCAACTGCTGCAGCTGGTGGAGCAGGTGATACTGTGTTTGTAGATTTAGCCGGTGGACTTGGACCTTCTACTGCACTATAAGTACCAGCAGAATCTCGATGGCAGAACCTTTTCCGTTTCACCCGACGAGTAATAGCACTCCCTACTATATTATTTTCCTTGCTCTTTTTTGACTTTGCCATGTCAAGCTATACCCACAACACAAAAGAATAAAATCACTCTTCAGAACTCATTGATGCATGATACAGACAAGCAATACTTTGATGTAAGACAACCATATGAGGATGGAATATGTAAGAAAAACAGGACGGCATGACATATTCATAGCTACGATGTGCAAACTAAGCAGAAGGATTTTCAAGAAAATAGAAGTAATGCAAGCTAGACACCATATGAAAGATGCAACCAATATTACTCTGCCAAGTCAAAAGTGTCTTGTCATAAGTGGCAATTTGAAAAATTAGAAGCAGTACAACATAGAAATCAATGCAAGATGCAACCACTATCAAACTGCCATGTTAAAAGCGTCCAATCATGAGTGACTGATGCAGGATACACAACAACAGTACTTTGATGTAAGAACATGGTATGATAGATAGATGCAGTGTATTCTAGACACAGAAAGCCATGTCATATGCACATGTATAACGTACAAAGTCAGCAGGTGCAATTTAATCAAAATAGAAGAAATATAGGCTAGACAACATATGCAACATGAAACTAATTATCACACTGTCAACTTAGAGCAAGCACCTGCGATGGTGGAGTACGGGAGATGAACTCATCATGTAGACTTGGGACTTCAACTTCATTAGCAGTAGCAGTGGCAAATCTAGAGAGTCTCTGTTTGCGTTGGTGCGGAGGACCACCAACATCCCCTAACTTTCTCTTTTCCTTCCTATTTTCTGATATTGCCTTATGAAGTCAAAACCACAAGAAGATGAATAAAATTAGCTCTGCATAACTGGTTGATGCATGATACAGACGAACACTACTTAGATGTAAGGCAAGCGCAGGATAGGAGGATGGAATATATACAAAAAAAGACAGCGTTTCATATTCACACGTACGATAGGAGGATGGAATATGTATGAAAAAACAGTAAGCGGAAGGCATTTCAACAAAATTAGAAGAAATGAAAGCTAGGCACCATATGAACATGCAACCAATATCACTCTATCAGGTAAAAAGTGTCTCATCGTAAGTGCCATTTCAAGAAATTAGAAGCAGTACAAGCTAGAAGACAATGCAAGATGCAACCTACATCACATTCCCAAGTTAAATGTGTCTTATGGGTAAGTGATCGTTGCAGGTATAAGTTGTAAGCTACACAGATGCAATTCAACAAATCGGAAGCAATACAAACTAGACATCATATGGCAAACGCAACCACGTATAACAGTTCCAAGTAAGAGCAAGCACCTGTGATGGTGGAGTAGGGGAGATGTACTCATCATGTACACGTATGTTCTAGAAACAGGAACACGTGTCATATTCACAGGTATTATGTGTAAAGTAAGCACATGCAATTCAATTTAGAAGCAATACAAGCTAGACATCATACGCAACATGCAACCACATATATTAGTGTCAAGTTAGAGCAAGCACCTGTGATGGTGGAGTAGGGGAGATGTGCTCATCATCTACACAGCTACGTTGACTGTCCAGCCTTGTGTTGTCTTGCGAATCTTGTTGGGAGGATGGCGGAGTAGAATCTGTAGAGACCCCCTGTTTGAGTTACTCCGAAGGACCACCATCATCCACTGCCGAACTAATTTCCTTCAGCTGCAATGATTTTGCATTGTGAAGTCAAACCGATAAGAAAAAGGAATAAAATTCGCTCTTCAGAACTCATTCATGCATGATACTGACAAACACTACTCGGATGAAAGGCAAACACATGATGTGAGGATGGAATATGTATGAAAAACAGGATGGTGTGACATATTCACACCTATGATGTGGTAACTAAGCAGAAGGCATTTCAACAAATTAGAAGCACTGCAAGCTAGACACCATATGAAAGATGCAACCAATATCACTCTGCCAAGTTCAAACTGTATGGCGTTTCAACAAATTAGAAGCAGTAAATGCTAGAAATCATATGCAAGACATAACCAATATCACAGTGGCGACTTAAAGGTGCCTTATCATAAGTGACTGATGCAGGATATGCAAGAATAGTAGTCTGATGTAGAAATAGGAACACATGTCATATTCACAGGCATTATGTGTAAAGTAAGCAGATGCAATTCAACAAAGTTAGAAGCAATACAAGCTAGACATCATACGCAACATGCAACCACATATAATAGTGCCAAGTTAGAGCAAGCACCAGTGATGGTGGAGTAGGGAGATGTGCTCATCATCTACACAGCTACGTTGACTGCCTAGCCTTGCATTGTCTTGCGAATCTTGTTGGGAGGATGGCGGAGTAGAATATGTAGAGAACCTCCGTTTCAGTTGCTCGGAAGGACCACCATCATCCAATGCCTTGCCAATTTTCTTCAGCTTTATTGATTTTGCATTGTGAGGTCATACCGACAAGAAAAAGGAATATCATTCGCTCTTCAGAACTCATTCATGCATGATACTGACGAACACTACTCTGATGAAAGGCAAAGTCATGATACGAGGATGGAATATGTACGAAAAAATGGACGGCTTGACATATTCACACCTATGATGTGGTAACTAAGCAGACGGCACTTCAACAAATTAGAAACACTGCAAGACACCATATGGAAGGTGCAATCAATATCACTCTGCCAAGTTAAAACTTTCTCGTCATAGGTGGCGTTCATCAAACTAGAAGCAATACATGCTAGAAATCATATTCAAGACGCAAACCAATATCACACTGCCAACTTAAAGGTGTCCCATCATAAGTGACTGATGCAGGATACACAAGAAGAGTAGTTTCATGTAAGAACTTGGTGTGATAGACAGATATAGTATGCACCAAAAACAGGAAAGTGTGTCATATTCACATGTATCATGTGTAAGCTAAACAAATGCAGTTTACACTAATTAGGAGCAATAAGAGCTAGACACCATATGCAACATGCAACTAGATATCACACTGCCAAGTTAGAGCAAGCACCTTGGATGGTGGAGTAGGGGAGCGGAGACTTGGACCTTGTAATGCACTATCAGTACAAGGAGAATCGGTACAGATGCTCCGTTTACGTTGCTGCAGAGGACCACCATCATCGCCTTCCTTACTCTTTTCCTTCCTCTTTCTTGATTTTGCCTTGTCAAGTCAAACCCACAAGAAAAAGGAATAACGTTTGCTTTTTAGAACTCATGCATGATACTGACGAACACTACTTTCATGTAAGGCAGCCGCATGATAGGAGGATGGAATATGTATGAAAAACAGGATGGCATGACATATTGACATGTATGATGTATAAAGTGTAAACTAAGCACAAGGTGCTTGAACTTGTTAGAATCGATGCAAGCTAGAAACCATATGAAAGATGAAACCAATATCACTCTGCCAAATTAAAAGGGTGCCCTAACAAATGTATTTGACCAAATTAGAAGCAATACATGGCAACATGCTAGAAATAATATGCAATATGCAACGAATAAAGGTGACTCATCGTAAGTGATTGATGCAGGATACACAAGAGAGGTAGTTTCATGTAAGAACAAGGTTAACACATAGATGTAGTGTGTACCAAAAATAGGAAGGCATGTCATATTCACAGGTATAGTGTGTAAACTAAGCAGATGCAATTTACCCTAATTAGAAGCATTGCAAGCTAGACACCATATGCAACATGCAACCACATATCACACTGCGAAGTTAGAGCAAGCACCTGTGATAGTGGTGTAGGGGAAGTGCGGTCTTCAGGTACATAGCTTCATTCAATATCTTCATTTAAGCTTGCTGTTTCTTGAGAATCATGTGGAGAGGATGAAATTGCATTCTTTATAAGAGTATTGCGTCTCATATTAACCCACGCGCGTGACTGTCTCATCATAAGCGATAGACGCATGATACACAAGAACAGTAGTTTGATGTAAGAACATGGTGTGATAGACAGATGTAGTATGTACCAAAAACAGGAAGGCGTGTCATATTCACATGTATAATGTGTAAGCTAAGGAGATGCAATTTAACAAATTAGGAGCATTGATGAGGGCTACACAAGAAAAGTAGTTTGATGTAAGAACATGGTTAATAGAAAGACGTAGTATGTACCAAAAACAGGAAGGCATGTCATATTCACAGGTATAATGTGGTAACTAAGCAGATGCAATTTACCCTAATTAGAAGCATTACAAGGTAGACACCATATGCAACATGCAACCACATATCACACTGCCAAGTAAGAGCAAGCACCTGCGATGGTGGTGTGGGGGAATTGCGGTGATCAACTAGAGAGCTATGTTGACTATCTACATTTAGCCTTGTTGTTTCTTGAGAATCATGTGGGGAGGATGACACTGCACTCTTTATACGAGTAGGGCGTCTCACAGAACCCACTCGGGTGACTGTCTCATCATAAGTGATTGGCGAGGGATACAAAAGAGCATTAGTTTGATGTACGAACATGGTTAATAGACATATGTAGTATGTATCAAAAATAGGAAGGCATGCCATTATCAAAGGTATAATGTGTAAAGTAAGCAGATGCAATTTAACCAAATTGGAAGCAATACAAGCTAGACACCATATGCAACATGCAACCACATTTGACAGCGCAAAGTTAAAGCAAGCACCTGGGATGGTTGTGTGTGGCAATTGAGATCATCAACTACAGAGCTATGTTTACTGTCTCCAACTGATGACACTGCACCCATTAGAGCGCTGAAACACTTAGTGCTTATCTTCGAATTACACTGGAGCGACTTCTGTCTTTTCTTTTCTCCATTCATCAACACTGCATCAGAGTCTGAAATACCCATGCATAAAAAACAATAGTGCGAGTATGGGTGAAGTGTGTGCACATTTAGTACAGTGTAAAGGTAGCAGATAGCAGGTCGGTGAGAAATAAATGACGGGAGACATATGATAGCTCTACAACATGCATGGCACACTAAATTACTACAGGATTCTATGAAAATAACAGTCAACTGAAAGCAAATAGGTCAGTCCATTTTTTCTGCACCGTCCGATGTACAAAGAACGGGCAAATCGCCTTCATCTACCTCCAGCCAGTCAGTGTTGACGATCTTCCTCGAAACGCCAGCGACCATCGGCCCAGTATTCCTCCCCTGCCTGCGCCCTACCCTCGACCTCACCGCACCGCCGTGCTTGGCACCGCCCCCCGGCCATCCATTCAAGCCCCGCTGACCTCCAGATCGGGCGCAAGCAGCTCCTGCACCCCACACCCCTATGATAGACACCGATGTGCCGCTTCCCCGGGGAACCGGCGGACTAGGTGCTCTGCACGCCTAAGCGGGTGCTGCTTCTTTTAATTGCGGTTCGACTGACCCTGAATTGAAATCCAGGCGGGCTACTGACCTCTAGCAAAGGTGAAATAGTAAAAGGGAGGAAACCTTGTGCATTTAGTATCACGAAGAAGATGCAGTAAGAAGTTCTCAACTAGTTTCTTTCGTGGGATGAATACGGTGTGAGGGAAACGTAAGATTTGCATGAATAAGGGAAGAGGAGTCTTTCTGCTGGCGGCGTTGTGTCCTCCTTCTGTTTTTCCGACGATCTTCTTGTTGTTCATCGGAAACCAGAAGTTGTGGAGGATGGTGCAGCCTTGGACGAACCCATGGCCAAGTTGTTGAGTGTGGTGCGGTGGCCGTTTATCGGCGGCGGGGAAGCAGATCCGAGGTGGCGAACGACGGCGTAGCGGGAACAGCTCCGGTGCGGTGGACGGTTGCGACAGTGGAGCCGCAGCAGTGAGGCACAGGACAGCGTGGTCGGAGTGGTTCTGGTACAGCGCACGTCGGCGTCGGCATCGTGGAGGCAGCTCTGCCTCGGCTTCAGCTGCTAAGTCCTTGAGGGTGTCGTGGTTGCGGTTGCGTTGGACGACGACGTCGGGGTACCGGCTCCAGCGTGATGGAGGAGGGCGGCGGTGGATTGGCCTCTATGGGGTGGAGGACGGAGGATGCTGGGGTTTCGCGGCTGGTGGAGAGGGTGTTTTCGCGCCCACGGAGTATGAATGGGGAAACGGAGGGAGGCGGGGAACTAAGGGGGAACAACGTTTCGGTTTGAGACGCGCTTGTTTGAAATTTGGGGAAAGTCACAAACTTTACCCCATCTAAAATTTTGGACATATTGCGGGTTGAGGGTAGACAGTCATGTCAGGTGTCCCAAATGTGGGTGGGATAGATTTCGGCCGAGCGCATGGGTAGGTGCCCACGGCGTATGAATGCTTCTCGGAGGCGGTTGAGACTGGTGTCTTGGTGAAGTTACAAACCTACCCCGGTTTAGACCTTTGGACATCGGGCCGATAGGCTACATGGGCCAGAGTCAGGACAGTAATTTCCTACCACCAAAACATTAGTCTTGCGTGGTTTTGGGTGACCAGAGGCCTATTTGGCGCTTCGTTCAATATTTGGGAGCAGAAGCATTAACGTTTTCGGTTCTCTTGAATTGAACTTTCAGGATTTGTCAAACTTCACAAATCTTTACTCTTGAAAATCCTAAAGCTACGATTATTTTGGAATGGAGGGGGTACATTTGAATATACATTGTACACGAGTATATATTAAAAAATATGCAACTTACCTCAGTTCATGCATGATTCCAGATATAATCTCCTTGGTTGCAAAAAAAAGTTAGATATGCGTATGAATATATATAGCATGTTCAAACTCACAACAAAGATTGATGCCCCCTTTTACATCTGATTTACAAATGCCATTATCTCGGGTTCAAATAGATGAATGCACTTCCTATGAATTCGAATCTTCGAAACCCTTTTATGTTGAATTCGACATGTATTCTATTTCGTAGCTAGCAATTTGGAATGTATCCATGCAAGTGACAAATGTATAAAGTGCTTCACACTAACAACATGGAGTGCACTAATTAATGTTTATATATGAATTGCAAAAGCATCCATTGCCTGTATTTCAAACCGCTCTCACTCTATGGATCGACAATATGAAATAAACACATGCACATGCTAGAATTCAATAGAGTATGGGTGTCTGATAGACCGATTTTCGTCCATACGCAATTTGCAAAATTCATGATCTCATCCAAAAATAATAATGCCATTTATATTTTAATTTAATGCGTAGAACCACCTTTTACACGTAGATGCACTATGCCTCGCCCCGTTCTCACAAACGCGTTATATATCTCTCTATCTAACGCATAAGTGCACGCACTTTATATGCATCGGCATTTCTCTTTCACACATGCTCACAATCTCTCTCAGGGTGTCGGGGTGTCTCACGCACATGCTCTCTCTTTCTCTCTCTCTCTCTCTCTTTCTGACTACTATGTACCACTCTTTTCACTAATCTCAGTTGGAAAACACTATTTCTCTCACATGCATATATACACATGCACGGTCTCTACTAGCCCTCTATACGCACATATATGTGCCTACGTGTCTCCCGCACGCACATTATCTTTAGGCCTCTCTCGCACACATCCCCCCCCCCCCGACACACCTCTCTCTTAGTAGTTGGCAGATATGATTTCATCATATCATTCGGTAGGATATCCCTGGCTGTTAGGCTGGATGGTAATACGAGGCAAAGTTTTACCCTAGTTCGGATCGGACCCTTGCAGTTGAAGAAAGAGCCTACTCCTGGTACTGTATATTAGTGATAGGGGTGTGTACAAAGTACACGTGAATACCAGGCATTGTGCGTGTGTGTATACTATCGACGAACTAGCCCCCAAGCTTGTATAACATACTAAGGGCCTAGGGTTACAAATCATATATAGTCGGCTTATCACCAGTGGGGATAGAGTCCTCCGCGACTCTGGTAGCTTCGTGTTGTACGCCGAGTCCTCTGGCGCGGGATGGAACCGACCCATGAGTCTTCATGTTGACCCACCACAACTAGAAATGATGTGCCCACCACACCACACACGCAATCGGCCACTAAGAAAATAAGCATATACAATAGTACAACGGTATCTAGCTCACGATACGTCTCCATATTTTGTTGATGACACTAACGGACTTTGCATTTGATGCGTGCTCCGTATTTTGTTGACGACACTTACGGTCATTGTATTTGAAGCGAAAGCATGATATGGTCACTGGACTTCAGAATAAGCTCATCACGGTCACCACATACATTTTGTCGTGCTAACCAACATGTGGTTGGATGGCTAGAGGACAGTGGTTTCTCGAGCCCATCAAGGTTAAAGTCCCGGTGCTCGCATTTATCTTGTGTTAATTTCAGTATTTTCCGGCGATGTACGTTCAGTGGGAGGAGAAGTTCCACTCGACTACGAGGCATCTATGGTGACTTCGTAAAATCTCAAGATCATATATGCTGACCCACTCTCTCGAAGGTGCTCATAGGGGTAGGGTTCACGTGTGTGCGTTTATAGCGGTGAGTGCTTGCACGTATATATGAGCCCTTGCCTCTGTACTGTGTTAAACAAATACATATCATGATTATACGGTCACTGGCTCACCCATACAACTCCGTATTTTGTTGATGACACAATCAATTGACCAGTCAAACGTTCCACGCGGCGCAACTAGTGTTGCACCATCGGGGCGCGTAACCGTGGGGCCCACCTGCCAGCCCGTATATGAAAGAAATGGTAGTTTGAGTCTGTATTGTGTTAATAAAATAGGAGTACATTTTAGGGTGATCATACGGTCACTGGCTCACCATACAGCTCCGTAATTTGTTGATAACACGATCAATTAACCAATCAAACGGTCCACATTCAGCAGCGCACATTACCATAGGGCCCACCCGTCAGCGCGTATATGAAGGACAGAAATGATAATAAATTAGTGGTCGGTGGGTATTCGAAGTCGTGAGACCTCTGGTTGGCAGTCACCGGCGGTTGGGGGGCGTTCATTGTGGGGTGGGGATCCCCG